>NC_090446.1:668216768-668522185 GCF_031143425.1 Pleurodeles waltl | reverse complement strand
GGTTATACCATACACCATAAAATCACAAGTGCTAATTTGCTACACTTGTCAATCAATCACCAGAAGATCCATACATTTTTTATTCCAATAAAAAATGTTGGTTCCATCTCAAACTGATCAAAAGTTGGGCCAATAGCTGGACAGAAGGTGCAATTCCTTATGTTACACTTTACAAAGTTAGCTACTCACTATTCAGCTGCTGATTGCTTTATTTTTATTATTAATTATGAATACTTCAGCACTGTTCATGAAGGCTGCATATTAAAGGAAAATTATGGCACAGATTTATTATGATTTTGCATCAGGGTTGCATCACTTCTTTGGGGCAACCCTGAAGAATAAACATTTATGGCATTTGTTAAGCCATGCAAACACACATTCTGTGATTTAGCAAAATTAATGGAAGGCTGTGCTATGTGCTGCCTCATGTTACAATTGTCTCTGGTAGATGTTACATGGGTGGAGCATGGGCTTTTTTGTATACACCCACCCATGTATTTTGATGCAAACCAAGACTTACAAAGACTTATAAACCTGGGTTTATGCCAAAATGGTACACCTACCTGAAAGAAGCATAAATAGAGTAAATATATTTATTTCTCCCTGTTACTTCTTCTTTTCATTCTGTAGTACACATAGAAAGAGGAATATGCCATTAAGGCTTGTTTTTGTGCAGAAAGGTTTCTCTTCTTGCATAGAAACCATCCTGCCCATAACACAGGCACCCTTACACTATTGTGCCAGATGGCGGCATTGGAGCTAGGCAGCACACAGAGCGCCAACTCAAGGAGAGTGCAGAAACACTATATATCCTTGTAAATATGGAGCATTCTGCTCTCTCCCTTTCAAACAACTTAGGGCAGCAAGTTCCCTTGCTGTGTCACATTGTTTGAAATAATAACACATGCTTCTACAGTTCTGAGGCCCTTTACTGTGAACACCGGATTAAAAAAAATGAAGACAAGTTTACATTTATTTAATTGCATAATGTGCTGCATAGTTTGAGGTTTCTTAATTTACTCAATGCTGTGGATATTTTAGCCCTCAATCAAAGTATAATTCCATTAGTCCCAATTGTAAAAAATAAAATAACCCCAAGTGTGTGTAAGGATGTAGTAAATCGAGTCAGAGTTTCACGACCAAATGAAGACACTTTGATTCAGCCTCATGCAACAGGCAAAGTGCATAAAAACTTATGGGAACTGTGATCCAGAATAAAGTTGGAGTCCGTGAGTGTGGGGATGAAGTGATAGAAAGGCAAAAAAAAATCTTTTTTTAGATTTAAGGTGATCTATGAAAAATGTATTGTGATGATAGGAAAGATCAGTTGGTTAATGTAATCACTTTGGATGTCTGTGTGTGTAACTAGAAGGTAACTGATTTAAATCCTGATTGGTGCACTGACAAGCAGTGATGTCTATTTATAGTGCAATGTCTATTTATAGTGCTATAAAGCCCTTGCCTATGACAGAAAGCTCTGTGAATAAGTCATCAATTTAAAAAATGTATTACACACTGCTGTAGCATAGAACGTGCTACAAACAGCATTAAAACGGCTGTACACCTGTCTGCTGAAAAAATGTGCAAAAATTCGGGGCCTTATCTGCAAGGTTTTGGCACAGGGAAGCACTGCAAGGATTCATATTGTTCTGCCCTGTGTCAAAAGAAAAGGGCAGGAATGCACCGTATCTATGAAATATAGGACATTCCTGTCCTTTTGTCCTGAACTGGTGCTCAATGGGCTGCCATGCGCCAATGCAGGTACACTTGCACCATAGTGCAAGGGTGTTCACATTGTAGGGATGAAGGGACACCTTCCTGCACAAAAACAATCTTCAGAGGTGTCTTCCTCTTCTCATGTGTGCTGCAGAATGCAGCACACATGGAAAAAGGAAAGAATTAGGAGAAATACTGCTATTTCTCCTCATTGCGTATGCCACCCATGGGGAAGCTGTGCCTTTGGAACATTCCCAGGTTTACGAAATCTCATAAATCTGAGAATGTGTCAAATGCCATGGCTCTTACGTGGGAACACCAACCATAATGCCCATGACACACCTCCCTATTGCAGGGTGAGGGAACGCAGCAACTTGCTCTGCATTGCCACAGCCCAAATCTACAAAGCCATGAAAAGCCACAAAGGGTAACCTTACGTGGCCTTATAGATATGGCCCTGCAGTTTGAGCTTCCAGACCTTCACTAAAAGTGACGTTCCAGCAGCACACATGGGCTTGTAAATAAGATGTTCATTGTATAACTGCTTATAGTGCTTTAGCGAATTGGTTCATTAATACTGAACGAGACTACCTATGGCACATTCCAGTTCAGCATTAAGAGTTTAAGAATGCTTTTTAAGAAAAACTATGGGAAGCATTTTGGCAAAATTGAAAACAAATCTGAACATAGTTCCCATTAAATCCTGTCAGGTTCGACTTTTGGCCTTTTGCCTTTTCTTTCTCATGGAATACGACTTGACAATGTATGCTCGGGGTAATTTATTCCCTTTTTTGAATATTAGGTAGTGAAGGGCCTTGGTTGTCTAGGTTATGTTTTAAAGAAGTTGAAAAGCACCTATCTTGTTGTGAAACTGATGCTAACTGTCATAAAACATAGTGAACAATACTCCGCACAACCTATAAATTATATGACCCAAGCTATTTGATGCCTGCTACAAAAGTAACTATATGTTAAGAACATATACATATTTGTACACATTGGGAAGAATTAAGAAATTGTGAAAACCATATACAGAGTTAACTATTGATGTTCTTCACCTGAGTCTATTTTATGTTTCAGTATGTTTGGAAAGCAAGCCATGTCTTTCATATCTAAGAAATGGTTTGATTTAAAGTTAGGCCACTATTGATTGAAAACGTCTCCATAAAGTTTGCTGCAGTGCTAAGAATGAAGGAGGTCCTGGATCCTGCTGGGTAGCTACCCAAATGACTATCATGGCCTAGGTTATCAAGTGTATGGTTTAGGTGTGGCCACAATGGAGATGAGGATGGACGAGCGTGGAGGAGCTCTGTGTCCCTCCCCGCCAAACAGTATCCTGACCTATTGGAGGTCCCCATATTCTCACCTGGTGGGTGCTCCATATCCGGGACTGGTGTTGTAGTCCGATCCCAGACCGATAAAAGGATCAATCGAATATCAATCAATCAAATACAGTTCTTAAGCGCACTACTCACCCGGTAGGGTCTCAAGGTGCTGGGAGAGGGGGTGGTTACTGCTCGAAAAGCCATGTTTTTAGGTGCTTTCTGAAGGTTAGATGGTACTGGGTCTTGCGTAGGTTGGTGGGTGGGAGTTCCAGGTTTTGGCAGAAAGGTGGGAGAAGGATCTGCCACCGGCGGTGGTGCGTTTGATGCGGGGGACTGTAGCAAGGGCGAGGTCGACGGAGCAGAGCTGTCGAGTTGGTATGTGGAAGTTGACTCGTTCGTTGAGGTAGGCCGGTCCAGTGTCGTGGAGGGCTTTGTGAGCGTGAACAAGGATTATGAAAATGATCCTTTTGTTGATGGGCAGCCAGTGTAGGGATCTGAGGTGGGTGGATATGTGGTTGTGGCGGGGAAGGTTGAGGATGAGACGTGTGGCTGCGTTCTGGATTCGCTGGAGTTTTCTTTGAAGCTTGGCTGTGGTCCCTGCGTAGAGAGCGTTGCTGTAGTCCAGTCTGCTGCTTATGAGGGCGTGGGTGACTGTTCTCTTTGTTTCTAAAGGAATCCATTTGAAAGTCTTGCGCAACATGCAAAGGGTGTTGAAGCAGGAGGATGATATGGCGTTGATTTGCTGGGTCATGGAGAGAGATGAGTCCAGTATGATGCCAAGGTTGCATGCGTGGGTGGTGGGTGTTGGGGGTGGTCCGAGGGTGGTGGGCCACCAAGAGTCATTCCATGCTGCCTTGTTGAAGGCGAAGATGATGATCTCTGTTTTGTCTGAGTTCAATTTGAGGTGGCTTGCTGCGCAGTTGAAGCAGGGAGGCCTTCCTTCACTTCAGAGCCTGGGCCTTTGCAGCCTGGGATTGCCGTGGGATGTGATGGCTCTATGCTCCGTGAGAGCTGCAACTTCGAGGAGCGGCCTGCAAGAGTGCACCGTTTGACATGCACCTTAGCTGGGGCTATACTGCCAGGGCTCTGCGCTGGGTCCAGAGGGAGCGGAGGACGACCTCCATTGCCTCAAATGAAGCAGTGGCGTGGGGAGATGGCTCCGGGCTCCACCTGATGCAAGATCAAGGTTGCGCATACCTCTCCACAAGACAGCCCAATGGTTGCTGTGCTGGGTGGATGAAACGGTACATCGGCAGGCAACGGTGAGCAGAGACACTAACCTGAGTGCACCCAGGGCCCTTTGAGGTCCTTTGGGGTGGATGTTACACACAAGGGGAATAGCCCTTGGTTGGATAAGCTTGTCATTTCCTAACAGAGGGTCACAAGATATGCATTGCCCCCCTCGCCTTAGAACTGCTACGTTGTGGGGCCCCTCTTGCAGATCATGGGCATTTTTCCTTCCCTGTCAACAGAAAATTTAGCATCTAAAGGTGCCTGATGTTGGCTTGGGCTGCAGGACCCAGGGTGTTCTGTAGTGCTGGGTGAAGGGAGTCAATACCTAGGGGCTCTAGGGGCCACACCGATTGCAGATGGCATCCTGAGGGGTCCCACCATTGAAAGACAGGACTACCAGCCTCACAGGTGGTTCCCGCTATATGTGTACTGGCACAACTGGGGTATGAATACATGCAGCACTGGAGATAGTGCTCGCTCCACAACTGTCATGGCTTGCGGAGGTAATCGGGGGAGGGGTGGCCTCCTTGTACTAATGAAAGGGGAGGCTGGAAACAACATACTGGACATTTATTGGCACAGTCTCCTGTCAGCCCCACCAGCTAGGTTGCCCTTCTCCTTTTGAACAAGAACTGTTGGTGATTGGTGTTTGTTTCCGTTGTGCTGGTCCTTGGGAGTTCCATCTTAGAAGTGTGGTTGGGACACTTCGCTCTGCTGCCCCAAACATGGGAGCCTTGCCCTATCGCCATGGTCAAGTAGCACTGCATAAAGGAAGGCTCACAGTCTCTGGGAGGAGCATCTCACCCTGTGCCAGGAGCTGCGGTGCCAGGGTTTGGGGGACACCTGGGCCAGATGTAGGGATTGCTCCCCATGGACCAGTTTGATGAATTGTTCGGTGCCTTCAGGTTACACTTGACCCCATCTTGGACACTTTCATGGCGGAGATGCACCTCCTAGGCTGAGCAGGCTAAATTGAGGGACAGGGTAGAGACCACCGAATCTTATATTTCTGGTCTATGCCCTGCTATAGTGATGTGAAATCTCAGCTGAAGGCCCTTCAAGAAGTGTTGACCCTCTTACGAATCTGAGCACATGACGCTTAGGGCTGTTCCCGGTGCAATAACATTCAATTATTGGGGCTTCCTGAGTGGACATAAGACCTTAACATGGATCTCTTCCTTTCACATTGGCTCCTCAACATAGTGTTTGAGGAGAGGAGGTCTACATTCTTCTCAGTGGAGCATTCACATGGAGTACCTGGTTGGCTGCCCCCACCTGGGGCTCCCTCTCTCCCAGCAGTGACGCGGCTCTTCAACTATCATGACTGTGACCACATCTTGCAGGTAGCATGCAGCAAGGGTCCCTGGCAAGTGGAGAACAGCTCAATAAGTATGTACCTGGACTACATGACAGAGGAACCCCACCGCAGCTCATTCCTGCAGGTCAAGTGTCAACTTTACCACCAGGGCCTGTGATACTCCTTGATGTTCCCTGCTAAACTACTAATCCTATAATCTGGCACCTGCCGTGACTACAGCCAAAGCCTGGGAATGGATGGAGTCCAAAGGGGTTCTGCCTTACATTCGAGGCTGCCAGTGCTGAAGGAGGATGGCACAGACACCGTCCTTGATGGCAGCAGTGCCAGGGTTCTCCCAGGGGTAGGCCAACTGAGGAGCAGAGTGAGTCCTGCCTGTGGTTGAACTGGAGTCCTGTCATAGCCACACCATGGACTCGCCAGCCCATTCCATGTCCTTACTGGATGATGATCAGATTTGTGCACTGGCTGACATTCTACCCACGCTGCGAGCAGGTCCAGCACTCACCCCAAAGTCAGTTGAACAAGTGAGTGCTGTCACTGTATCCTACACTGCTGTACTTTGGGGGCTGGTGTGGAACCATGTCTTGTATGGAATCAAGGGTCTTCCATGCTTTAAAGTGTGGTGGGCAGGCCAACTCTGTAAGTCTCTTTGCCATTAGTGGATTTCCCGTCCCCACCACCTTGGCGGACTTCATTAGACTGGTTTTGTTTCTTGGTTGGTTTTTGGTCTGACCTTCACTCCTGCTTTGGCCTGGGGTTGAGATTACTGCTGAAGTTATAATTCTTGTTTTTGCTATATTTTTTCCTTCTTGTCTGTGTGCAAATGTTGGTGTATGGTGGTAGAGGTGTGGGTTGGGATGAGGTAGGCAGCATGTGGCAAGACAAGCTACGGGGAAGGGGAACTGTATGCCTGATGTAATGGCATCAGGAAATGCTGGTTCTCCCCTATATAAAATTTCTTATCCTGAAATGTGTCTGGGATGGGACACCTAAAAGACACCATCAGATTTATTTGTATGCCAACACTTCACATAGCATTCCTTCAAGAAACACACATGACATTGGCAGAGTTACTACATCTGCAGTGCTGCTGGAGGGGTCAAATAGTGGGAACTGTTTACTCTGTATAAGCATGGGGGTTGTTGATATAGGTTGCATTAATGATACCCATATAGGATGTGAGCCAAAGGACAGACCCAAAGGGAATACATATGATACGGGAGGGACAGCTGGACGGAGCACCTATTACCCTGGTGGCCCTCTATATTCGTAATGAGGGACACATTTCTTTGAGTCCCTCACCTCAGGCATGCTCCAAAATCTCCATTCACTGAGCCTAAGAGGGGCGATCTTAATTGTATTCATGACACAGACATTGACATGTCTACCCTTCCACTCTAGGGTACACAGGCGGTTCGCACAGCGCACTCCTATATGTATTGGCTGACAGACAACATGCTCCATGATATCTGGCGTTCCTTGAACCCGGTGGCAAGGAAATACTTCCAGTTCTCTCACGCTCACCAGCTCAACACCAAAATGTATTTCCTTCTGGGTAATTCTTCTGTGATCCCCTTTGTCCAGACGGCTGAATAGCTGAGAAGTACGCTTTTGGTCCACAACCCTCTCGTAGTAGCACTGGAATGCGGTAGGAGCCTGACCCCAGTTCTCAACTGGAGGCTGCCCGCTCCAGTGCTGTAGGATGCAATGATTTGTCAGACAGTAGGTACCCATCTCTCTCAGCACTTTGAGCTAAACGACGACACTGCATTGGACCGGGCATAGAATGGGACACTTTCAAAGTGGTTCTGCGTGGCCTTTGTATCATAACAGAGTTAAGTGTGAACATATTCTTGATGATTGAACTGCTGGAAGTGGAAGATGCTATCTGAGTGACTGAAACTAGTGTTGGGGTGGCACAAGGATCTCTTTCTGGGCAGATCACAGGGCTCTGGAGGGCAGAATGGGTAAGCTGGATTCTGAGAAATTCAGCTCCAAACAAAATGCGGACGGAGACAATGCCAAATGTGTTCGGCTTGGCTGCTGCATTTCAAAAATTTGAGGCTCTAGGTGATGACTATTAAGTCCCCAACAGAAGACAAACTTGCATTTCAGTCAGTCATTAACAGGGCCTTCTTTGACTAATAGAGTCCCCTATGTCACAGGAATGGTGGCGTGGGAAGTCTGCCTTTTCAACATTTCGCTTGCTTGGCCCCTGTCCACCGGTGAGCTGTCGGTACACCTCTGACATTTGCAGAGGTCTGTCTTATGGTGGACAAGATGGCACATAATAAAACACTAGGTATGGATGGACTCCAGGAGGAGTTTCACTCCATGTACTGCACCACACTTGCCCTGAAGCTCCTGCAGTGACAACATTTAGCCAAGACTGCTGGCATTCTTCCACCATCTATGCGAGAGGCGTCGATACTGGTGCTACCGAAACATGATAAGGACTCATTGAAGGTGCGATCCTATCAGCCGCTTTCCTTGCTTAACACAGACTGAAAGTCGTGGATAAGATAATCGCAAACCAACTGTTACCCTACTTCTCTGGTTTGATCCACTCTTACTATAGTGGCTCTATCCCTGGGAGGAATACCTTTCTCAATATCCATTGCTTATTCTGTCTTACGGTTATGGATGAGCAGCTGCAGGGGATGTCTGCTTAGGTGGCCCTGTCATTGGATACTGAAAAGGCCTTTGACTCAGTGGGTTGGCCCTTTATGAGTGGGGTACTGTGATGTATGGGCCTAGGTCTGAAGATACAGAATTGGGTTGATCTGCTATACACAAAACCAGTAGGTAGATTATGTACCAGCAGGGAAATCTCAGCTGCCTTCAAAGTGTGCAGAGGCACCAGGCAGTGATGTACCCTTTCTCCTCTCATAATTGTGGGCCTATTCCAGCACTGAGGACTGCAAGTGGGGTGTGAGGAGTGGCAACGGCTTGGAGGTGATCTCACTTTATGCGGATGTCGTGTTGGTGTTCCTTTGAGATTACCAGTGAGAACTTCATGAAGTGATGGAGATATTAGACGTTTTCAGCAGGGTGTCTGGCCTCCAGTTGAGTCAGGCTAAGTCCTGCCTTTTCTTACTGGGCAAGATTACTGAAGCGTAGAAGGAGTACCCCTAGTGCTCTGATTTCATCTAGCAGTATAATACCTTTCACTACCCTGGAATGAACATTTATCATGCAGAACTGGATTTGGCGGGATGGCAACTTGAGCAGGGCCCTGGCAGGGATGAGCAGCTTGCTTACTTTCTGGACTGATTTGTCACTTACCTTGATGAGCAGAGTATCCATCGCCAAGATGCTGGTACTACCCAGAATATCAGCCCTACCTGTCTCTCTGCCCCTGCGTTTCTTTATGGAATTGAATATTCTTTCTCTCTGACTTGATATGGGGCTCAGAGAGGAAATGCTTGGCCTTACATAAACTATTTGGTCCTTTGGAGAAAGGGGTCTGGGTGCCCCACACTACGAGCACTACTATATTGCCACCCAACTGCAGTGGCCCATACTACGGCTTGTGCAGGACCCAATCCTGAGCGTACCTGTGTCCTAAGAGATCTGGGGGAGAGAGGATATTCGGGACTGGCTCATGAGCCGTTGTCTTGGGGCTACATGAGATGGGTGTCTCCCTAGGTTGGCAAAATCCTGCTGGGATAAATGTGTGACTCCTCACCATGGCCTGGTACTTTATGTGCCTGCCTTACCATTGTGCATGCTCCTGGTGTTTCCTGAGATTGAAGTTTGACACAACATGAGCAGAAGGGTGTGGGTGGCCCTTTTCACATTCGGAGATCTGTATGAACATCAACTCCTGATGCCCCTCCAAGAGTTACAGGAGAGACGTGATATTCACGAAGGCCAACTTTTGACTTATAACTCCTTGGTGGCTGCCATCAAGGCAGTGGGGGGGTAGGATGGCACTGAACTGGCCATGTCCTCGTTGCTTCATGTAGTGTTAGGACATGGAACTGGTAAGCGTACAGTCACGCTGCTTTACGGCAGATTGATGGAACTCCATATGCCATATCTCAGGAAACACCAGGAGCATGCACAATGGTAAGGCAGGCACATAAAGGATTGGGTCCTGCACAAGCCGTAGTATGGACCTACATTGAAAACAAAACTTTTGGAAAAAGGAGCTTTTTGCACCTGTCGTTAATATTGGTTTCAATATGCCAAATGTGGGTCCAGTAACTTCAAAACAGGGTCCACTAACCCTTAAAATATTAACAAAAATGCCAGACAGGCTAAATACCATGCATACCAGGTTTTAGTTGCCCATTGAGGGCTGAGTGAAGGCCTTGGCCACAGCCCAGGCCCTACAGAAATACTGACTACACATGGCACAAAGCTGTGCACAGGGTGGGCTGAAAGTCCATGGCACACTGGGTGTAGAACATGGCAAAGGTGTGGGTCTCTGGCAAAATCATGCAGTGCAAGGGCTTACCCCCAAGGGGTTTGTCATCACTTGCTGCACATGGCCTTCAGCCCCACGGCTGTACCACAGGACCTAGCCAACTCCAATGGCGAGTGATCCCTTTACCTTTGAACACCTGTCATCAATTGTTTATAAATCTGAGATACAATAAACACAATTTGGTTGGGTCGGAGCTTGTCTGGCTTGAAGATGGCCACCCTGTAGATGAGCTCCTCCAGCTGTATCAACTATCCTTCACTATCCACTGCCACCGTGCAGTAAATTATACCCTGCATTGCTGTCTGTTGCCTGTGTTTTCAGGGGGCCCTGCAGCTGCTGGAATTATTCGCTGACCGCGCTTCCTCGAGCCTTGTTGGAGTCTGCTATGGCCGCTGGTGCGGCTGGGCTGTGGCCATAGCAGGTAGGCCCAGCGAAGAGGACTCTTGGGCCACCGTTTGCTCAAAAGACTGCACTGAGCCCCCAGAGCTTGAGAGGGGCTTCACACCATTGCGGATTGACCACTTTAGGAGCAAGGCCTGCTTGTGCTCAGGGCCCATGCTGATGTGTGGAGGAGCTGGATCGTGGCTCTGCACAGAAGGGAGATCCTACTGATGGGCCGGCAGTGGGTGCGGAGACTCACCTCACACTCCTGATTGGCCGACAAGGACACTGAAACCAGGGATGAGTTGGTTGGAGGCCCTGAAATATAGTCATCGGAGTTCCCCAGTTGCCGCACGCTGTGGCACAGACTGTGCTGAGCTTGCCAACGGTGAACAGGATGATCTGTGGGGCCCAAATTACTCCTGTCCTGAGCTATCCCACAGCGGTCCCCAGTGCCCAAGAGGAGGGGGCATTGCTGTACTACTGTTCTTTGCTGCTTTTGGCAGTCACCACCATCACCTCACATGTGAGACCTGCGGTCAGGCTGGGCTCCTCGTGAGCATGGCAGAGAACTTTATCTACACCGGCCATGGAGCTTGATTTACCCCTGGGACCCTTACACTACAGCAAAAAGACAGCATTTGGGCCCCTTGGGTTCCCAAGGGACACACACTGTTGTAGTTTGACTCTTGCTGTAGGCAAGATTGCTGGTTTAGGGATGACAGCACTTATGTTTGCAGGCAACTAGGCCAATCCTACAACAAGACGCAACTGTCAGCCCAACCCTCCCGGCTCACAAGCAGTACCTTACCAAAAACCCAAAAAGTAAAAGGTGATGTGTGGCAGCCTTTACGTATGGACTCAAGAGTGCAAGATCTCAAGGAGGGCGTGAGGCAATAAAGGAGATGCAGCAAGTTTCAATAGGTTTTGTTAACAAGACTGTAATATAGTGTAAAACGCATGGGCTGTAATGATTAGGATAATGAACAATGCAAGGAACAGAATGGTAAAAATGTGAGTCATGACTAAAAAGACCCCTACCATCGTGTAACAACATAAGATGTGAAAAAAACACTAATACCTTAGCATGATTAACCTAATCTCTAACCTAAAAACAGCTAGGTGTGTTAGACCTAATCTGTTATTACCATGTCCATGTGAAGAGACCCCCAACCCTGGTTACCTTGGAGTACGGTCTCTAGATCAGACTCCGAGGAGACACGAAGACTGGGTCAGCATCAAGGCGACATGTAGCATAAATAGCATAGATGCATCTGGTAGGAATCCCTCTGATTATCTTGTCTGTGTGAGATGTATTAATGCAGATCTTGTAGGACCCGTGACACAGGTATTTTCCCAAACAATAAATAAGAATACATGCTTGGGGTTGCAATTAAATAAACAATTCCTTGAAACGGTACATTATGTTACTGTCACACAAAAGCCTTTACAAAGTGGCACTGATAACATGAAACTAAAACATATTCCTAACTATAAACATGGCAGCCATCTTAGAAGAAATAATTAAATAAATGTGCTAAAACAGAGCAAGCTAAGTAGGTTAAAAGTCACTAGGTGACCGGGCACAGACCCACAAGCCAGATGGCTAAGCTAATCTCCTGATTCCCAATAAAACTGAATAGGATCCACTACAACACATCTCATCAAGTATCACAGCATGGATTAGAACATGCCTTGTACTGACAGTGGGAGTGCTAGAAGGATCCAGTGCCACCCAATGAGGAAACTGACGGGGCCAGACCTGAGCTGGGCAGTAAGTTATGCCAAATCCTGAAAGCAATGCAGCTTAGTCTTACCAAAATTGATGGAAAGATCAATGTTCTCATGTACCAGATGGACAGGATGTCAGAGCACATTGACAAACATGTGGAGCACATGGACATGGTGGAGAGGCTTGTATCAGAGGCTGAGGACAAGCAGGTCACAGCAGCAGGGGCACAATAACAACTGGAGAAGGCTATGTCGGCACTGTATGCCAAGGCAGAGGAGCCAGAATCCCACTCTTGGTGAAATAATCTTTGCATAATTTTCCTGGCAAGAATCAATGAATGTCGAAAACATGAAGACCTTTGCTGAAAGAATGCTTATTGAAATAATGAGCTGGGAGACCTTTTCTGACATGTTAGTATTGGAGCATGAACACCGATCACTGGCCTCACGCCTGGTACCAGGTGCTAGGCACCGCCCTTCCCTAGCAAGACTACTCAGTTTTTGGAACTGGGACGCAGCACTGTGTCAATCCCAGGACCTGCAAACCCTCTGCTATGAGAGCACAGAAATCTCACAGACCGCGGAAGCACAGCACGGGTGGATGTGTTTAAACCCCTTTGATCCATGTGGGGCTGCCAAGATAGGGGGCTGAGACAACACTGAGGTGAGCTTTTTGTGGGGATGCCTATGAATGGCTGGAATGTGAATTCACATAGTAGAATCTGTTAGCTGCACATTTTGCGTGTAGCCTGCCCTTGATGCAGCCCTTCTGCAATACATGTTGCAGGGGTGCTAGGCCAGAACTTCTGCCTCTTCGTGTGCACTACATTGTTTCACCTGCAGATTCTTGTTTGGAGGGTTGGGTGGGTCACCGATGAGAGCTGTGTGGTGGTGCCAGCCTTTGAGGGGCATGGTGTGGGTTTTTTGGAGGTTCCAGGTAAATTCGACAGTCCACATGATACAGTCATGGACAGATACATCTCAACATTTGCAGTGAAGCTTATGTGAGCACATAGCAAGAAGTAGGCATGCCTGAAGATATGGTAGACACTATGATTGCTGTAGGGCACTCAACACAACCAAACTTTCCTACTTGAAATTTTAGAGGGCTGAACGAAAGCAGGAAAATCATCCACAAAGTAGTATTATACTTGCATCAGACAGATAATGTCACACTGCAGGAAATGCACCTGGCCCCAGGTAGTGGCTGCTCAGAACAGAGGTGTTTAAGGGGGGCTTGCCATGCTGTATGATTCACCACATACACATCAGGCGTGTTGATTTGGGACTGTTGTGGGTCTGGTATCAAATTGCAGGATGTTCATGTGGACACTCGACCACCACGTGGTGGCACACAGTCAAAAAGAGCACTTTGGGGGTCTAGGGTCCCAGTTACAAAAACCTGCAGTTTTACTCTACACTACATGCTAAACTGCCTCAATATAGAGATCTGTCATAGATATGAGATAGGGACTTTAATCGCACCATATCACCAGAGGTTGATTGCTCCAAGGGCCATCTTGGCGGCCCTCATTGGTGGCTAATGCTATAGTGGCAGTGACAGAGGCTGGTTGACTTGTCACTGCCTGACGCTATCATTCTCCGAAGAGTAGGGAATATACCCACTAGTCCACAGTCCATGACATCTATACACATATTGACTATTGGCTTATCTCACGTAGCGTGTTGTTAAGGGTCCGGGGATGCGACCATTACGTACTCAGATCATTCCACATTATGATTAGTCCATGAACTTGATAGCCTGCTTCCTCACCCATTCTCCTGGTGTTACCAGCAATACTCTCTGGTGGATGCAGTTTTACGTGATGACCTGGCCCAGGCGATTCATGAATACTTCTGCTCCAATCTGGGCTTAGTGGAGAAATTTGCTCTCTCTGGGAAGCCTTAAAGTCTTATATTTGTGGGGCCACCATTGTGGAACACGACAGAGTACTGCGCTTGATTAGGGACTGCCTGGCTAGGCTGGTGGAACTAGCTGAATCAGAATGCATTCAGAGGGAAACAGCAGAGCAGAGCTTACTGGGGGATATCAGGGCCAAGGTGGATGAAGAAAAAGGAGCTAGTGCAGAACAAAGTTACGCATTTGGGCAAGTATGTGATGAGCATAATCTATGGTGGGGGTTAGCGGCCGGTGGCTACCTTGGCAGCCCTCATATGTCCTAATCGCAAAGGCAGTGAGTGACTAACTATCTTAGATGACCAGGGTGCACACCTTCATGGAGCCAAGAAGGTGGCTGATTGGTCCTGTCGCTACTACTCTCTGATCTGTATACCTCTACTTATTTTATACGATGAACATACTAAATCAGACTATCTAAAGCTCATAACCATGAAGTGGCTGCCATATGCAAATATAGAATAGCTCATGGCTCCACTACTCCCTTCCAAAATCATTGCATGCTCAAAGACATGTCAAAAGGGAAGGCTCCAGGCACAGATGGTCTAACTGTGGCCTTCTAAAAAGCCTACCAAGACAACTTAGTACCCCATCTGGTTAGCCTTTTTGGAGAGATGGTTCAAGATGGGTGAATGCCTCCCACCATGAAAGAAGCATTACTAATCACTTTTCTTAAACTGGGTAAGACCGCTGACCACTGCTCTTCTGGCTGACATCTGTCACTTTTAAACATGGATACAAAGATCTTTGTGAAGGTCTTGGCCAACCGTCCGGCACAACTCCTCCGTCACATCGAAGGCCCACAACAATCTGGCTTCATACCAGGCCAATCTCTCATATACAATCTTTGTACTCTCTTTGGTGCAATTTCTTCGATCGACCCAGATGTGAGCACCACACTTATTTTTTGGGATGCCAAGAAGGTGTTCAACTTCGTTGGGTATGGATTTCTGCTTTCAGTGATGCGTCGGATAAGAGTAGGTGGCTTCTCTTTGAAATTGGTCCAGATTCTCTACCTGGAAACAACGGCAGGGCTCCATATCAACAGTCAAGTATTGGCCCCATTCAACATCACGAGAGCCACGTATCAGGGCTGTCCCCTGTTTCCACTTCTCTATGCACTGTAGAACTGCTAACCTGCATCCTGCGGGAATACCACACTCACCGCAGTTATTTATTTCTTGCATCATTATCTCATTGTGTCCACTTATATGAACAATATGTTCCTATATCTTCGTGCTCCTGAACATAACCTCTCGCCGGTCCTTCAGGGGGTCGTCCACTTTGGTAGTCATTCTGGGTTAAGGATAAATTGGGACCAATCCCTCATATTCACCCTCACTGCCGCCATAAAACAGGTGCAGCCGGACTTCCCTCTTTGATGGATGATGGGCCTGGTGTGCTATCTGGGCATTCAGATTCACACCATTCCAGACATAGTAATGGGGGAAAATTATGGGAGGGCAGTACATCACGTCACAGAGACAATAGAACATTGCATACCCTTAGCTCTTTCATTGTCTTGTCACGTAGCCATTATGAAGATTGTGGTGCTAACTTGATTTCTGTTCTTATTTGCAAATTTTCGAATACTGCTGACCATCGCGATCTTCCAGACCTTGCGGGCACTGATGGTGCAGTTGGCATGAGCTGGTAAGCAGCCATGTGTATCTTGGGACACACTCCCCCTTCCATATGAGATGGGGGACTTAACACCCCAGACCTTGAAGCCTATTACAGAGCAGCACAGTGCATGTTTGCCTATTACTGGCTTCATCGGCCAGTGGATTTGCCACATCTTTGGTTGGAGTGAGATGCAGTGCTACCTATTTCATTACCCCAATTTCTATTTGATAGACTGAAGCGCCGTTTCCATATAATAGATCTTACAGCACCACACAATATCTCTGGAAGAGGTTGGTGGACTTGCAAGTTAAGACCTTGCTCTACTCCCCACGACTCAACCTGGAGTGGTGCATGTGGTTTCCATTGGGCAGGATAGAGCGGCTGCAGCAACGCTTAAGGGGCTCGACATATAGTACAGGTGATTGCTGGGGTGGTGGAGCCCTCTACCGGTGACAGAGAAGGAATTCCCTGTCTCCGGTAGCCCTAGTGCCATGGTTTTCATGGTGGTGCTACTGCCACAGAAATCATGGCGGTAGGCCGGCTCATTATACCGCCGGCAGTCTTGTGTTGACCTCTGGGTCAGAGATGCTCATTGCCGGCCCAGTGGTTCATACTACCATGGCGGTATGAGACAAGATGTGGCAGTATACATTGCCAGCCTGTTGGCGGTGATACCGCCACATTAACCATGGCGGTCAAAAGACCGCCAGGGTCAAAATGAGGGCCTATATTCTTACTCGCAGGAGGCTCGACGACATGGCATCGCAAAAGCTCACTGAGACCGGCAGGAGGATCTCAGCACAGACATCAGTAACAAACAATGGATCTAGTGCTGTTCAGTGGTCCAAACCATGTCCCTGAATGGATGACACCATCTCTTACACATCAAGTACCTCAATAGTGTATGCGACACCCAGGCTTGACTGTCCCACTATGGCCTACTTGATGATTCCCACTGAACGCGCTGCAGTAGGAAAGATGCAATCTTTACACTTACAGCGGGGCACTGCCCAGGCGTGCAGCATTTCTGGCTTGCAATTTTATTAGTCTTGGCAGAGATCACAGGGGAGGACATGGTTCGCATAATGCTGGGGACCCTACTGGGAGATGACAGAGACATCCCAATGGCCTGCAGGTGACTGGTGGCCCTGGGCCTTTTATTGTGTGGAGTAGGATAGTGATGCAGCGGATGAAATGTCTCTTGCCCACTGTTAAGGAGTGGCACACTGACATGGCATATTGCAACGCTCAATCAGATTTCTATCACAAACTTATGCCACCTTATAACCAACCAAGGGTGATATGGGGTCCATACCCGGCATACTTGGTGTGCTTGAGGGATGATGGGGATTCGAATGGGAACAACGCAGGTGTTATGTAATAGAATCTGTATGACAGCCCCTCTTCCTTTTGGTTTTCATGAGCAATTGTAATGGGCACATGCATAACTGTGACAGAAATGCCCATAATTGCTGTTGTTTGCATACTACAGCTCTGTATCTTCGAACAGAACTGCAACTATGCTTGCAATGGACTAGTATTGACCTTAGACTGCACTATGTAACCTATGTGTACTGAAAGTGCTATGCAACATTGACTGTTTGTTGAGCATAATGAAAAATAACAATAAAAAAAAACACAATTAGTTTATGTGATCACACAGTTCTGAGAGTATCTCTGCTCATACCTTGGTTGCTGTTGCACAAGTAACTGGCAATTCACAGCTAAGTGTGCTAAGTTCAAACAAACGTAAAGTAACAAAGAGAACAAAATGAACTCCCAAATCAATTTACAATGATAGGGAAAAATTAAGCAATAAAAAGAAACCAAGATCATAAAAATAGGTTAAGGGGAACTGGAAATATGAGTTTTAAGGAAAAGTTTTGAAAAAGTGAAGCACCACTAAAAACAACTGTTCACAGCTGAACAGACCTAAGTGTGATTTCACAATGACCACAATGGGGCAGAGGTGAATACACCAGGGGCATATTTCTGATGAATTTGCACCACACAACGTGGTACATGAGTGGTGCAAACCACTAAGTCCTATTTTTTAAGCCACGCGAAGACACTTTGCGTGGCTTTGGAAGGCTTCAAAAATATGGAGTAAGACAACACAGCGCAAATCGTGAAGTTCACTCCTCCTGTGCAAAATCAATCCTGCATGCAACGCAGGCACCCTTGCACCATGGCGCTAGGAAGTCAAAAAGGCACTGTTGAAAGGGAAAGGACAGGAATGCGCTGTATTAGAGAAATACAATGCATTCCTGCCCTTTCTTTGTGACGCAGACAGTGCAGCGAAGTGACTTGCTGCATTACCCTCTGCCACAAAGCCCATAAACACATGTCCAAGTGGGGAGCCAGCATCAACACTATCTGAGCTAACCGGATTATTGTTATTTTTTCTAACTACATGAACCAGATAAAAATGTATCATGAAAAAAATATATAAAGGTATCATGTATGACGTGGTCCTATTTTGCATTCTCGGGTTTCTGGTGACATTTATAAATCATTCGGTATTTGGCCTTCTGGTTTATGATGTTACTAGAACCAGTCTATGGCAATATTGGATCATATGACCCAGTTACCCTTTACATGTACTCTCTTTCTCTCTCGCTCTAGCTATATATGTATAGTGAGAGAGAGCGATCTAGTGAGAGCTAGAGAGAGGCAGAGAGAGAGAGAGAGAGAGAGAGAGAGAGAGAGAGAGAGAAAGAAAGAGAAAGCCAAAGCCTCTGTAGTTATGGTTATGTCAGATAGGTCAGCAATTTCATCACAAATGACATTTTTTTAATTTTTGTAACAACTTTTAAGGAAGTTACACAAAACATTCTAAAAAATGGCATCCACTTTGGGTTTTTCAATGTAAGTTTTGTGCAGCGTCCTTGGCTTTTGGCTTTTTTGTTTAAAATTTGTTTTATTTTTGTTTGTTTTTTAACAGTTATTAACTACTGTATTTTTTAACCGTTTGATTATTTATTTTTAATTTTTGGAAATTACATTTTTTGTTTTTTTATGTTTTTTTATGTTTTTTGTACAAGTCTTAGTTTTTTTTTTCAGAAGGTCCTGATTTGCTTTTGAAATTATTCTTTTGTTTGTCTTTCCGGAACCAATGACCTGGAGACATTGTTTCAGCATGTTGCAAAATACCACATGTTCTTGTCATCTTCCTCCTTTTGTTGATGCTGTACCTCAAGCGGTGAAGTTTCAACTCTGTCAACTTCATGAGGTCCTCTTTGCATGTCTAGCCAAGCTATCAGCATAGCCATAGGTGCCTCACATGCCGCCTGTTCGCATGGAATACAGCACAGGGTGGCCCCTTTGCAGCACATGACTGCACAAAGTGAATGTTGCTTTTCTGGGCATTTAGTTTGTACTTGGCACCTGGGAATATAGACTTTCCAGCCCACAAATTTCCTAATGGGCCTAGAAGTAGGTGCTGCTGTCATTGTTGATGGCAGCACTAGCACATCACAATCCTTTAATGTTCCTTCCCAGGCAGGCCATGTGGATGGATTGGTATGTGGCAGCTGCTATGCAGTTTGTCTTTAGGACATGATGGGGTTGGTTTCTCTAGACAGCAATCTCCCACTGCAAAATAGCAATGTGTAAATGGTAGTTAGGAAATTGTTTTGGGCCTGTGGTTGTAATTTTTGAGTACAACATCTGAGTGGCCAATCAGATATCTGCTTTTATTTTAATATTTTGTAATGTCCTACGGTACAGTGTTGCATGATTCTCACAGGGCCTTTACTTTAGTTTTAACTAAAGGTAATTTTACTATGAAGGGGCCCGTTTACAAATTGGAACCCAGGAGTTTCCTAAAAGGTTCAAATAAGTAAGAACATTTGCAGTTTTTATTGAAAGTTTAGCATTTTTAGGAGTTGTAGTACACGGTACACAAAAATGGTACTGCTGTACCATGGACTCCTAGTAACAGCACATAGGATTGTGTGGTTTGGCTGTTCAGTACAATACTTATAGTGACATATGTATTAATTAATTCACAAACAGTTCAATTTTAATAAAAGTGATTGTTAATAAAAATGTAATAAAGCTTTACTAAAAGACAGCAATCAGATACATGTAGCTATAGAACTGACCACAAAGGGGCTCTGCGCTCCAGCTGAAGAGCACAGAACTCCAATTAGGAGTGCTTTAAAGTGTAGTAAATTCTTCTGGTGTCATGAATTCAATGACAGAGGAGACTTAGAGCTAGATTAAAGAAAATTTGTGCAACACCTAGTGCAGCGCCACTTTTCTTGCGCCCCTTAGCACCCCCCTAACGCCACCATGATTGTGCTGGACTTATGATATGGCACACCATGGCAATAGTTAGGGAACTAGCGTACTAATTTTTTACACTAGTTTGGAGCTTTGCAGAATTAACATCAAACATTTTGACGGTAATACTGCAAAGCACTTTGAAGCCCATTGTAAACAATGGTGTGGCTCCTTTTAAAGCCTGCTCTGAGCAGGCGTAAAAAGTGAAGAACAAATGACACAAAGAAATCTCTTAGATTTCTGTGCACCATTTTTCTGTCATCCCTAATGGGGGAACACCCCCTTTGCATACATTATGCCTGGTGCAGGCATAATGCAGAACAAAGGGTTACAAAGTGACGCAATGCATTCATTGCACCTCTTTGTAAATTTGGCATGGCGATTTTGGCCTCATTGGGCCACATTAGTGTAAAAAAAATGAGTCTAATGTGGCGCAAAGTGGCGCTAAGCGCTCAAGTCTGCCTCTCGCCTTTTTCTTTTAGTGTTGCACTCCCTGCCGATCGCCCTCAACATAAAAAAATGTTCGGTAGTCTTCTAGTGGCACCACAAGCATGGAAATGTATTTTGGTAAAATATCATATTTATTCACTCCCTCCAAGTGGGAGCAGCCACATTTTCCCTGCCTCAGAGAGCACTGACAGGGAAATAGCATCCTGGGGCAGGCTTCCCGGAATGCAAGATGGGCCACACTGCCCTCTCAACTTTAAATATATGTTTTGGCACCAGGGAATGGGGATCCCTGGGTCTCTACAGGCTTGTGAAGGGGGTTTGTGCAATCCTCTCCCCTTTTTGGATAAGAAGCCCTAGGAGATGGGGTGCCTGGGGCTGTGAACATGCTTGAAGAGGGAAAGCTCAGGCCTTCGCCTCTTAATTCAAAATTCAGCCTTGAGGAATGGGGTTCCCAGGGCCTTACAAGGCTCTGGGAGGGCAGCCAAGCACCCCTTCCTCTTTGATTAACCTGCCAGACCTCAGGGACTGAAGTCCCCAGAGCCCAAATCAGCTCAGGGAGGTGGCCCCCATGCATGCCTCCTTTCCAAATAATTAAATAAATATTCATCCTGTGGCTGTGGCCCATGGTCGGGGTCATTTTAATTAGTCCTTGGTGGCTGCCTTTCTTTTTTTGGGCTGTAATCTTGCAGGAGTACCACTGGATTGTGGCAAAAAAACAATATAAAAATATTCACACCAGGAGGGGTAGGGGGCAGGGTATCCCTAATATGCACCCTTCTATTGTGTTTCTTTAACATTTTCAGGACAGAGTTCTAAGTCCCCGGAGTCCAGTAATGGTCTCAACAACATTTGTTTTCCTATTGGGGTCAGCCAATCAGAGTGCTTGCTCCCCCGGTACCATTAGGCCCAAAGAAGCAAGGTGGCCAAATGGAAAAAAGCCTACTCATCCAATTGAAAAACTGACATTTTTAACGTTGTGCTCATGAGACATTTGCAGGAGTTCCTCAAACCCACATATACAAAAATGTATTGTACCTTCATGTCTACAAAAATACTGAGTGGATTTACACTAAATTACAAAAAGCATACTTTCTGGACCAAGATCTAGCTTCCTGCCAAATCTGGTGCAAGTCCATTAAACTGTTTTGGCTGTAGAGTAGTTCAAAAATCCCTGCTGAAATGGTTTGGGGATTTTGTATTTTGGGACCCCCCTTTTTCTTGCCCCCACTTGATAGACTGTCCCAAAAGTTTCCATGAAGGAGCGAAGCAAAAAGGTTTAGTGAAGATTCATCAAAATACACCACAGTTATTAGCAAACCAAAAAAACATTTCCTCTGGAATCACAATCCTAATTTATATATATCTATCTATATATGTAAACACACACACACACACATATATATATATATATATATATATATATATATATATATATATATATATATATATATATATATGCATTTTTTCACTTAAAAAAAAAAGGTTACCGGGACGTTAGAGTTAGGCTCACATTTTAAACGTACCAAGCAAAAGAAATTAACCAGTTATTTGGGGCTCATCAGCTTGGGGATGGGGTGTGCGTCAGTCTTAGTGTCGGCACTGAGTCCATGGTAGTCCATGTAGAACCTAAGTTCAGGAGTGGGACCAGGGGCTGGACCAAGGACTGCTGGAGAACTCTAACACCCCTAATACTAGCATCTTGGAAACCTCATCCTTGATAATGGCTCTAACCTTGTCACTCACCCTGTAGCTCTTATGCTTCATGGGTGGACTGTGTACACAAACAAGTGACCCATGGGGTGAAGGAAAACAGAGAGGCAAACGGTCCCAGAAACTGGTGACAGTCCCTCTGTTGTTCCTGGATCAGTGTGGGGAGAGGTTCACACCCTCCACAGACCCATCTTGGGCAGACAGGAGGTCAGGAAGAGGTTCACTCTTCTCCTCCATCCCAACATTTGTTGGCAAGAGCATGGTCAGTTCAGACCTCTCAAAATGTGGTTTGAAGCAGTTCACATGTAGGACCCTCAAAGGGTTCCAGGGAGTCTGCAAGTTCACAAGATAAGTGGCATTTCTCTTGTGCACTGCCACCTCAAAAGGCACATTCCACTTGTCTTGTAGAGGACGAGGATCCACTGGGGCCATGACCCACACTTTCTGGCAAGGCTGAACTTCAACCAGAGTAGCATTCTGGTCGTACACCCTTTCGTGTCCTCATGGCTGGCTTCTAGGTTTGCCTAAGCAAGTTTCCTGAAGCGAGCAGTCTGGTTCCTAAACACCAGCACATAGCTAAATACGTCCTGGGGGGCCT
Source organism: Pleurodeles waltl (assembly GCF_031143425.1). NCBI lineage: Eukaryota > Metazoa > Chordata > Amphibia > Caudata > Salamandridae > Pleurodeles > Pleurodeles waltl. The sequence continues at coordinate 668,499,460 of NC_090446.1, read as the reverse complement.
ACTGGGAGCTTTCTCCCATCCTTCTTTCACCAGACTCAGAGGTCCTCTCACAGGGTGCCCATAAAGCATCTGAAAGGGGCTAAAACCAAGGGGAATATTTAAGAGCCCCTAGTGCCACAAGAGTATACATTTCAGTGACGTTCCATTGGCACTATGCACTGCACCGTATTTACAAGGTGGCGTTAAGCAACTTTTTGTAACTTAACGCCACCTTGTAAATATGGGCCCTTCACACGCAGCACTTTGCCTGGAAGGGGCGTGCAATGGGTGTTGTTGTGAGCGTACCACAGCAACACCCATTGTATTTTGCACCAGATTTACAATTTTTCGTGAACATGAGGCAGTGGCAAAATCTAACACCACCCCAGGAGCATTTTGCAGCAAACATAGAAAGAACAAATCGCCATTTAAGATTATTTTTGTGCAGGAAAGTATTCCTTCCTGCACAAAACATTATCCCCTTCAAAGCAGCCATACTTGCACTATGGTGCAAGGGTTGCTGCGTTGGCGCACAGCAGCATATTTAGCGGCGGTGCAGGACAAAACACAGGGGTGCGCCGTATTCTAGTAAATTCAACGCATCCCTGCATTTAAAAAATGACGATGCACAGAGCTGCCAAATTTGGTGCAGCGATACACACCGTCATTTTCTCTTAAATCTGGCCCCAAGTCCCTTCTGCTGTACCTCCCTGTATGCAAAGAGAAGGCATGGCAAGAGGACGTCCCACTTGCACCTCTTGGGTTCTGACAGACCCATAATCACTGTATGTCAAGTAACAATACCAGTCCTACCCTCTCTGCTGAGGACCAATGTTAGAAATGGGATCTCTAGTTGGCAGTCAGTTTACACCCTTTCCAAATAGGGGCCCTCACTCTAGTCAGGGTAAGGGAGATACACAGATCAGATAACCCCTGCTCACCCCCTTGGCGCAAGCAGTTGGCCTTATCTCAAAGGCAATTTGTAAAGTATTTGTACCAACACACACAGTAATACTGTGAAAAAACCACAGAATGACTCCACACCAGTTTAGACAAATAACCAAATAACCAATATTTTTTTTAAATAAAACAAGACCAAAACAACAAAAATCCAGCATTGACAAGCAAAGATATGAATTTTAGAGAAAAAAGAGTCTTAATCCATAGAAAGCAATGGATGCGTTGTTGTAGCACAAAGTACCTGGTATGCATCAAAATAAAGCTGCACGGGTGAGCGTGGTTCAGAAAAGCAAGCAATGCATTGATTCCTTACTCACAAGTGAGGCAGTGCGTCAATTCTTTCTGCGCCAGGTAAGCAATGCTTCAATTCTTTCCTTGCAGGGCATGGATGCTTCGTTTTCCAGACAAGCAGCCTCTGGTCTCTACACTGATGTTGAATATTTTGATGCCCAGGGTTGATGAATGGAAAATTCCAATGCGCTGCACGAAGGGTCTGCATTTAGAATAGGCGCTGTGTCGATTCTCCAGCCGCAAGGCAGGTGCTGCATCAAATTTTCAGCCATGAGATAGGTGCTGCATCATTTTTTTCTGATGTGCACAAAGCAGTGCATTGATTTTCCCTCTCAGGTTACCTCATAGGAACAGTCCAGCCAGAACTGCCAGGCCAGGTGCTCCCTGGAACGTAAACAAGCATCCTGGGACCGGTTTCAGGTTATCACCCTTCATCAGCCAGGCTAGCTTAAATCCAGTGGCACAGTGAGCAAGGGATCCACGTCTGGGCATACCCTTGCCGCTTAGGGCAACTTTAACAACACAAAAAGATGATGGACGGAGCGGTGAAACTTTTCAAACACTCACCCCCAGTCATAGATCTGGGTTTAATCTATTGTTCTTTTGCTCACCTTGCCACCCCAGTTTGGACACAGCCATATGCAAATCAGTCTTGACCCTGTTCCCTATGGGAACAGTCCAGTCCGAACTTCCAGGCCAGGTCCTCCCTGAACTAGAAACAAGGATCCTGGGACCGGTTTCATGGTATCACCCTTCATCAGCCAAGCTATCTTGAACCCAGTGGCACATTGAGCAATGGACCCATGTCTGGGCATACCCTTCCCACTTAGGGCAACTGTAACAACACAAAGGGATGATGGACAGAGTGTTGAAACTTTTCATATATTCACCCCCCAGTCATAGATCTGGGTTTAATCCATCATTCTTTTGCTCACCATGCCACCCCACTTTGGGCCCAACCATATGCAAATCAGTCTTGACCCTGTTCCCCATGGGAACAGTCCAGCCCAATCTGCCAGGCCAGGCCCTCCATGGACTGGAAACAAGCATCCTGGCAGCGATTTCAGGGTTTCACCCTTCATCAGCCAGGCTAGCTGGAATCGCGTGGCACTTTCTAAAAGTGGCATTTTCAAACAGACAATCTAAAAACCAATTCCACTAAAAGATGCATTTTTAAATTGTAAGTTCAGAGACCCCAAACTCCAGATCTCTATCTGCTTCCAATGGGAATCTTCAATTAAAAGATATTTAAAGGCAGTCTCCATGTTAACCTATGGGAGAGATAGTTCCCTTGCAATAGTGAAAAACAAATTTGGCAGTATTTCACTATCAGGACAGGTAAAACACAGCAGTACATGTCCTACCTTTTAAATACACTGAGCCCTGCCCATGGGGCTACCTAGGGCTTACCCTAGGGGTGACCTACCTGTAGTAAAAAGGAAGGTTTGGGTGTGGCAAGTTGGCACTCTTGCCCGGTCGAATTGAAAGTGCAAGACTGAACACACAGACTCTGCAGTGGCAGGTTTAAGACATGTTTGCAGGGCTACTCATGTGGGTGGCACAATCAGTGCTGCAGGCCCACTAGTAGCAATTTAATATTTTAATTTCTGCCCATCTAAAATCTGAACCTAAGTATAACGTCCCTGTAACCTTTGTTTTTTAGTAAATTTTAAAGGTTTTTTAAATTCCATTTATTTAACTATAACGTCCCCGCAACCTTTGTTTTTTTTCCATTGGATTTCTAGTTTTTTTAGTGTTAAGTAAGATGCCATTGCAAGCACTGTTGGGTGTTGGTTGGATGCAGGGCCTGGCCTGACATTGTGTTGCCCCCCTCTACAAGATTGAAGCTCCTGCCCCCCTTGCCATCCATTGTCCAGGTCCATGCACCTCCTTCCTCATTACAGTCTTGAGTGGCCTTTATTCTGCCACTGCCCTTCCTGCCTGCCCAGAACACTTAGCTTTCTGCCCCATCTACCTCTTCCCTACCCTATGTTGTCCGAGTCAATGCACCAACCCCCCCCCCCTCCTGCCCTGCATGGTCCACTATGCTGTCACTACCCTCCATTTTGCTTGATATCCCTGCCCACTCCTCCTGCCCTTTGGTGGTCAATTATATGCCCCCGCATTGCCCTCCTGCTTAGCCTCTGTGCATAGCTTTCTGCCCCTACCGTCCTTTCCCCTGCCCTCCAATGTCTGTATGCATGCCCCTACTCCCTTCTTTTTGCCCTCAATTTTCCATGGACTTGCCACTGCCTCTCCTCTCTACTCCCAGTGCCCTATTGAGCTGCCATTGACCCTCCCACCTGCCTAGCATGCTAGGATGGCTGCCTCCTGTCACTGCACCTCCACCCTGCCTGTCCGAGTTCTATGCCCCTATCCTCCTCCTGCCCTCCATTTTCCATTTTGCTGCCAAATCACTCTGCCCTCCATGCTTTAATGTGCTGCTACTGCTCCTCCTGTCTACCCTGAGTGGTCCGTTGTGAAGCCTCTTTCCCTGCCTTCTCTTGTCTGTGTCCCCTCCCTTGTGTTCTCCATGGTACTTTGTGCATGCCTCTGCCCCTCCCTCTTCCCCACCATGGCCATTATGCTGCCACTAACCCTCCCACTTGCCATGCATGGTCTTCTGTGCTGTCCCTAACCCCATCCAACCTTCCCTCTGTTGTATGCTTGTATGCCATTATAGTCTCACTGTTACCCTCCATGGTGTGATGTGGTTCCAGTGGCCATCCCACCTACCCTCCATTGTCAACTTGCTGCTCCTGTTCTGCCCATTTGCCCCCAGCCCTCTGTTTTAAATGTGTAGGCCCCTACCCCCACGTCTGGTCTGTTGTTGTGCCCCTGGACCCTAGCTCCTGACCTTCATGGTCCACTATGCTGCAACTGTCCCTCTTGTCTGCTCTGTATTGTTCAGCTTGCTGCCGTTGCCTCTTTCCCTCTGCTCTCTGTTGTCTATTTGCATGGCCCTGTCTTCTCCCTTTTGCTTTCTATGGTTCGTTGTGCTGCACTGCTGGCCCTCTGTGGTATATTGTGCTGCTGCATTCCCAGATGCCTGCTTGTAAGGTCAGTGTGGAGCCCCTGCCCATCTCTCTCCTGCTCTCTGCTGTCCAAGTCCATGTCCCTGCCTCATTCCTCCTGCCCTCTGTGATCCAATGTGCCATACGTGCCAGCATTTTGAACTTTATAGGAGGGAGATTTTGAAAACAGCCCTGGGGAATTAATTTTCTCCATTGCCTTAAATTGAAAAAGAGGATATTTTAGGCAGGAGACAGATAAAATAAAGCCATTTTAGGCTTAAAAACAGGATTCTCCTTCGTGAACCGGTTCTGTTGGCTTTTATGGCGGTTGTACTGCCACTGCCTCTGCCTTGTGCCATCAGTGGTCTGTTATATTGCCACAGCCTCTTTTACCTGTCCTGCATGATTGGGTCATTACCACTGCCCCCTTTCTCCTGCCCTCCATGGTCTACAGTATTGTGCTGCCACTGCCCTTCCCACCTGCCCAGCATGATCAACTTGATGCCTCTGCACCCTCCTCCCTACCCTCAATTATCTGAATCCGTGCCCTGGATTTCTTTCTCCCCACATTATTCTAATGAGCAACTACATTGCTAAAATTCTATATTTGTTACAAACGTGTGGCACGCCTGACGTCATCTTTATTTAATCAATACTGTAATACCTAAAACATTTCCTTTAGAAATTATAAAAATGAGATGGTCTTATTCCCATAGAAATTGTGGTTAGTGCTCTAAAAAGCTAAAAGAAGGACATAATTCCTGAAGTCTCAAATAGTGATTAAGCACTTTTAAATTATTTGCTTTCTGTTTTTTTTTAAAATTAAGATGATCACTTGATTATGTGTTACACTTAGGGGTGAGGGTGTTACAGCCAGAGACGCAGACTTTGCAATAGGGAAGCCAGGTTCGAGTTTCAGCATCAGCTCGAAATCTTGTGATTCTATGTCAGGACCGGAGGCAAGGATTATGCACTTCCTCTTCACTTTGTTGTCCAAGGAACTTTCCGGAGAAATGTATAAGTAAAATGAAAAACATTAACACTACATGTCCCCGGAACCCAAAAGGTACATCACCATAGTAACCAATGTTCAATCAGCTAACAGTCCTATGTATATATATGTGTGACACCCCTTCCTGTTCCTCCTTCTTCACTGCTCATCAGTTAAGTCACTACCTTCCACTTCATTTTTAACTGCTTTGCATGTGTATTGGTTTTTGTGACATAAGAACTGTTACACTATTGCCGCTTTGTTTATAAGCTCCTACTTCCTGTTCTGCTCAAGGCGATATTTCAGGCTCCCCGCAAGTAGGCTATGGCCCAAGCAAATCACACGGTACCACACAGGTCCTCCAGGTGGTGCACTTCCACACTGGCAATCTGTCAGGCATACTGCAAGCAGTCAGAGCAGCTCAGTGAACGCTCCCACAGACTTGTGCGTGCATGAGAAAAGCACTGCTGAGGTTTTCCCTCAGGGATTCCCTCACTGCATTCCTGCCAACTCAGCTGACACCACTACATGGTCAGTATCAGCCGTGCATTGCGGCGTGACGGGCAGACCACTAGGTGGCGCACCGAAGATTCAGTGAAGCATTTAACAAACACACATGGGGGGGCTGCCCAAAATAACACCAAGAGCAAATTTATTTACAGTAAAATCCATATCTCTGGTTGTGCTCACCCCTCTACATCATGAGCATGGAACACCCACAGGACCACGAATATTCCTCCATTCAGGAGGCGAGAGATGAATGGCCTTCATGCTTGCCCACAGAGGTAGATAGGGCACTTTCCCAGGTAATTTCTAAGGCTCTTGCCCCACTGCAAGAAAAAATGGAGAAACTTGCTAAAAGTAACCCAAGGGTTTTCTCTGACCTCACATCCCTAGGGTCCTGCGCCTATTTGTCTGCGTCTAGGATGCAGACCCTAGACGCAGGACCCTGCGGATTACAAGCAGGGGGCAAGAAGGCCACCAATCATGACGCAGGGCACCACAAGGGTTTCAATAATCTCTATGAAATCTTCCAGAAGATTGCACGCACGCTCAAACATGCACCCTACCAGGAGGCTGATGAACCCGGGGAAATCTGTGACCCGGTCACCCTAAATTCAAACCCTGATCCCAGGGACTCAATTAGAGGGAAAGGTGACACCAAAGAAGACATGTCCTTCGAGGACGAGGGGACATGGCAGACCATGGCAGCCAGGTTCATTGGCCTCTGACTCCCCTGATGGGTAAACAGGACAGTCAGATATGTTCAATCCGGAGGGGATCTATCACCCCAGGTCATCTGAATGGACCCCAGACACAAGGGTGGCCGATTACATGGCAAGCAAAATCCACCAAACCCTAGAAAAGGAGATGAGAGCTCATCTGAGAGCAGAATGCCCCAGACCAGTGCTGAGTGGAAAGGTGGTCCCAAAATGTGTACTTTCGTTTGCAAGTACATGCGAGACTCAAAAAAGGGCATTGAACGTTCCTGGATAATCTGCCAGGACAAATTGCTGGATATGCTGGGACCACTCACTAAAATTATAAAAATGGCAGAAAAAGCAAACAGGAACACCTATGTCTACTGACATAGTAGCCGGCAGTACTCAGAGGGCTGTCTGCCTTCTGGGCAATGCAAACTGTGCATTGGGAGCTGAAAGGGGGCGATCTCTACTCCTCAATATCGCCCCCAAGCTGGGGGGAATGGTAATCTTTGAGGCCAATGCAATTGCACAATGCAATCTTTTTGGCGAGCCGTTCGTCAAGGAGTTGGGAAAGTTTGTCTCAACATTTTCAGCCCTCGACAAGGAACAGTCATCGATCAAAAATATCCTCCCTAGGAAGGTTTTTGCAGGGGCTGGAAGAGGCAGGAGACGCTCCTTCAGCCATCATTCCCCACAAGGTCCCCCTAAAAACCAATCCAGACAGAACAATGGATGGAATGATGGGCAGCAAGGTCCTTTCTAACTGAAACAAGGAACCGGCGGAGGGAAAGGTTACAAAGGTGACATAGGCTCCCTCTCATCCCACAAAGGACATTCTGGTAAGCAATCTAGTTGATTCCTCTAGCAAACTATGGAGGGAGGTTAAGGCTATTTGCACACAATTGAGAAAAGATCACGTCAGACCCTTGGGTTCTGCAGACAGTCAAGGGATTCCACATTGAACTCTATGGGACTCCTGCCCAAACAGTGCGACCCCTGACCCTTGTTTTTTTTCAACCGAAGAGGCCCTCCTCATCAACACAGGGGTAAGAGAACTTCTGCAGAAAGGTGGTGATTTGAAAGATGACATGTCACATATAAGGGTCTATGAGCAATCTGTTTTTGGTCAAAAAGGACAAAAGTTTCAGAGCAGTCATAAACTTGAGAGAGTTTGATGGATGACTGGTATACCACCATTGCCAGATGGAAAGCATCCATCTTCTGAGGGTCATGCTTCTGACCAGCAACTGCATGTTCACACTAGACCTCAAGGACACTTACCTTTTAGTGCCCATTTACCCCCTGCAAAGGAGTTTTCTCTAATTCTTCTGTCAAGATCAAACATATGAGTTCCAGACTCTCCCCTTCAGCCTCTCCTAATGCTGGTTGTGCTGTACCAAACCAGTAAGACCAGTGGTGGAGACAGTTTGCACCAGACGAGTGCGAATTATCATTTTCTTGGACAACATACTACTGATGGATCGGTCTTATCCCAACTTATCTACAATTTGAACATGACTATTGCACTGTGCAAGACCTGGGCTTTGTTATCAGCAAAGTCAAATCCAAACTGATTCTGAATCAAAGAATGACATTTCTGGCGTTTCTGATCAACTCAATCAAGGCTACACTGAGCCTCCCACCTTCCAAGATCACCAAGATGAAGATGAAAATTTGAACGAAAGAACAGAGTTTCCTTGTGACAACTTGCCAGAGTAGTGGTCTCCTCTCATCCTCAATCCAAGCCATATGCCTGGGGCCGCTACACTACAGGACCCTACAAAAACTGAAAATGAAACACCTCAGGAAGGGGTTAACTTATTCAGACCTAATATCTCTGTCTCCGGAGGCCAGGATGGAGCTCCAGTGGTGGAAGCCTGGAATGGCCAAGCGATCTTCGGGACAACAATGGACTTTTGATAGAGTTAGATGCCAGCCGCCAGGGCTGGGGAGCCCGGTGCAGCAAAAAATTCCATGGGTGGCAGATGGTCAGGAGAAGGATTGAGTCTCCACATTAACTGCCTCAAACTCCTGGCAGGATTATTTGCAATAAAATCCCTCACCAAGGACAGGGTATCCTACTGTGTTCTTCTAAAGATGAACCAAAAACAAAGGGAGCGCTAGTGTATCAGGAGTGTTTTGAACTGGTCCTGTGTACGATACTCCCATGAATATTAAAAAAAGACAAGGGTACACAGTTCCAAACAATGGGTTCTGTACAGATTCTAAAAGGACCGCAGGATCCAAAGAATCAATTTGATTTAGAACAAGAGCCCTTACTCACCAAATCGTGACATGCTTCATCATCGGGCTTTTGCTCCTCATCAGGCCGGCAATGCAATGCCTGACGGGCCCCTCGTGGGGAATCTTTGCCGGAGATCTTTTAAATGTAGAAATGCCGGTTGGTGAATGTTGGAAAATGGGATTGGTATGTGGGGGTGTGAGGATAAAAATGGCTAGAGGTCTAGAAAGATTGTTTTAATTAAACAACGACCTCTGTCATGATTAAAAACCAAATACGGGTAAAAATTAGAGATTATGGGGGTCATTCCGACCCTGGCGGTCATGGACCGCCAGGGCCGGGGACCGCGGATGCACCGCCAACAGGCTGGCGGTGCATCCAGGCCAATTCTGACCACGGCAGTAAAGCCGCAGTCAGAAAAGGGAAACCAGCGGTTTCCCGCCGGTTTTCCCCTGGCCTGAGGAATCCTCCATGGCGGCGCTGCAGGCAGCGCCGCCATGGGGATTCTGACCCCCTTTACCGCCAGCCTGGTTCTGGTGGTTTTGACCGCCAGAACCTGGCTGGCGGTAACGGGTGTCGTGGGGCCCCCTAACAGGGCCCCACCAAGATTTTCAGTGTCTGCATAGCAGACACTGAAAATCGCGACGGGTGCAACTGCACCCGTCGCACCCTTTCCACTCCGCCGGCTCCATTCGGAGCCGGCATCCTCGTGGAAGGGGGTTTCCCGCTGGGCCGGCGGGCGGCCTTCTGGCGGTCGCCCGCCCGCCCAGCGGGAAACTCAGAATTACCGCGGCGGTCTTTTGACCGCGCAGCGGTATTCTGACGGCGGAACTTTGGCGGGCGGCCTCCGCCGCCCGCCAAGGTCAGAATGACCCCCTATGTCTAATCCACCATCAAAAGAAAACAATAAGCAGTCCCAAAATTCAGGGAAAGCAAAAAGTAGGCACAGAAATCACCACGCTACTACTATACTGGTCAACAACTTTCTCGCAAAAGAAGTCGGAGCGATTTGTTAGGACCAAAACGTACCTAATCGACATGTCAAAATCAAATAGGAATCTATGTTTAACATTGGAACCCTCCCTGTATTAAAGGAAGGGCCGCATCGGAAAACAGCGGGCATCAGTAGTCCAGGCTGGTTTAGTGAACCTGCAATCCAGGACCAGCAGGCGGTTAAGCACCTACCCCAAGCTACGCGTTCCCGGAAATGTCTAAAGATGCACAACATCTCAGCAGTTCAACATGTCATTCAACTGGGAGGGACATGGTTGAAAATCCTGTCAGACCTCGCAAAGGATTTCTGGCATTATTGCCTACAGAGACAGATATTGGTAATGGTGGAATACCTTCTAGGCATCAACAACACGATCGGTGACTGGAACTAAAGGAACTTTTCAGACGACAGAGAATACCAGTTGGACTGCAACACCTTCCTAGCCGTCATGGACAGATGGGGCCCATGTGACCTGTACCTCTTCACATCCAGATTGAACCGACAACTTCCAAGATTTGTGAGTTGGCGACTGGATCCAGAAGCCGAAGAGGTAGACACCTTTCTACAGAATTAGTTGAAAAACCTCCTGTATGCCTTCCCACCATTTATGATGATTCCATGAGTAGTGGCTCAGAGACAGAGAGCATCACTTATCCTAGTAACACCAATCTGTAGGTACCAGGCATGGTTCCCATCTATGATGGAACTCTCTTGGGACCTCCTGATTGCTTTGTCCTCATTCCCTTCCACACTCAGGGATCCTTAGGGACAGTTTCACTCTCTACTAATCCAGAGCCGTCATGGCATGGAGGATTTCCGGCGACGTTGAAGAACAACCACCTTTCACAGGAGGCTTCAGACTTTATTCAGCAAGTGTGGGCTTTGGGCACATACAAGAGATACTGTTCAGCTTGGAGACAATGGCATCTTTGGTGTTTGGCGAGACAGCTAGATCCCCTGTGGGCCGAAGTTATGCATGTACTGAATTTTCTGGCCGTGATGGCCCAAACGGGTATGGCGCACAGTACGATGAACTCCTTAAGATCAGCTATTTCAGGTGGTCACAACACTACCGATAACACACCTTGGGGTTGTAAACTCATGAGAGGGGTCAGGCTCAGCAAACCACTGGAACCTAGATATTCAGACCTGTGGGATGTCAATTTGGTATTGTGACTACTTCGGAATTGGCAAGAGAACCAATATCTGTCCAGGAAAGAACTATCTGTGAAGTTAGTCACCATGTTATATCCCATTTCATGGAAAAGGGTTTCAGATATTTGATCTCTGGAAATCTGAGCTAGAGTCTTCACCCCAGAAAGGGTTACCTTTACAATCTCTGGGAGAACAAAGACCACTTCCCTGTCGGTATCTTATCCTGCTTTTACTGACAACCTCAAATTATGCATGTTATGCTGCATTAAGGCATACAAGGAAATGACAAGAGACTCCAGACCAGCAGGTGAAAGACAATTGCTTATAGCTATTAAGGAACCCTTTGAAACAGTTTCTTTTTCTTCCATCACCATGTGGGTAAGATGATTGTGGCAGAAATGGGGACTGATGTGAGGAAGTTCAGAGCTCACTCCATGAAGGGCCCTATGGAATCTAAAGCCATTCAGGTAGGTGGAAGACTAGAAGATATAGTGGGTTATTACAACTTTGGAGGAGGTGTTAGTCCGTCCTAAAAGTGTCGGTAAAGTGACGGATATACCACCAGCCGTATTACGAGTTCCACAGGATACAATGGACTCGTAATACGGCTGGTGGTATATCCGTCACTTTACCGTCACTTTTGGGACGGATTAACACCTCCTCCAAAGTTGTAATAACCCCCATAATAAACACAGTGGACAGGTTATCTGAATCGACCTTCAAGAAATGATGCCGCAGCTATGGTGGTAAGTAAGCTTTGTATAGTACTCGCCTCCGGTCCGGACATAGAATTAAAAAATGTCCTTGCTAACGCAAAGAAAAGTTTTAATTCTTCTATTAAGGACACGGAGGCGAGGATTATCCCACCCAGAGTTTTCAGGGATAATCTCACATCCCCCGCCCAATAGCTTAGTTACAGTAAGTATAACTATTTAGACAGATTCTAATTATGAGAGGTTTATTGAAATGGTTAAAAGCTTCAGAATTGTTTTTAACTAATGTGGTGCATCAAGATACATTAACTGATTTACAGATGCCCTAATGATCTTTTGATATGTACTTATCATACTTTTGTTATTGCCAAGAACATAAAGTCATACCTTACACTTACAGTCGTGACTGCAGATTACGATTATCTTTGAGAACTGGGGAATGAGACCTCCCTTTGTATATTTCAGATAGTGGCCAAAAGTGGGATTAGAGTGGATGTCCGTGGCTAAATTTCTCCAGCGAAGAAAGAGCAGGAAGGGACGTCACACACATATGCACATCAGACTATTAGTTGATTGGATATTGGTTACTATGGCGTTATGTACCCTCTGGTTCATCGACATGTAGTGTTAATGTTTTTTGTTTTATTTATACATTTCTTAGGAGTTTGCAGTGACAATAAAATGAAGAGGAAAATGCATAATCCTGGCCTCCACTTCCTTAATAGAATTGAAACTTTCCTTCTTGTTAGGTAGGAAACTTTTCATTCTGGACAAATCACTTAGGGGGTCATATTGAACCCGACAGATGGCGTTAATATGGAGGAAAGTACTGCCAACATGCTGGTGGTACTTTTCTCCATATTAGGACATTGATGGTTTGGCTAAAGACAAACCGCCAATGTACCACACCGACTGCCACAGCGGTAATGACTGCCAGGCTGGAGACTTCACTGTCCAGCCCGGCAGCCATCACTTGCCAGCCTGCGGGATTATGACCCCGCCAACCGCCATGGTTTTCGTGGCAACCTTACCCCCACAAAAACCATGGTAGTAGGCACCATCAGTGTCAGGGAATCCCTTCCCTGTCACTGATAGGGGTCTTCCCTGCCCCCTCCCTTTCCACAGATTCCCCCCAGCCACCCTTCCTCTCCAGACCCCCTTCATACACGCACCTTCATGCACACACGAACACATGCATACACACACTCATTCCCACATTCATCCACGCATGCATACATGCATTCACACACACATCTACACACACTTACATACATACAAGCACACATGCATTCACACAACACAAAATACATGCACTCACACATCCATACATGCACACACATACAACAAGCAACACACACCCCCTTATGCGCACGCAAAGACATACACACACACACCCACCACACACACACAACACCCCCACCTCCTCCCCTGTCAGAGCACCCGACTTACCTGTAGTCAGGGGTCCTCCGGCAGGAGACGGTACGGGGCACTGTTGCCACCAGCAGCGGCCACCAGCAGAACACCGGCAGGCCGTATTATGGGTCATAAAACAGCCAGCGGTGGTCTACAGGTGTGGCGCTGCTGGTGGCAGCAGTGCCACCTTACCGCCATCTGCAGGCATGGCCACAGCTGGATTTCCGCCATCCTTCTGATAGAAATCCAGCTGTGGTCATAATCCAGCAGACGGCTGGTAACCGCGGCGATGGTCTTTTGGCAGCCGTCGCCGCGGCGGTAGGAGGTTTTTACAGCTGGGGTCAAAATGACCCCCTTAATCTCTCCATGCCTAAAAACAAAATGAATATGTCCTTGTGTAATGTAACTGATGCACATGTAAAGTACTCCAATACCTTTGGGTCAAGTCTGCACTATATAAACCTGCAACAAAAATGAAAAGATTAAGGGCCTATTTACGATCTTGGCGGATGGGGTACTCTATCACAAAAGTGGCGGATATCCTACCCACCATTTTACAAGTTCCATAGGATATAATGGAACTTGTAACATGGCGGACGGGATATCTGTCACATTTGTGACGGAGTATCCCCTCCACCAAGGTCGCAATCAGGTCCTAAGTGTTTTGCACACTTTTGTACTTGGACTAAGCTTTTGCTAAATTTGGGTGATATTTGTGCTACATTTGGGCTCTTTTTTTCCTTGACGGCCATCTTGGGAGCCTTATTTATAATGAAACTCTACTTTCCTCATTTACTGCAGTATCCTTAGTAGAAAATGCTTTCAGTTTTTCACTTCAGTTCCATCAAGATGGTGTTCAAATGTGCCACACGTTTGGCATAAATTTAGATTGCTAGCACTCTAGGTGCTCATTAGAGCATTAGAGCACTCTAGTAAAGCTGCTGATCATCAGGGAGTTAACTGGCAGTCTCGGGCTGGTGTTGAAAGTGCATATTTCAGTCTGCATATCAGAATGTTTTAATAAAATGGAAGAGGAAGATATTTGAAAACTCACTTAAAACATTTTCTAATATTTCTTTCTAAAGCACTTTCATAATTTATATGAAGAAAGAATCCCCTCATTTTTGCTCTTTTCTAAATTGTTTTAATTCACTAAAGATGGCTTCAAGTGTGCCACACTTTTGTCATTGGTAAGACTGTTGGAGCTCTAGTTGTTCTTTAGACCACTCTGGGATTCTGCAGTAAAACACAAGGGAACCAACTGACAGGCTGCTCCTGTTGGAAGTACATGTTTTATTTAGGGCGTCAGACTTCATTCTCCTTTAGTGATTTAACCTAAAAAAGATTACCCATGATTGTCTAAAAAGAATTCACCCCAAATCAGAGAAAACCTTTTACCACCGCCTACTCTCCTAGTATATCTCATTTCCTGATTTCTGACTTTACTCAGCCATTTTACTCAGCCATTCTTGAGTGGAGGGAGTTAAATCAGATCGCCAGTTTCTTAACAGGAGAGATCTGGCAATCACACTGGCAATAAAAATGAGTTTTTCCCACCTCGGTGGGAGCCTTGCTTTGGGGTCGAAGCCCAAACACATCAACCAAATACTGGGAGTTATAATGACCTGAGCAATAGTTATTAGTATCTTGAATATTCCATCCCAGTATTCATGTATAAGTTGACATGTACCAATCACATGTATCCAATCAGCCACCCCTACTGCCTTACAGCGAAAACAGAGATCAGGACAGCTAGGCACCACACGGGATAAGGCTTGCGGGGTTCGATATAATAGCCATTTACTAAAAAATATCATCCAATGCCAATTCGCACCTCTAAGTACTGTGAAGTTTAAATGATTGATCCTCTCCCAGCACTCCCTCGACAGGTCGAGACCCTCCTGGCAGGCCCATTTTCTCGCCGCCTTTGCCCCAAGATCAGCCTTATCCTGCTCTAGGAGTAACCTTCTCCATGCACCCGCATGCCTTATCCCAGGAGGGTCGACCAGTTTGAGAACTAACGCCTGTGTATTAATAATTGAATCGATATCCAGATCCCTTAAACTATGAAGCATAGTACTATAGGATCCCACCAAGAGAAAATCATTTTGGACGACCATCTGAATGTTTAAGAGAGTTTCCCAATTGTCACTGATGCGGCGAAAATCCCCAATTTTACTAAATCCTGCATGATCTCATCTCCTTACTAAATCTGAATCGAGCTGAGAGCCAGAACGTAGCGTAAACTGTGTGAGAGGAGTAAGAAAATGCAAATATGGGATTGAATATCTTCTAAAAAAATCAGATTTTCTTTTAAAGAGCCATTTAAGAATCTTATAGCAAACTTTTTTGGGAGATTTCACCAATAGTGCTGGATTCAGAATATCGTGCTCCCTGCATATTAATTCACAAAAGTCTTTCGTAAATAACCAACCTATAGGTTGATTAGCTTTACAATTTGTGAAATAATGTGCGAAAAAGGCAAAGTAATAATCTTTAAAATTGGGTAGTGCTAAACCCCCCTTTTCTCTCTCAGCATATAATATACTTAATGCAGCCTGTGCCTTCTGATTTTGCCAAATAAATGGGCGAAACATAGACTCCAGTTTCTTGAAAAAAATGCATGTTAATACACAAGGGATGGCCGAAAACAGAAAGTTAAATAATGGTAATATTGACATTTTGATCAATGCAATTCGGCCTAGTATAGAGAGGGGGAGAGGCCCCCAGCACGCAAACGGGGCCAGGGTTTTCAAGAGCAAAGGAACATAGTTAAGATCATACAGGTCTCATATGTCGGCTGAAAAGTTAATCCCAAGATATCTCTTTGGCCTAATATTCACACAATGCTTTAATTCGGGGGAGCAGTCTAATAGAAGAAGTACCACACAGAATAATATCTTCAAATAAAAACATAATAATATCATCACCATAAAGTTTGATCTTCCCCATTGTCTTCAAAGGGGGATGAATCAGATTATTTTGTCTAATTTTAATCTCTAAAGGCTCAATGAAGAGAGCAAAGAGAATAGGGGATAGGGGGCACCTTTGCCGGGTCCCACGTCGAACTCGAAATTGACCAACACAAGCGGAATTGATCATGATATTGGCTTCAGAGTTTAGATACAGCCTTTGAATTAATGCAGAGACCTGAAAGGACACCTTATAGCTAGACAATATTGCAAACAGTGTGTCCCACATAACAAAATCAAATGCTTTTTCCGCATCTAATAAAAGAATGATGGCAGAAATTTTATTAGGAAGCAAAATAATCAAGAGCCTCGGCTAAATAGTGCGTATTGGTTGCAAGTTGCCGACCAGCAATAAACCAGTTCTGATCGGGGTGCACTAGTTTATTGACAACCCCATTAAGCCTGTTAGCCAGATGTTTTGTGATAATCTTATAGTCCGTATTTAGCAAAGAAATTGGACGATATGCATTAGTGTCTTCCCTTTCCTTATTCTTTTTGGGAAAGCTAACCGCATTCCCTGAATACCAAGAATTGGGGATCGGCTCGCGCTTAAACAAGCCATTAATTAAAGACAACAAATCGTCAATAAATACCTTATGAAACCTTTATAAGGTTCAGCCGGAAAGCCATCAGGTCCACAAGCCTTCCCCATGGGAAGGTTCTTGACAACCTCAAGGAGTTCTAACGTCATAAATGGCTGTATTAGAGCATCTCTGTCTTCTTCTGTGAGACTAGGAATATCCAATTTCCCCAAGAAATGCTTAATGGTTTTAAGGTCAATATCCGGAGTATGGCTGTAAATTCGCCTATAATGTCCTAGCATGATTTTATCCACAACTCTGGGGTCAGAATGCCTAACCCCGGTGACAGGGCACCTCAATGCATATATCATATTGCTAGCAATTCGATCTCGACCTTTCCAGGCCAAACATTTTCCTGTAAAATTACTCTCTTCATATACCTTTTGTCTATAGGTCTGATATCCTATGTCAACCTTCTTAAAGAGATTGTTGGCCAGTGCCTTTTTAGCTAATTCAAAAGACTGTCTATTGCTTTCCGTGGGGGCGTGAAGGTGAATAGTTAAACACCACTGTATTGCTTCTTCCAGAGCCCTGGCTTGTTGTCTCTGAGAAGGTTTATCTGCTGCCTCCTTAGCAATTACCAAGCCCCTGAAAAAGGCCTTAAACACATCCCAAATTATAGCTGGAGTTGAAGATCCCTGATTGCGTTTGAAAAATGCACTTATTTCGACCTTAGAGACCTGTACCTATCCCTTCTCTTGAAGGAGTTGCTGGTTAAACACCCACCTTCTAGGCTGAGGCATGGAGAATTCTGAAAAAAGAGACACTTCCAGCACCAGGGAGGCATGGTCAGATAAGCCAGAATGCCTCACCGACTGGTTCTTAAAGCGCAATGTTTTGGATATCAGAAAAAAAATAAATTCAGGAGGCGCTTTTAAACTGGGTTGAGATGCACGTATACTCTCTCTCATTTGGGGCACTCATTCTCCAAGGGTCACAGAGCATCAGCACTTTGGCATAGTCTTTAAAGATTTTGGCAACTCTAGGTTTGTGTTGTTTCTTACTCCCAACAGTGGTGTCCATGACCGGATTCTGAAGAAAGTTAAAATCCCCATTAATAATAATTTTACCTGAAAGTTGCAAAAGGGATTGAAACAATCCCACATAAGGGGCCGGGTCATCTAATAAGGGTGCTTAAAAACTAACAAAAATAAATCTTTCTTTGGCAATTAAACAGTGCACCCAGCACCATCGTCATTCAGGTTCGCAAAGAAAATCAAGTGCCCGAGCATCGAGGCCTCTAGCTAAAAAGACAGCCACGCCTCTAGGAGCAGCTAGTACTGCTGCAACCACTTTGAAATCGACAAATTTTTTAAACATGTGGAAGCCCGTTACTTTTTTAGCTGGGATATGAGTTTCTTGTAATAAAATAACAGGGATTTAGAGCAATTTCCCTCTCTTCAATTGCAGACCTTTTCCTCCGATTATTTTGCTCATTGACACTCCAGGAAACTATTCTTAGTGAGGATTTCATCCTTGCCATTGAGTTCTTATAAAAGATCGCCAAAGAAGTAAGGGCCAGATGTATCAAAGCTTTTTGCATTTGCAAACGGTGCAAATGCAAAAAGCCATTTCAGAATGTATCAAAGGCATTCTGAAAGCAAATTTAAGGAATCGCTAAAATAGCGATTCCTTAGAATTGCGACCCTATTTAGAGAGTCGCAAAATGTGACTCTAAATAAGAAATCGCAAATAAGGATTCCTTATTTGCGATTTCTTAAGCACACGTAAGAAGCAATTCCTTAATGCAAATTGGGCATTAAGGAATCGCTATTTACCACCAAGTTGAACTTGGTGGTAACCATGTGCAAATTTTAAAAATGCTTTTAAACTGCATTTTTAAAATGTATATGTAAAGCACACATGCCCTTTTGGCATGTGTGCACCTTACATGTCATAAAAAACATTTTGGGGTGCAGCAGAGGGGGCCTTAGGCCCCCAGCACCCTGGGTTTTTGCATTTCCAAAATTGCGATTTCCAGTTAAGAAATCGCACTTTTGTAAATGCTAAAATTCGCAAATATGGGACTACAGGCCCATAGGTGCAAATGGGGCCGGTATTGCAATTTGCGATTCGGTAATATCATTTGCGATTTTTAAGAAATCGCTCTAACCGAATCGTAAATGTGATACATTGCATTTTATGAATCAGAAATAGTGATTTCTTAAAAATCGCTATTTCCAACTCGCAAAAGGCATTCTTGATACATCTGGCCATAAGTGATCTGAACCCACCAGAGAATTTGAGCCTTGGCCTGGTCCAAATAATATCACCCACGTTTTAACCTTGATCATTGCGCATAACCACCTTTTAGTATGGAAAAAAATGATTCTGTACCCCTTGCCACCCCCCCAAGCCCTCATCCCATCCCTCAGGTAGCCGACACCTGGAACCCTCCCTTCTGGGCAATCCGGGACCACTCCCACCCTCTGGCCCCATCCTTCCCTAATCGGGTGCCTTGGCATGGCCCCTATGCCATAGACTAAAAGGGATTGGAATGTAAGTGTCATGATAACGCTATATGTGTACACTCTATGAAAATCCACCATTCTCAAGCAAAATGTCCCCTCTTAGTGCATAATGTGCCCACCTCTCCCCCTCTCTTATTCATATATTTCCCCACTCCCCCTCCCCCCTCTGCCCTGACTGCTTTTGAACTGAATGCAACAAAGTCTTAGCACCATCAACTGTATGAACTAGATTAGAATGTCCCTGGAAAAAACACTTTGAGTTTGGATTGATGTGCAAGTCCTGCCGGAGCACCGGCTTTTTGAAATGCCGGAATCATCCCCTTCAGTTCTCTCCTCCGATGTGCATCTGCCACCTACATATCTGAGAAAATTTTGAAGGCATAGTCGCCAGGAATCTGGTGTATTTTACTCTTAATTGCTTGGTGAAGAATGCGTTCCTTGACACGAAAGTCGCCAAAGTTTACAAGAATAGTTAGACGATACTTTGTGTTGCGTGGCTGTACTGCAGGGACCCGATGGGCCCGCATGATGGTAAGATCTAAATGTTTATCCGCTGGTTCTGAAAGAACATGATGTAGGATAAGATCAGTGATTAAGTTTGTGACAGTCTGCTCATTTTTACACCATTCTGGAATTCCTGTAAATCTCAAATTAGATCTGCATGAGCGATTCTCTGCATCATCTAGCTGAATCTGTAAGTCTAACAGATCTGCTTGACATTTTGCCACTGATGGTTCCAAAGTGATGTGGGCATCCTCCAGATCGGACACCCGCTGTTCAACCTCCTTGATACGTGAGTTAAGTTGCTGTATATTACTACAAATTAAATTTAATTGCGATTCCGTTCTCTGGTTTCCTTCATCTTGTGAAATTTTCAAAGTTTTTAACTCAGTTAAAATCTGAGGGAACAGGTTGTCTGAGGGGATATTGCCTTGTCTCTAAGTGCATCAAAGGAAAAGCCCACTTGTAAGTTCAACTGATCTTGGGCCAGCTCAGAGGGTCCACTGACAGAGGAGTTCGGAGGGGGCCCGATTGCAGTACTGATCCCTGATACACAAATTGGCTCACAAGATAAATCAAGTAGGGAGCTGTTTTCTTGGGAGCAGAGATAGAGTCACTAGTCAGCGGGGGCGCAACATCTTTTTGACCCTTCACCAATCCACCAAACAAGGGATACAGCAACTGTGATTAGCTTCCGAGTTACAACTGGAGGTTGATTGGTTCAGAGGTAGGCAAACTTTGTTAACTGATTGCAAATTGAAGTCCAAGTCCGGGTTTCTAGCCTCTTTGAGCAGAGAGTCAGAGCCAAGATTCTAGTCATAGAGGGCGGTAAGCAGCGAGGAGAAATAGTGCTAAGAGCTAAGTCAGTGGTCAGCGGAAGGGCGATATTTGAAGGTAAATCCATATTCAGATGATTGTCGGATGGGCCCCCTTTCTCTCCCTCCCTGTGCAGCTGATAAATACTGGCCACATGCCAGACTTGCGCTAAAGTTACACCAGGGAGGGTGTCTTTTAAAAAGCGATTTCCAAAACTCACAGTGTACTGCACCAAGAACGCACTAGAGAGTGACCACAGCAGTATAAACTGGTTCAAAATACAGAGCTTTAAAAAACAGAAGAAAAACAAGACTGCCCCCACTGGCAAAGTCTATTGTTATCCGTATCCCCCACCTCACCTCCCTTTCTTTTAAAGAGAACCAACCTCCTCTCTCCTCTTTTCAGGGCAGAACAGTCAAATCAGGCCCCTGCAGAGCTTCTTCAGCGTCAGAAACAGTGTCGAATTTCCACATACGGCGGGAGTCTAAACGAAGGGGCAGCGTTCCAATCCATTCCATAAGAAAAAAGGGGGGAGCGGGAGCCCCCTCAGGGAGCTTGGTGGCCTCAAACTCTTTTCCGCATTCAAAGACACGGCGTGTCCATAACGTGTCCGATTCCCAATGCGCGTCCCTACCTCTGAGCCTGTGGCTAGCCGCGGAGCATGACAAGAGCTTCTATGCGGCCCTTTCCCCCCAGACTTCATTCTCATATGGCTGAGAGAAATAGTGTGAATATATAGAAAATATTCTCTCATTTTAGCTCCTGGAGCACCTTCCATAATGTCTATCGGAAAATCATGAGAAAACAGTTTTCTCTCAACATGATTCATTACATCCCAGCAGAACGCTTTTTTAAAGGGTAAAATCACCTTAGAACACCCAACAATTCTAAAACTTAGGCCCTCATTATGACCCTGGCGGTGGCTGATAAAGTGGCGGTAATACAGCCAACAGGCTGGTGGTACGTACCGCCAAATTATGACCATGGCTGTGATATCTCCTATAGACAGCCAATGTACCACACCAACTGCCAGGGCAGAAACAACAGCCACCACAGAGGTAGCCGCCAACAGCCAGGCAGAAGTCAAAGTTCTGCCTACCATATTTTGACCCTGCAAACTGCCACCTTTTCCAGGGTGGTACCAACGCCAACAAAAGCCTGGCGGAAGCAGAGCACAGAAGTGAAAGGGCTCACAATTGGAGACACAGGGAAGAACCACGCCGCCATGGAACCAGAACTGCAAGTGTTCCCGATGATCTTCTATGTTATGCTCCACCTGGAATACCAACGGCAACAAAGACGATGACAGTGAGTACAGCCGCCTAGCACACAAGGGAGGGTGGGAGGAAAAAGAGAGTGACACACACACGCACCACACACACCCGCCACACACACACCATACACACAACCAGCTGCACAAGAAAAACTATTTTATCCCGAAAATCAGCAGAATAATGCAAAGACAACAGGAATTGACAAAAGTGACTGTAATCAGTTGAACATCCAAACTAACAATCTGATTTTGCCATGAAACAAATATGTACAGTTGTATAAAAAAGAGACACTGCCCAGTCCAAAGTTCAAGAAGTGAATACTAACTAGCTAGGTAAGCAGTATTTTCCACCCTTAGCCTCCAGAGGACCTACGCTGCTATGTCTGGCCTGGCCTGGGGGACCCACTGACACACAATCACCACCCAAATACAACTCCACCAGCCGTACGTTGTAATGATAGCCACTGTACTCAACCCCTTGTGGCTGCTGTGATGCCCTCATGCGCCCATCCAGCTCAGGGTAGGCCACCACCAGAATGCAGACCACCAGGGGGTCCGACAGGCACCCCTTCCTCATTGTGAGGCCATTACCAGCTGGGCCTCCAACGTCTTCTGTGCCCAGCATCTTAGGTACTTCCACTGTTTCTGACAGTGGGTGCTCCGCCTGCCATAGACCCCCATGGTCCACACCTCCTTGGCGATGGCACGCCATATTCCCTTCTTTTAATGGGCGCTGACCTGCAGAGGCAATTCAGACAGGAGAACACCATTAGACAAACAGTCCAGCCTGTCACACAAAGGGCCCGGCATACCCTTTTTGCATCACCATTGGCATACACATTGTACACCACCAAGAGGACATCCACCCACCCACCTTACACAAGGCCTTCACACACACCACTCCATGCATTCATGCCACATGCATCGTGCCCACAGTGTACTCACCTGTTGGTCTAGAGGCCCATACAGCAGTCCTTACTTGGGTAGGACCCCATGCACCAGTTGCTCCAACTCCTCCGACGTGAAGGCTGGGGCCCTTTCCCTGGTCACACGGGCCATGGTAGGTTCCAGACACAAGTCACAGCAGCACATGCAGTGTAGGTCCTCTCCTATGGAAGGTCAGGAAACAAGTGAGGAATGTGAAATAAAATGGCGGTCACATCTGCGGCGGTGCATACCGTCACCTCCGGCGTGAATCCCCTTTGGCCACTGTACCCCATAGGGCCCAATATAACCCAATGAGGAATTGCACAGTGGTTCTCGACCTCCTACCACCATGGCGCACAACGTCAACGGCATTACCTCACTTCCACCTGTCCCTTCACTCAGTTCGCCATTTCAGGGGGGTGTACAGGCCTATCGATTATTCCTGCGTCACAGTATATATAGGCACATACTTTTTAATTACACTGTCCCAAAACATGATTGTATGATGTGGACTGCTGTTGTTGAATAGTTGTTCAAAATGTGACAGCCTACTAACTCTTGTGTCCCATAGATACCTACTGCTGCGGATGAATAGGAGATGGAGACATACCCCTGCCTAAAGACACTTGGTGGACTTGGCATCACTGGAAGACAGGCACATTATACTCACCTATAGACTGGACAGGGCCTCAATCACAGAGTTGTGTGCCCAGTTGGAACCTGACCTGATCTCAGCTATCCGTCATCCCACTGGGATTCCCCCTCTTGTGCAAGTTTTATCAGTGCTCCATTTCCTGGCAATGGGTTCTTTCCAAGTGACAGTGGGCTTGGCAGCAGGAATGTCACAGCCAATGTTCTCAATCGTGCTGGCAAGAGTCTTGTCTGCCCTGATAAAATACATGTGCAGCTACATTGCTTTCCCCAGGTTGAGGATTTGGCTACTGTGAAGGTAGGGTTTTAATGCCATGGGACATATTCCCAATATATTTGTCCCCCCTGGCAAAATTAACAGGTGTTCAGGAATCATAAGAGTTTCCACTCCATGAATGTGCAGATGGTGTGCCTGGCAGACCAGTATATCTACCACGTCAATGCTAAGTATCCTGGGTCGTGTCATGATACCTTTGTCCTAAGGAATAGCAGCATCCCAAATGTGATGTCCCAACTACAGAGGCACAGGGTGTGGCTTATAGATGAGCCTTGGTCCCCACCCAGTATATGTTGGTGTAAGCATATGCTGTTGGCCATATCGGGCAGTTTGTGGCTAAATGTTGTCCCTCAATATTTGCAGGTGACTCTGGTTACCCAAACCTATCATGGCTGCTGACCCCTGTGAGGAATGCCAGGACAAGGGCAGAAGAAAGTTATAATGAGGCACATGGGTGACCAAGAAGGATCATTGAGAAGACCTTCGGCCTCCTGAAGGCCAGGTTCAGGTGCCTCCATCTGACAGGTGGATCCCTGGGCTACTCACCCAAGAAGGTCAGCCAGATAGTAGTGCATGCTGCATGTTTCTCAATCTGGCCCTTAGATGCAATGTACCTTTTCTGCAGGAGGAGGAGACTGGCGAAGTCCCTGTGGCAGCAGTGGACTCTGAGGACAGTGAGGATGAGGAGGCAGAGGATGAGGATGTTGACAACAGAACATTGGTGATACGTCAGTACTTCCAATGACACACAGGTGAGACAGTGCAGCTTCACATTCCTATGACTATTGGTGTATTCTGTGTGGCATTCCCAGCTGGCATTATCCACTTCTTTCCCCTACTTACTGTTTCCTCATACTATGTACAGTTCATTTGCAATGGTGTTAGCTGTTTCAATCAAAACAAATTTGCAATACATGAAATACTAGTAGTCGAGTTTTATCCATGGGTATTTATTGTTGTGCTAACCTATAAAGGGGAAATTGCAATGGAATGTGGTGATGATGGAGGAAAGTCTAGGGCATTGTTCCAGTCTGTTTGTAGCACATGTGCAGTGTCCATGAGGAAGGGGAGCAATGGCAGTTCAAGGTGGACAAGGTGACAGAGTGGGACACACGGGGGACAATCAGGAGAGTCTAATTTCCTGGTGGTGGTCTTGCAAGTGTTTCTGGCTTCTGTCTGGTTCGCAGGGAACGTTTGCAGGGGGTTCTCCTTCTGCAGGGGGAGGGATGCTGGTGGCCTGTGGGCCCTGTGGTGGGGCATCCTGGCCACTAGTGGCAGCGGAAGTGGACGACTGTTCAGATGACTGGATAGTGGTAGGGGCCCACTGGTGTGCTGTTGCGTCCCTCATGATGTTGGCCATGTCTGCCAGCACTCCTGCTATGGCGATCAGGGTGGTTTTGATGGCCTGCAAGTCCTCCCTGATCTCCTGATTCTGTCCCTCCTGCAGCCACCTGTTCTCCTGCACATTGTCTAGGATCTGGCCCATCGTGTCCTAGGAATGTTGGTAGGCTCCCAGGATCTCGGTGAGTGCCTCCTGGAGAGTTGATTCCCTGGTCCTGAGCTCCCCCTGGTGCACAGCAGTCCTCCCAGTGTCCCTGTTGGCCTGTGCCTCTGTCCCCTGAACGGTGTGTCCACTGCCACTGACCCCAGGTCCCTGATTGTTTTGTGGGCGAGGTGTGGCCTGGGGTCCCTGTACAGGTGGGCACACTGCTGACTGACGTGTCCTTGGGACGGAGGCGTGGGTTCCCTGGGTGGGTGCTGTAGTGTTGGTTCCTGATGGGGGATGCTCTGTGGTGGTCTGTGAGTGGGCTTGGGTGACTGGCTGTCCAGTGGTCCCTGATGGGCTAGGTAGGTCGTCCAGATCCAGAAGTCCAGAGATACTGTCATCACTGGGGGCCTCTTCTGTTAGGGGATTGGATTGTGGTGGTACCTCCTCTCCAGTGAGATTGGCAGGAGTACCTGTGGAGATGTAAATAATGTATTATGCTTCAAGTGTGTGACATTTGTACTTCTGTAGCTTACCCTCTCTGGTTGTTGTTACCCTGCCAGCTTTTGCTTGTGTATGTTGGTGTATTGTGGGATTATTAGTTTACCTATGCTGAGCATGCGTTAGTGATGAGTGTCCATGCAGGGCTGGGAGGGGTGTCCATGCATTGGTACAACATGCAGTGCCTGGCATTGGGATTAGTGAGATGTGTTGGTGGAGTGTGTCGGATGTGGTGGAGTGATGGGAGTGAGGGTGAGGGTGTGTGATGGCATGAAGATATGGAGGTGACAATTGTTAAAAGTTGACTTACCAGTGTCCAGTCCTCCGCCAACTCCGGCGAGTCCCTCAGGATGCAGTATTGCCAGTACCTGCTCCTTCCATGCTTTGAGCTGTGGGGGAGTAGGTGGGGGTCTACCACCATTCCTCTGTATGGCGAGCTAGTGTCTTGCTGCTATGGAACGTACCTTCCCTGTAGGTTGTTCCAGCTCTTCCTGATGTAGTCCCTTGTTCTTGGGTGCTTTCCCATGGCGTTGACCCCATCCATGATTCTCAGCCATATCTCCATCTTCCTTGCTATAGATATCTGCTGTACCTGTGCTCCACTGTGACAATTTCCTCCACCATGACTCTTAACTCCTCCTCAGACAAACGGGGGTGCCTTTGTGGTGCCATGGGTGTTGTGTGATGTGTGTTGATGAGGGTGTTTTGGGAAATGTGGTGGGGTGTGTGATGTGGAGTGCGTGAGGGGTGTATGGGTGTATGTAGTGTGTGTGTGTGTCTAGTTGTCTCTGTGCTCTTCTTCTCAGTCTCCTGGTGGCAATTGTTCTAAGTAAGAAGTTGTGTGTAAGAGGGAAATGCTCACAGAAACCCAGAGCCATCTCCCTCTCTCTCCTAGCACCTAAACAAAATCCAAGAAATATTTGCTTCTCAAGATAGACAAGGACCATGTAAATCCACTGGGAAGACCTATAGTATCGCCTAGAAATAGTGCTACTGAGAATGTCTCTAAATACATTGATGAGATCCTAAGGAACTATGTACAGACCTTACCCTAATATGTGAGGGATATCAAGGACTTCTTGGGCAAGATAAATGGTATCCCTTGGGAATCCAATTTGTGTCTCCTGACATTAGATGTGAACTCATTATATACCATCACTGATCACGAGCTTGGAATAATAGCCTTTAAACATTTTCTTAGCACAAGACCGATTAGACACATTAGACTATTAGATCATACCAATATGATAATTGAAATGATTAGACATTGTTTGAATAATAACATCTTTTTGTTCAATCGGGCGCTGGGGCTCTACGTCAGCAGATATGAGGGACAGCGATGGGCACCTGTTTTGCCCACAGCTTTGTGAATCTTTTCCTGGGCAGGTGGGAGGAATTGTGTTCACCGACATGACCATTATGAAGTTTATGGAACAAGTAGTTCTGAGGCTCAGGTACATCAATGATTTATTCATTATTTGGAATGGTACAGAAAAAAGTGCAAGTGAATTTGTTGCTTGTTTGAACAACAACACTTGGAACTTAGGCCCTCATTTTAACCCTGGCGGTCTTTTGACTGCCAGGATTAATGTGGTGATATTACTGTGTACATACCGCCACATTGTGAGTGTGGTGGGTTGGCTGCAGCCAACCTGCCACTTCTCCACTCATACCGCCATGGCTGTATGAGACGCCAGGCCGGAGATGTCAATCTCTGACCCGGTGGCCCAAAGAGTACATACGGTGGCATTATGAGCTGTCCTATCGCCATTGTTTCCATTACCAGTGACAGGGAATTCCTTCATTGTCACTGGTAGGTGGCTCCCCCAGCACTCACCTGACACCCCCCACTCCATCCAAACACCCCCAGCCCCCCGATTCAAACACCCCCCAGCCCCTCCAATAAACGCATTCATCCCCTTCCCCATAAACACACACACACATCATCCCCCACCCCTACTACAGTCACAGTGCCCCTCACCTCACACCCCCTTCCTGCATACACACACACATACACCCACACGCACCATGCATACACCCATTCACTGGCATACACGCATTCACTTATTCACTGGCATACACGCATTAACTCATTCACTGGCATACACGCATTCACATATGCATTCGTCCAGACATACTCACACACATTCTTACACACAGACACACTGACATGCAGACACGCACTCACGTCCCCATTCTTAAACGCATTCACTCACACGCATACAACACAACAAACAGACGCATTCACACACACACTCAGACACACATACACAGAACACCCCCCACCCTCCCACCCCTCCCATGTTGGACGCCTGACTTACCTTGGGCGAGGAGGTCGTCCAGAAGGGGACGGGAAGGGGTGCTTCTACCGCCAGCAGCGCCCCACCAGCAGTACACCGCCATGCCGTATTTCTGCTCATATGGCTGGTGGCGTTCTAATGGTGGGGCGGAGCTGGTGTTAGCAGTGCCAGGTCACCACCAGCTGCCATTTTGAACACTGCCGGATTTCCACCCTTATTGTGGTGGAAGTCAGGCAGTGCTCATAATCTGGCAGATGCATGGTCACCGCCACGATGGTATGTTGGAGGCAGTCACCGTGGTGGTAGGCGGTTATTACTGCCAATGTAATAATGAGCACCTTAGTGTTTACATATAGTTTGAATAAAACTCAGATTGAATATCTATATGTTCCGGTCAAGGTAAGAGCAGGTATGATTTGCGCTCATCTCTTCAGAAAGCCAACAGCTGGTAATAGTACGTTGCATGCACGTAGTGGTCATCAAGAAAAGTTCAAGGGGAGTATCCTGTTTGGTGAACTCCTTAGAGCTAGAAGGAACTGCAGTACTGAGATAACCTTTAAGGAGGAACAAAAGAACATACTTTTAAGATTCAAAGAAAGAGGTCACCCTATGTGGGTCCTGAATAAGTCAGTGAAGAAGGCTTCGCTGACAAATAGGGAGACTATCCACTATGAGAAGAAAACACCAGCCCTTGATACTGCCAAAAGAGTCATTTTAACATTCAATGGCAATTCGTTTGAGATCAGACAAGCACTGAATAAACATTGGGGAATCCTGATGAGTGATCCCATTATTGGAGATGAGGTGGATGAGAAACCTCAGATTACCTATAGAAATATTTTGGTTCACAATATTACATTAACTAAAGGCACTGGAGAACATGAATTAAAGGGTATCTTTCCTTGTGGAAGATGCAAAGAATGTAAGAACAGTTCAAACGCAAGTGAGTATAGTGTGGAAGGTGGCAGAAAATGGAAGATCAAACAGTTTCTCACATGCAGTTTACAATATGTAATATGTAGTCTCATCACTATCTGTACAGTTAGGAAAAAAATACATGAACATATATCATGCCATAGATCATGGTGATAGCAAATACCCAGTTGCCAGGCATTTCAAAGAAAAACATCGGAGTGATCAGAACAAATTATCGTTCTTTGCAGTAGAACAAATTAGTTGAAATCCCAAAGGAGGAAATCGGACATTAATGTTGAGGCAAAGGGAGTCTGAACTGATTGTTGACTTGAAGACCCTGAGCATGGGAGACCTAAATTTAGATGAGGAATTAAGTATTCATTTACATCAAGATTAATAGAAAAGTGGTTGGAAACAGAATATTCTAAAATGTTGTTTGGATTTAAACTGATAGAATAGAAAAAAATCGTGAAATATTAGTCAATTAGCCAGAATGTTCAGAACACTTTTGGGTGTGAATCTCCGTTTCATTTAGTGATATATTGCAGAGAATTATAGGAAGACTTGATTCGAAATATGTATAAAATATATATATAAATATGCAAATTAAGATAATTTTGAGATTGTATATGTCTTCCTATTTATGCAACATTATGGGGGTCATTCCGACCCTGGCGGTCCATGACCGCCAGGGCCGGGGACCGCGGCAGCACCGCCAACAGGCTGGCGGTGCTTCCAGGGCTATTCTGACCACGGCGGTAAAGCCGCGGTCAGAAAAGGGGAACCAGCGGTTTCCCGCCGGTTTTCCCCTGGCCCAGGGAAGCCGCCACGGGGATTCCGACCCCCTTCCCGCCACCCTGTGCCTGGCGGTTTTCACCGCCAGAACCAGGTTGGCGGGAACAGGTGTCGTGGGGCCCCTGGGGGCCCCTGCACTGCCCATGCCACTGGCATTGGCAGTGCAGGGGCCCCCTAACAGGGCCCCACAAAGATTTTCACTGTCTGCTTAGCAGACAGTGAAAATCGCGACGGGTGCCACTGCACCCGTCGCACCCCTGCAACTCCGCCGGCTCCATTCGGAGCCAGCTTCCTCGTTGCAGGGGCTTTCCCGCTGGGCCGGCGGGCGGCCTTTTGGTGGTCACCTGCCGGCCCAGCGGGAAAGTTGGAATGGCTGCCGCGGTCTTTTGACCGCGGGGCGGTCATTCGGCGGTGACCGCATGACGGGCGGCGACTGCCGCCCGCCGCGGACGGAATGACCGCCTATGTCTACTCAGGAAAACATTTTGTTGAAGAACATTACGGGAATAGCCTGTGATTAGTAACAACTCTTTACTCTCTTTTTTATCTGTTTCTATTTCTTGCATTTTGTTTAGGTGGGTGGGAGATGGCCCTGGGTTACTGTGGACATTTCCCTCTTCTCTTCTTTCCTTTCCTGGTGTTAGAGTACAATATGTGTCTTTTTATACAATCAATTTGATATTTTGGTCTTGTGGTTTATGGGGGTGTCACCAATATGAGTTTTACAGTATAAAAGAACTCAGCAAAGGTATTAGCTGCTATATCTTAGGAATTTAGAGATAGGCATGACATTTATTTGTACATCTGTCCAGCATGGTTACCTACATTTATCACACTGTACAAGATTGGCCCACTTGGGATTGATTGAGAAACTTTGAGAAAAAAAAACTCTTGAGAGATAATTAGGAGACAACTAAGAACTTAGATTATGTTCTAGTTTTAAAATTATACAGGACCTTTCTTTTTACAACTATAATTTAATACAGTAAGCTACATATGTAAATGAGAATTATTAAATATATTGGGATGAGCATTTTTTGTAAGGTTGAATTCTCCAAATAATGTTCATCGTTATTTATCAAGATAGTTACAATGAACTTGACATAGAGTTTTAAGGGTATGAGCCCAATTCGGTTGATAATTATTGATTTACAAATGTGCAATAACCGTTTACAAAGGTGGTCTCCAGTCTGTTGATAACATACATTAACAAATGGAATGTCATGCAATATGATTATTATTCTTAGATTTTAGCTGATTATTATGATCCAACAAATGTACTGTTTACCATTTCAATATGGCTGCAATTTTCACATGGCGTTATGTTTTTTGTCCATCTTTTATGTTCATGTTTACCACATATATATGACACTATAGATGAATTGCACGGTCATGTGATTAAGGCCGCGTAGCCGGCTGAAATTCATCTTTTTTTTAGAAAAAATCTTTTTCTTTCCCCTCTGAGTGAGTGTTTTTTTTAGTATTGTGTAAATGGGATATATTGTACCAGCCAGCACTGCCGGTCAACGCTTCACCCCCCAAGGGTAACGGGCCCATAGAGAGCAGCATGGTGAAATCTGTATATATATATATATATAAAAAACATCACCTGCTGTCTGGAAAGCTTTGGGGTGAACCTTCAAGTGGGGGCCAAGAAAAAGTGGTGGTCAAAAATGGTGCGTTTCTAATGTTAATTCCCATTGGGATTTTGATCAGGTCGACAGCCCGATCCACTGGACAGAATTACACCAAATTTGGCAGAAACGTAGCTCTTGGTCCAGAAAGTGATTTTCTTGCTATTTGGTGTAAATCCGTTCAGTAGTTTTTGAGAAATTATAGAAAATCCAAAATTATATATATAGGGACAAGAAGGCTCGGCGAACTCACCCAATATCGTACTGAGATCTGTTTGGCAGCTAACACTTCTACAAGGAAGTGTTGGAAGTCATGTTGGGATTTGGCTTCACCAAAAATAAGAAAAGGGGTCATTGTAGGAACACCCTGACCCTTTAGCTGTGGAGTAAAAAATCATGTTTTAAAAAAATGTTGAGCTGGAATTGCAGCAAGTCCATGGTAAATTGTTTAAAAAACACAAGTGTGGGCTCCTGTGCTTGTTTCTTTAACCCCTGGATGGGCCAGACATGGGGCCATATGAAAGTTGAATATCCCTCCTGGAACACCGGGGACAGCTACCTCCATGGGGCTTTATGGAAAATTGATGTAGGGGTTCACCTGCCTCTCCCACAGCCTCAAAGGCCACCACCTCCCAGGGCACAAGTTTGAATTTATTGGGGCGGCTGCCTAGTCCCCCTGCAGCCCTGGGGACCACCACCTCCCTGAGGCCACATTTAAATACTATGCAGGGGATATGCATGACCCTCTCGTAGCTTCTATAACTGTCACTTACTCAGGGCCAAGTTTAAATCCAATGCGGAGGGGCCACCTGCCACCCCACAGCCCTGGAGACTGGCGCCTCACAGGTCGAAGTTTTTTTAAATCTAATGAGGGGGTGCCTCCCAGCCCCAAAGACCACCACCGCCCCAGGGCACAAGTTTAAATCCACTGGGGGGAATGCCTGTCTCCCCTGCAGGCCTGGGGATCACCTCCTCCAGGGCTAAGTTTAAATCTAATGCAGGATGGATGCAAATTTGTATATCTATGATAGCAACAACTTTACGAATAATGAGCTCATGCAGAGCTCTAATTGGCTGCCATCGCTTCAACCATGAAGTGTTGGTAGCCATCTTGGGACTTGGCTTTAATCGAGTCCCAGAAGAATAGTAAAACAATAAGACAAGGGTCCAGGGTAGAATCACCATAACCCCTTAGCTCTTGCGCACCCCTCCACCCTAGGCTAAAAACACCATAGAAGAAAATTGCTGCACTTTTGTGACAATATCCCAATTTCACAGGAACATCATTAAAAAAAAAACAAGTGTGGGCCACAGCACTTCTTATTAAGAAGCCCCTGTGCTATGACCAGGGTGCATTGATATTTTGAATGTGGGTCACCCCTGTTGCCCCAGGGGCTGCCACCTCTCCAGGCCATCAAAGTTAATGTAATGCAGTGGGGCACCCAGCCCTCTGCAGCCCCCTGGAGTGCCACCCCTCCACTGGGATTCAAGTAAATTCAATGACAGGGGCCGCGTGACCCCCCTGCAGCCCCAGGGACCACCACCTCCCTGGGCCATCAAAGTTAATGTAATGCGGGCTCGCCATGTGCTGCTAATTACCCCACAAACTACGGCACTCATGACATCTTTGATAACATCATTGATAATGTCACTGTGACATCTGCAGTAAAATTATTGACCATATAACTGTGCATGGTGGGGCACACGTTAAAGTTACCTCAGGGCATGAGTTACAGTTACTTGAGATAACTCTAACTATAATATATAGTTTTCTATATTTCTATGATTTTGTATGTTTTAAAATGTGAGCCTAACTGAAACGTCCCTGTAACCTTTGTTTTTTTAAGTGTATATCTATCTATCTATCTATCTATCTATCTATCTATCTATCTATCTATCTATCTATCTATCTATCTATCTATCTATCTATCTATCTATCTCTCTCTCTCTCTCTCTCTCTCTATATATATATATATATATATATATATATATATATATATATATAGAGCTAGATAGAGAGAAAGAAAGAGATATATATATTTGTATATATATAGATATAGATATATCTATGTATATATCTATATCTCTATATATTTATATATATATATATAGAGAGAGAGAGATATAGAAATATATTTACAAAAAAAAAACATAGGTTACAGGGATTATAGTTATGTTCTGAGTTTACTCATACAAAACCATAGAAATTCAGCAGTTCTACTTAGAGTACATTCAAGTACCTATAATTTGCTCCCTAAGGTAACTCTTACTTGCACCCTTGCCTTGCACAGTTTTCTTATCAATAATGTTACTGCAAACGTTGCAGAGAAATCAAAGATGCCATACAAGATCTCATCAATGACATGCTATGTGGAGTAATTAGCTGTACACGGTGAAGGCTCAAGTTATAGTTACCTTATGGTGCGAGTTATAGTTATTTGAAAAAACCCTAACTAAAACTGTGGAATTTCTATGGTTTTGTACAAGTACGTTTAGAACTTAGCTATAAAGTTCCTGTAACCTTTGCTTTTTACAGTGAATTTCTAAGTTTTTTTAACATAAAGTAATTTTATTTACTATATGTTATTTTAACCCGTCGCAAGGCCTGGCCTTGCAGGCAAACTCTTATAACCACCCAACCCCACGCCACACATGGCTTTTGTCTGTGTGTAGAGCAGGTTGTCCGCAGGGTCTGTCTCTGTCAGTGGATGTGTGAGTTGGTGCGTGAGTGTCTGAGTGGGTCTGAAAGTGGGTGTGTGACTCTATGAGTGGGTCTGAGTGGGTGCATGAGTGTCTGAGTGCATGTATGAGTGAATGAATTTGTGTAGGAATGAGTCTGTGATTTTCCTTCCAAATTTTTCCATAATCACAAATATTTTGCAAGCAAATTGCAGAAAATCGTGAAATTTCACAAATTTTCATAAATATCATGCACCGTGATGCAAAATTATATTAACCCCTTCGCTGCCAGGCCTTTTCCCCCTCCTGTGCCGAGCCTTTTTTTGGCTATTTGGGGCAGTTCGCGCTTAGGCCCTCATAACGTTTTGTTCACATAAGCTACCCACGCCAAATTTGTGTCCTTTTTTTCCAACATTCTAGGGATTCTAGAGGTACCCAGACTTTGTGGGTTCCCCTGAAGGAGACCAAGAAATTAGCAAAAATACAGTGAAAAGTTTGTTCCCAGCTTTCAGGAACAGGCAGACTTGAATTGGAAAACCCAATTTTTCAATACAATTTTGACACTTTACTGGGACATACCCCATTTTTACTATTTTTTGTGCTTTCAGCCTCCTTCCAGTTAGTGATCAAAATGGGTGAGAAACCAATGCTGGATCCCAGAAAGCTAAACGTTTCTGAAAAGTAGACAAAATTCTGAATTCAGCAAGGGGTCATTTGTGTAGATCCTACAAGTGTTTCCGACAGAAAATAACAGCTGAAATAAAACAAATATTGAAATTGAGGTGAAAAAACCAGCCATTTTTCTCCACGTTTTAGTCTGTAACTTTTTACTGCGTTGTCAGATTTTTTAAAGCAATATACCGTTACGTCAGCTGGACTCTTCTGGTTGCGGGGATATCTAAGGCTTGTAGATTCATCAAGAACTATAGGTACGCAGAGCCAATAAATGAGCTGCACCTTGCAATGGGTTTTTATTCTCTACCTGGTATACAGCAATTCATTTGCTGAAATATAAAAAGTGAAAAATAGGTATCAAGAAAACCTTTGTATTTCCAAAATAGCCACAAGATAAGGTGTTGAGAAGCAGTGGTTATTTGCACATCTCTGAATTCCAGGGTGCCCATACTAGCATGTGAATTACAGGGCATTTCTCAAATAGACGTCTTTTTTACACACTGCCTTACATTTGGAAGGAAAAAATGTAGAGAAAGACAAGGGGCAATAACACTTGCTATTCTGTGTTCCCCCAAGTCTCCCGATAAAAATGGTACCTCACTTGTGTGGGTAGGCCTAGTGCCCACAAATGGAAATGGCACAAAACGCAGCGTGGACACATGACATTTTTTGCACAGAAAACAGAGGTGTTTTTTGCAAAGTGCCTACCTGTGGATTTTGGCCTCTAGCTCAGTCGGCACCTAGGGAAACCTAGCAAACCAGTGCATTTTTTAAAACTAGACACCTAGGGGAATCCAAGATGGGGTGACTTGTGGGGATCTGACCAGGTTCTGTTACCCAGAATCCTTTGCAAACCTCAAAATTTGACCCAAAAAACACTTTTTCCTCTCATTTCAGTGACAGAAAGTTCTGGAATCTGAGAGGAGCCACAGATTTCCTTCCACCCAGCGTTCCCCCTAGTCTCCCGATAAAAATGGTACCTCACTTGTGTGGGTAGGCCTAGCGCCCACGAAAGGAAATGGCCCAAAACACAACAGAGGTGTTTTTTACAAAGTGCCTACCTGTGGATTTTGGCTTCTAGCGCAGCCGGCACCTGGGGAAACCTAGCAAACCAGCGCATTTTTGAAAACTAGACACCTAAACACTTTTTCCTCTCATTTCGGTGAGTGTTCCCCCAAGTCTCCCAATAAAAATGGTACCTCACTTGTGTGGGTAGGCCTAGCGCCCACGAAAGGAAATGGGCCAAAACACAACATGGACACATCACATTTTTTAACAGAAAACAGTGCCTACCTGTGGATTTTGGCCTCTAGCTCAGCCGGCACCTGGGGAAACCTAGCAAACCAGCACATTTTTGAAAACTAGAAACCTAGGGGAATTCGAGATGGCGTGACTTGTGGGGCTCTGACCAGGTTCTGTTACCCAGAATCCTTTGCAAACCTCACATTTTGGCCAAACAAACACTTTTTCCTCTCATTTCGGTGACAGAAAGTTCTGGAATCTGAGGGGAGCCACAAATTCCACCCAGCGTTCCCTCAAGTCTCCCGATAAAAATGGTACCTCACTTGTGTGGGTAGGCCTAGCGCCCACGAAAGGAAATGGCCCAAAACACGAGGACACATCACAATTTTTCACAGAAAACAGAGGTGTTTTTTGCAAAGTGCCTACCTGTGGATTCTGGCCTCTAGCTCAGCCGGCCCCAGGGGGGGCAGAAAAGGCCTAAAATAAATTTGCCCCCCCAACCCCCTCGGGGAGCGACCCTTGCCTACGGGGTCGCTCCCCCTGCGTGACATTGGCGCAAAAAAAAGATCCCCGGTGCCTAGGACCTAAAATCGTCCGATCTTCCCCCGAGGGGGGCAGAAATAGTCTAAATACAATTTGCCCCCCAGGGGAGCGACCCTTGCCTAATGGGTCGCTCCCCATCTCTAAAAAAACAAACAAACAAAAAAAAAAAAAAAATTTTTAGCCCTTGCACCTAGAGGTTTCTGCCCACCTGGGGCAGATCGGCCTAATAACAATAGGCCGATCTGCCCCCAGGGGGGCAGAAATGGCCTAAAATAAATTTGCGCCCCTGCCTCCCCCACCCCCCTGGGGAACGACCCTTGCCTACGGGGTCGCTCCCCTTGCGTGACGGCGCAAAAAAAAGATCCTTGGTGCCTAGTGGTTTCTTCCCCCCTTGGGGGCAGATTGGCCTCATAAAAATAGGCCAATCTGCTCCCCGGGGGGGGCAGAAAAGGCCTTAAAAAAAAAAGCCCCCCTGGGAGCGACCCTTGCCCAAGGGGTCGCTCCCCTCATGACAGTTTCATTTAAAAAATAAATCCCTGGTGTCTAGTGGGCGTTTCAAAAGCCGGATTGCTTTACAATCCGGCTTTTGAATTGCAGAGAGAGACTTCAAAGGGAAGGAAATTCCTTTCCTTCCCTTTAAAGCCTCTCTGGCCTCCCCCACGTGATCGGAAGAGAAATGCTTTGCATTTCTCTTCCGATCAAACTGGAAGGTGAGCTTCCAGTGCGATGGGAGGAGGCCTCTGTGACAATCAGTGCGCAATCATGCGCTAATGTCACAGGAGGGGGTGGGGGGTCGGGTGTGGAAGGGGAAGGTCTTCCCCTTCCATCCCTGCCTTGGGGGGTGGGGGAAACCCCACAGACAGAGCGCTAGCGCTTCCTCTGGGCTCTTTGCACAGGACGTAATGGTTACGTCCTGGGCACACAAGCACTGTGCCTCAGGATGTAACCATTACGTCCTGGGCACAGAAGGGGATAAATCTATAATTTGCCACTAAAAACCACCTATTTCACCCCCGGCGGCCGTGTCCTCTGAAAGAAAAAGCAGTTAGAACTTTCAGGTTGCGGTCAGCCAATTGCAACACTTCTTTTTGCATGCGTACTGGCAAAAATTTGCAAATTTGAGGATTAATCGCTGCCAGAGAAATACACATTTATTTTCCCTTAAATATCTCCTAAACTACTGAACGGATTTACACCAAATAACAAAAAGCACACTCTACGAACCGGCAGCAAGCTTTGCACCACATTTGGTGTAATTCTGTCCAGTGGTTCAGGCTGTAGACGTGCTGACAGGTTCTATGGGATTTAACATGGGAAAGGCACAGTTTTTTGAGCCCCCATTTTCTTGACCCCCACTTGACGGATCACCCGGAAACTTCCTGTGAACAACAACAGGGGAAACAAAGGCACAGAGCTTGTTGTAATTTCACAAATATTTAAGAGACGCATGCTTTTTACAGTGTTCAATCCTTATATATAAGAGATATGCACGCACTTTCTGAATGTTAGATGTGTTGGGCTGTTCCAGTATTTACACACAAAAAAACGATTTAAATACTGTTAGTTTGTTTTGTTTCTTTTATAGAGCTTTTCATCCCAGTGCAGGGAGTCAGAGCGCCTTACATCAGACGTACACATTATACATTGAAAATAAATTCTATAAATGTGTAAATCAATTTACAAGATGTGTTACATAAGACTGTGAGGGTTACAAGATGTAGGAGTCACATTTTCTTCATAGCTTGTTGTGTTATATTAGAAGGATTACAGTTTACAAACTGAAAATAACATAAGGATGTTTTTAACAAAAGGATGTAAACGCAGTAACTCACTTACCTAGCAACATAATAAAACAATCTATCATCTGCAGATGCTTCGCAGCATACACATTATCCATCTTTGCTACTTTGATTCAAAACTGTTACCAGAGAAAATGCAGGATTTACTAGGTGCCCAAAGATCTCTGCAGCAGGTGCCTTAACACAATAAAATATTCTAAAGTGCAGACTTTGCAAACAATTAAGCAGAATAGATTAACTGCTATGTTTATCCTTGTTGCCACCTTCTTTGTGGCAGAGTTTAAAAACTGTATGTACAAATTGACACCCACATACTGCATCATGTTTTGGTCACAACCCAAACATGAAATCTCATTTGTGAAATCTCTTCATTCTCTCAAATGTACTTATGCTAGATCTTCGACACATGAGTGATGTTGATGTCACTTCCTGTGATGCTGTGATGTCACGCTGTGATGCCATGCACCATGATGTCATTTTCATACTGCATAACTTTGTTAGTCCACCCATTTCTTTTTTTTTAAAGACTTGTGTGTGTGTATATACTGGTGTGGCCAGTAGGTAGTTATAACTAGGACCTAGTTTCCATAAGAAAAGCGTTTACGCATTTTTTGTTTTTTTGGCCTAGTACAACAGTCGGGTGATCTGAAACAGGGGCAGTCCCAAAACTCATTTTACCTATGCATTTTTTCCCCTAGGGATTTTGAACACAACTATAAGTTGAACTGCTGGACCGAATTGCACCAAATGTGGGCAAAAGCTAGCCTTTGATCCAGAAAGTGTAATTTTTTATATTTGGTGTGAATCCATTCAGTAGTTTTATAGATATTAAAGGAAACTATTTATAGATATATAGGGACATGGTGGCTCAATGGATCTTGGAGATCTCATGCTGAGATCTGATTGACTGCCAACACTTAAACCAGGAAGTGTTGGCATCCATTTTGGGACTCTGCTTCAGGGAGGGGTTGGGTGCGCGGCCATCCAAACCTATAACAATATAAACCTGCACTGCACACAGCCTTTGCCCTGCAGCCAACCCTTATAACAACCCAACCCTGCGCTGCGCACGGCTGAAGGCTGTGGACAGCGGGTGTTGGCCCCCAGGCCTGGCTTATGGCCTCCTGTAGAGCCCCAAACCCAAGCTTGAAAGGTTTTTTTTCCATTTCTTTCAGGCAAAAACACAAAAAGTTGCCCAATTACTTGTGTTTTTGCCTGAAAAAATGGAATAAAACACATATATACACACACATATATATATAAAATACATATACACATATATACATATAAACATATCTATATATACATGCGTATATATATATATATATATATATATATATATATATACATAGATATGTATATTTGTATATAAATGTATATATATTTTTCTATGTTTATATGTGAATATGAGGCAGTTTTTTTTCTATTACTTTGGCACCTGATGACGAATCTTCACATATTTTAAAGCTAGTATGGTACTTAGTTCAGCTGCTGTTTTGAAAGTTTTGGGGTTATCCGTCAAGCGACAGCTGAGAAAAAGGCGGCATGGTAAATCACCTTGTCCCAATCTAATTTCCTATAGAAATTTAGAACAAAACTACAGCTAAAAACAGTGAATGGAATTACACCAAATTTGGCAGAAAGCAAGATTTTGGTCCAGAAAGATTTCTTTTTGTTATCTGGCCTCAATCCCTTCAGAAGTTTTGGAGCTATTAAAGGGAAAATACATTTCTACATCTAGAGACCGGGATCCATCACGGACCTACAAGCCACTTGCAATGCCGTGATTGACTGGCTGAACCCTGACTCGAAAGTTACTGCCCTCCCATTATAGATATCAGGGAATGGTCCTGAAGTGTAAACTTTCTAAAGAACAGTAATAGAAGGGATCAGGGTAGAGATACCATTACGCAATAGGTGCAATATAGGGGTCTGTGCGGGTCCCCTGGCAGGCAAGAAATTGCCCCAAAACTGTATTTTTCCGCACACATGGATCGGTTGCGGTGGTCAGCATGGCTGCTAATGTGAATCCACAACACATCCACAAATTCTGCTGTCATTTCAAACACTCACAGACCCACACAGGCACTCACACACCCACTCACAGACCCACACTGACATTTACACTCCCACTCACAGACCAACACAGACACTCAAACACTCACTCACAGACCCACACAGGCCCTCCCATACCCATTCACAGACCAACACAGACATTTTCACACCCTCTCATGGACCATCACAGACGTTCGAACACCCATGCACAGATTGCCATACAGACCATCACACACCCACTCACAGATGCTCTCATTTACTAACATGCCCACTCCACGACCCACACAGGCACTCACACACACACTCACAGATCCACACAGAGACACACACACCTACTCACAGACCCACACAGCGACTCACACACCTACTCACAGACCCACACAGATATTTACACACCCACTCACAGACCCACACAGCCACTCCCATTAACACTCCCAGCTAGAAACTCACACACACACTCACAGACCCCCACACACATTTACACCAATGGTCACAGACCAATGCAGACACTCAGACACTCACTCACAGGCCTACTCTGACACTCACACACCCACACACAGACCTACTCACAGACTCTCACAGGCAGTAAGATACCCACATATAGGCCCACTCAGACACTCACACACCTAGTCACAGACCCACACAGACACTGACACACCCACTCACAAACAATCACACACCCACTAACAGACCAACACAGACAATGACACACCTATACACAGACCCACGCAGACACTTACACGCACACTCACAGACCCTGTCAGACAGTCACACACCCACTCAGACCAAACCAGACACTCAGACACCCACTCAAAGACCCAAACAGATACTCACTCACCCACTCACAGACCAGCAGAGACACTTGAACACCCACACACCGACCCACACAGACACTAACACACCCACTCACACACACTCTCAAATACTCACACACCTACTCACAGACCAAAGCAGACACTCAAACACCGACTGATAGACCAACACAGACATTTACACACCCAATCACAGACCCACACTGGCACTCACACACCCACTCACAGAATAACGCTGACACTGAGAAATCCACTCACAGACCCTCACAGACAGACACCCACTTACAGACCTACTCAGACACTCACACACCCACTCACAGACCCAGAAAGACACGGACATATCCACTCAGAGACCCTATCAGACACATACACCCACTCACAGACCAACACAGAAATTGATATACCCATTCACAGACCCACACAGATGCTGACACACCCACTCAGAACCCATTGAGACAGTCAAACACACCCACTCACAGACCAATGCAGACACTCAGACAACCACTCTCAGACCCACACAGACACTCACACCCCCAGTCATACCTCTCAGACACTCACACACAATCACAGATTCACATAGAGACTCATTCACCCAATCACAGTCCCACACAGACATTTGCACACCCACTCCGCTCCGCTACCCAGGAGACCCGTTGTTTCAGGCATAGGCTCGCTACTAGAACCGTTATCCCAGTTCACAGACTGGTTCTTTTGTTCTTTAGTTGAACAAATACACTTCTACATTAAGGATACAAAACATTTTATGAATCTCCTACAAGACGTGTCCTTTGACCCAGAAACAAAGATTTTGGTATGCTTTGATGTGAAAGCACTATACACTAGTATTTCAGGGTTTAAAGACCACGGAACATTGTTGAAGTTCAGGGAGTGGAATTGGTTAGCACCCATTGATTGGGTTATGGAGTTGGCATGGATGGCCCTTACTGAGAATTTTTTTGCTTTAGAAAGACAGCTGTACTTACAGTCTCACGCACATCCATGGGGAGTCCTTTCACTGCAAGTATAGCCTGCCTGTAAGTGCATCTAAAGAAGGAAACATTTGGTCTAAAAATCCATTTAGATCAAATGTCATGACATGGCAGCAATACATCGATGATGTCCTTATGATATGGTGTGGGGATGAACAGAGGTTGAGGCCTTCATTACGAGTTTGGCTGTGGGAAAATGCCACCTGCCAAACTCCCACATTCAGGAGATTGCCCCTATTATGAGTTTCCCGCTGGGTCAGCGGGAGACAGCCCACAACATTGACATTGGTTCATAATCAATGTTGCAGTGCATCAGGTGCAGTAGCACCGATGGGGCTGTCCATGGGGACCCCTGCACCACCCATGCCAAGTGCAACCTGTCTCCACCAGGTTTTAAATGATGGTGCAACTGCCATGTAAAAGCCAGCTGAGAGGGGACTCGTAATCCCAAAGGCAGTGCTGCTTCCAGTTCTGCCTTGGTGGATTAAGACCGCCAGAACCTCCAGGCCATTGGCTGACAAAAAAGTGGCAGTGCCGGCAGTCCAACAGTGGTGCGTTTGCCACAGTCATAATGTGGAGGCTGGGCCCCAGCATTGGCAGTGGTCCAACTGCCACCACAGGTCTGGCGGTCCTAGGACCGTGAGACTCGTAAGGAAGGACTGAATACATCCGGGCAATGATTAAACAACAGAAAACCATTTCAATCTTTCCCTATGGCTCATGACCGTGAATAGGTATCCTTTCTGGGTAATAAAGTAACAGCTAAACTTGGGAGGTTGTCTACAACCTTATATACCAAACCTACCGATAGAAATAGTCTTCTGGATTTCAGAAGCACACACCCACGGTCTCTCAAAGAGAACCTCCCAGTAGGAAAGTGTGTGCGCATCCCACAAAACTGCTCTAAACTGAAAGATTACAAGAAAGAAGCTCACACCCTGCCAAACAAACTAAAGGAGAAGAATTATCCTTCCTGCATTATTGAGCAAGCAAGGAAACAAGCATGCAATATTCTTCGGGAATCATTGCTGGAGCCAGGTATCCCCAAACACAATGATGCCATCATATGTGTAACTACATATAATAACCAGTCAATCAGGATCTAGAAAATCATAAATAAACATTAGAGAATTCTGAATTCCAATAAAATGAATTTGACCAAAGCATCAAAGCCTAACTTGTA
This sequence comes from Pleurodeles waltl, assembly GCF_031143425.1. Taxonomy (NCBI): domain Eukaryota; kingdom Metazoa; phylum Chordata; class Amphibia; order Caudata; family Salamandridae; genus Pleurodeles; species Pleurodeles waltl. The sequence continues at coordinate 668,456,426 of NC_090446.1, read as the reverse complement.
CACAATAGGCCCAAAGAAACAAAAAACTCGCAGTAAACAGAATTGTGACTTTTTCCCCGGGCACAAAGGCATTACCCATGCAGACACTGTGCAGTATGCTCTTTAACAAAAGCTTTGAAAACCATGGAGAGTGGCCTCAGAAAACCCTGGAAACAAAGGATACACACAAACTCTATCACAGAGAATGTGGTATACCTCATAACATGCCCTTGTGAACTGAAATATGTGGGGATGACCACCCGAAAGGTGGAACTGCACACTGGGGAGCAATGAAACATGATATAGTGCAAGAAGATGTCCACCAAAGTGAAATGGGACTTAGTGACAAAGATATACAGCGGTCAGTGATTGAAAAGGTGACCCTTCATCGGGTATTCCCCTGAGTGCTTTTGGAGAAAGAGCGACGATGGATTAATAGACTCAAAACCCATTTCAATGGCTTGAGTGATGACATAATTTGGTATAGCATCAACCAAGAAGTATAATGGGCTGTGGCCCTGAACTAGGGCTCTCTGTGGGCCCTTTATGTGTGTAATTAGTGCTGGTCTGGCTATGTGTGCTAGTGTAGATAGGACTTAATTTGGGATCTTTGTGCTGTGAAAATATAGGCACACTCACAGACTCTGCCTGTGGTGTTGATCTGGCCAATGGTGTTCTCTATAATTAATGTGACATTAAAAGGTATGAATGCACCTGCATTTGTGACATTTGGTATGTAACAAAATGAGTAGTACTCAAAGGGAGATCTATGATCATAATATAAGAGCGTATTCCCACACCATGGTGAAATAACATCAAAACACATAATGAAGAATAACCACTGTAAACTCTTTGGAGACTTTCACACTACCTTTATTTTTAAATGAAATCTCACATAGAATTAAGATGAAGGCCAAGAGTAGTGCAATTTTCCTGTGATGACAAATTATTTCCCCCTCTAAGTGGTTTCTGACTATGATTTGGCACAAGAGTATCCAGTAAAGGGAACGTCATTATAGTTATAGCGACATTGCTTTACGAGTATTGATCTCACCCAGAAAATGTAATCTTTTGATGCGTTCTAGTATCTCGTGGGCAGTCATTTTGGGTGTAGCAGGATTCCATGGCTGATTGGACAATGCCGCGTCAGACATGTTCGTCGGAGCTGACACGCAAGCTTCACTCTGGCTGACTCTGAGTTAAGTACCCCAGGGCCTGGGTACCCGCGGACCCGGTTGGCTGACCGAGTCATGTGGGTTACAAGTGGTGAGAAGGCAAGCCCGTTCTAAGACACTGTTGTTTAAAAGATGTACAAACGCATCATACTCTTCACTGCAGATAGAGGTGAGACCCTAGAGGAAGAGATATTGTAGGTTCTAGTGGTGGCACAAAACCCTTAATGAAGTAAGTTCCATGTTGTGGGCAATATATAACATTGGGAGTTCCAGAGATCTTGTATGACCTCGGTCTCCCTGCTTTTCATACTTGTATGTGTTATGTTGTGCTGCATTGTGTGATTACAGGGGCACTCTACCTTCCCTCCATGAGAAACATGGTGGTCACAAAAAAGGCTTGAGCTTTCCTTTGCAAATGAAGGGCAAAAATGTTCTCCATATACCTGCATGAGTAATTACCTTGGGGAAACAGCTTGGGGGATGGTAGAACATTTTAAAATAAGCGATTCAGGGCTCATCGCCTGCATTATGTGTTGAAGCGGAGTAGTGTATTTTTAGCATGTGGGAATGGTCGAAACATACCAGGAAAACCTGGGATGGATGCCTATGTGTGTGTCACAGTATTGTGATTTGGAATGATAGCTTAATTATGTTTCATTTCAAGAGTGTGTTTTATGTTTACCATATATGATGGGTAAGAGGATGGACTTGACTTACCAATTGTGTCTTCAACCTTGCATTATGAATGCACATTTAGCTAGTGCACAAGTCTGTTGGCCACTTTGCTGTCCTGTGCACTATTGTGTTTCAGCAAGCTAAGAATATGTCATTGTTTACTCTAATGTTTTATGTGTCTGTTACCCAAATTGGTGTTTGTGTATTATTTATCTTTCCTTTCTAGGACCACATATGTGCTTCATTTAACAAACAGGCCAGTTAAGGTATTTCCTCTTTGCATGCAGGATGAAAGGAGTGTTTGAATGCTTATCCTGTGTTTGTTCTGTTGGTAGCCCAGGGCTCATAAGGGCTGAAACATGTTGGCACCAGATAAATAAATCCACTGAGATTAGGGTCCTAAGACTATAATACACCTAGCGATCTCCCTTATTGCTTCATTTTAATCATACATGTTGGACCCACAAATAAAGGGACACCTTGGTGACCAGTATGGTATTTTTATATTTAGACCCTGGTAGGATCTACACCAAGTGCTCCCGTCACTCGGTTGAGCCCACTTTGGTCTTATAAACACCAAGAGGATGAAGCATGCCACTACTAGAGTCAGTGAGGGTTTCTAAAAAAGAAACATTATTTTTCTTCTGAGAAAGGGAATCACATAGCGATGTGTGGTCAATATTGTGACCTTTGAGTAGGTATTGGGTTACATTTTTGTCATGAGATATTTTTCCTACCATCCAAGATGGAGGAAGGAGAAATTAATTGGTCACCTTGCCTGTCACACCTGAAAGGTGGTGCAGGCTGAGGGTGGCCACTTCTACTACTCTTACTAAGTTTCCCACCAGTTTCCCCACCCAAAGTGGGGGTGAAACCATTGGGTTACCTTGTGCTGCTAGCAACTGAGCATGGGGACAGATTTCCACCTCCAAGGTGCCCTCCAGGTACATTTCATAAAACATCCTGCACTGGCATCAGTGTGGGTTGATTGATACCAACAACCCAAGGTTCAGAGAGGTCATCATGTAGCTGGGGAACTCGTTAAAATCAGTGCCCAGCACATGCATTTGCTATAGCTTCCCTGTACACTTACTATGTCTTGATAATTGGCAAAGACGCAGTAGAGGCATATTTGCTTATGCACACATATGCCATCACATGCATTAAAGTGCATCCTGCCTTAGGGCAATAAGGCCTGCTAGAGGGGTGACTTACCTATATTGCATGCAGTGTTAGTGGACATGGCACTCATGGTGAATGCCAAGTCGGGTTTGCAACAATGGGTACACCTTGTCATTCTCTTGCAATGGAAATCTGCATGAGGCTGGTGAGGGGCCTCTCAGAGTGGCACAATTGGTGCTGCAGCTCTGGGGGCCCTCTTCAGTACCCACACCCCAGGTACCAGGAATACAACTTACTGGGGAATTACATGGGTGGCTGAAGTGCCAATCACATTACAGTTTTGGGGATATAAATATAGGCCTATGAACCTGTTTAGCAGGGGCCCAGGGCACTTACAATTCAAAACCACATCAAGTTCCAGGTAAAGAATGGGGGCTAACCATGTCGAAAGAGACACTTTCTCACACTACTGCCCCAAAACAAAAGAGGATGAAACTACTCTACCCCTGTGGAGCCTTCCTCCTCTAGGGGGAAGAAACTGGAAAGGCCATCTGCATTAGCATGGGCAGTCCCAGGTTTGTGTTCCACTTGAAATTCCATTCCCTGTAAAGATATGGACCACCCAAACAGTTTGGGGTTTTCACATTTCATTTGTTGAAGCCACCTGAGAGGCATGTGGTCTGTCTGAACTATGAAGTGAGAGCTAAACAAGTATGACCACAGCTTCTTCAAAACCCAGAGCACAACAAAGGATTCCCTTTCTATGGCACTCCATTTTTGTCCTCTGGGAAGCAGTCTTGGCTGGTCATGTTCCCTGTCATTCGTCTAGGCTAGGAATGCTCCTATCCCATACTCAGAGACATCTGTTTGCACAATAAATTGCCTGGAGTAATATGGAGCTTTCAGGACTGGGGCAGAACACGTATCTTTCAGAGTGTCAAAAGCCCTTTGACAATTCACTGTCGAGTTCACCTTTTTGAGCATCTTCTTAGAGGTTAGTTCTGTGAGAGGGGCCACTATCGTGCCATAATTGTTTACAAACCTCCTATAGTATCTAGTCAAGCAAAGGAATGGGTTGACTTGAGTCTGGGTGGTTGGAGATTCCCAAGCCAGAATTATCTGGATCTTGGACTTGATAGTGAGGAATGCCTTTTGCAGAGCCTCGAGGACCCTCTCAAGGTGGATCAGGTGACCCTGCGAGGTGGAGCTGGAGACAGCAATTTCACCCAAATGAGCTGCTCTAAAGGATTCCAACCCAGCCAGGTCTTGGTTCACCAACCTCTGGAAGGTGACAGGGGCATTCTTTAACCCAAAAGGCCTCATAGTACACTGGCAGTGCCCACTTGAAGTAGAAAATGCAGATCTTTCTTTTGCTCAGGGGTCAGGCGTATATGCCTGTACCCAGATGTAATTTCAAAGGAACTCAGATAATAGGCTGCCCCTAATCTGTCAATAAGTTTGTCTGCCCTGGGGATTGGGTGTGCATCAGTTTTCATTACTGCATTGAGGCCCCTACAGTCCACACGAAACTTAATTTCTCTTTCTCACCCTTGGAGTGAGGCTTGGGGACTAAGGCCTGAATTTATACTTTTGGGTGTAAAACTGCAGGAACGCAGTTTTGGACCAAAAAGTATAGCACCAGCTTGCATCATTTTACAATGCCAGCCAGGCGTCGTATTTATAGAATGGAGCAAGCTGGCGCTAAACTTGGGCTAGCACCTTAAAAAAAGACGCTAGCCGGGTGGGGGTGGTGGTAGAGGGTTGTGCATCAAAAAATGACGCTAGCCTGGTTAGAAACAATAAAATGCCTCTAAACAGAGCTGTTTCCTGGCACACAACCACCAAAAACATGACTCCTGTCTTAGGAAAGACGGGAGTCATGCCCACCACCACAGTGGCCAGCACAGGGGACACCTATTCCCTGGGCATGTCTATTGCACATTGGGCCATGCAGGGGGCCCAAGGCAAACATTTAAAAAAAAATACTTACCTGGGCTTACCTGGGATGGGGTCCCCCATCCTCCGGTGTCCCTCCGGTGGGGGTGTTCCAGGGGCTTGGGGAGGGCACCTGTGGACCCATTCCATGGTGTTTAAGCATGGAAATGGGTCCACATGTCCCTTAACGCCTTGTCTGACCCAGATATTAAATAATGTCGCTGAACAAACTTTTAGCATGGGGGATAAATATGGGCTAATGGGATAACACAATTTTTTGGAAGGGAATGCCCACCTTGCATCTCATTGACGCAAGGTAGGTTAATTCATCCAAAAAATGGTGCAACCTCCTATATTTTGATGTTAGACGTGTCTAACATCAAAATATAAATATAGAGTTAAGTTGCGTTAAAATGACACAAATTTATTGCAAAAAAAGTATAAATATGGGCCTAAGACTACTGGGCAGGCCCAGTGCCTCGCAGAGGGTTCAATGACACCCAAATCCAGCATTTTGTTTACTTCAACTTGGACGCTTTTTCTGACATGGTCTGACTGTCTATAACTTTAGCAGTGTTTACATCATGGGTACACCAGCTGATCCTACCAGGAATCAAAGAGAAATGTTCAGCATACTGGTTGAGGACTTGCCTGCAATCAGCATGCTGTTGCACTTTGAAGGAGTCTGACAAGGTCCCTCCATCAACAGAACCATCTTTTGGATTGCTGGAGAGGAGTTCAGGGAGAGGTGCACTCTCTTCCTCCTGCCCATCATCTGTAACCATGAGTATGTTCACATTAGCTCTGTCAAAACAGGGCTGCAGGTGGTTGACATGAATGATCCTCTTGGGTTTCTTGCAACTGCCAAAGTCAGCTAAGCAGGTGACCTCCGCTTTTCTTTCAAGGATAGGGTAGGGCCCAGATCACTTTTTCTGGAGAGCCCTAGGAGCCTCATGCTCCAACACCCATACCTTGTGCCCTGGTTGGAATTCAAGCATAGCAGCTTTCTGGTTATACCAATGCTTGTGGAGCTCCTGGCTGGCCTGAAGATTTGTGCTTGCTTTTTTCCATATTCTCAACCATCCTGGAATGAAGGCCAAGCACCTAATCCAGAGTGTCTTGCTTGGGCTCTTTGAGAGGCCTCTCCCAGCCTTCCATCATGAGACTTAATGGAACCCTAGCAGGATGCCCAAACAAATACTCAAAGGGGGAAACTCCACTCCCTTTTGTGGCACTTCCTTGTAGGCATAAACCAGACATGGAAGTAAGACATCTCATCTCATTTAGAGTGTTTCAGGGAGTCCTCCAATCACGCCTTTTAAAGTTTGGTTAAACCTTTCAACCAATCATTAGGTCAGTGGATGGTATGGGGTAGTGAACATTTAAGTCACACAACATTCCTGCCACATGTGTTTCAAGTTTGCAGTCATGAAGTTTAAACCTCTGTCTGATACTACCTCTTTAGGAAAGCCAACCCTGGTAAAAATTCCCAAGAGGGCCTTGGCCACTGTAGGGGCAGTGATGTTTCTAAGAGGAATAGCTTCAAGCTATCCAGCAATGTGATATGCTACTAATAGGACATATCTTTTTCCTGAGGCTGTTTGAGGGTCAACAATATCAATCCCTACCCTTTTGAAGGGTACTCCAACCACAATTAGTGGGATTAAGAGTGTCGTTAGGTGGCCTCCCATCTTACCACTGGCTTGACAGGAGACGCAGGTCTGGTAAAAGCCCTTCACCTTTTAGGACATCCCAGGCCAGTAAAAGTGATTAACTCACCTACTCGAAGTTTTGTTTTGGCCCAGGTATCCAGACAGGGGGATTTCATGGGCTAGAAAGAGAAGAAACTCTCTGTATTGCTGAGGTTCTATCACCCTCCTGGTTGCACCAGACTTGAGGTCTCTGGCCTCAGTATAAAGGTGACCATCCTCCCAATAGACCCTGTAGGTACCTCTGACATTACCCTGTTCTTCCTGTGCTGCTTGCTGCCTCAGATGTTCAATAGTGGGACAGGTTGTTTTGTTTGTCCCTGGCACAGATCCTCCCTAGAGGGGCCCCAGGTCCCAAGTACATTAGGTGGTAAGGCCCAAGCTCTTCAGGTTTGGGTCCCTCTGGGGATAACAAGTCCTCTTCCTGGGAAGAGGGGCTCTGACTTGGAATCCATGTAAAGGCTGATCCCCCGGCCTTCTTGCCTTTTCTTTTGGAGGGTTGGTCCAGTCATCCAGGATCCAACACCTCTTGTTCACTTTGGAGTTATCTCTGTGCACTGGTTTTGACACAATCCCATTCTAGGATCCCAAGCATGGGCGCATGGGTCCTCAGTCATACTTCAGCTCAGGAGAATTCTTCAGGTCATAGCCAAGCAGAGAGTCTACAGGGATGGATGGGGACACAGCCACTTCTTTCTGTCCAACTACTCCCCCCAAGTCAAAGATGCCATAGCCATGGGATAGATCTTTGTGACATTGTCAGTATTGGTGACAGGATATATTTTCCCTATCAGGTACTGATCTAAGTGGACCAGGTGCTTCGTCAATATAGTGACACTAGCCCCAGGGTCCCTCAAGGCTTCTACCTTAGCCCCATTACTCAAGTGGTGCTGCCTGCATTTTTGCATGTTCATGGGCCAGGCAGCACAGGATAAGTCAACCCCTCCCTCAGTGACTAATGTTGCCTCACTGGGTTCACTGACATGGTCAGGCCACAACTCTGTTCTCATCTGGAGATTAGTAAATGCATTTACTGCAGGTAGACTAGAGGCATTCATTTTATTTTTACAGCTAGGGTCTCAAGTTTGGGGTCCTTTATTTTTGCAATCATGGCACCAAGCCTTGTTGGGATGAAAGTGTTTTCCTTTGTACCCACCCTTCGACTGTGAGGAGTCTCGGGTCCACCCTCCTAAGCAGGTTTCTCGGGCCCACCCTCCTAAGCTGGTTTTTGGGGTCGTAGTGAAGACTCTTTGTTTTTGTTTTGTTTCCCATCTTTCCCCTAGGCGGACTTTTTGGCCACTTTCTGCTGGGATTCCCCACCAATGGGAGTTTTAGTAATCCTTGTTTTGACCCAGTGGTCTGCCTTCTTCCCCAACTCTAAAGGAGAAAGTGGACCTAGGTCTACCAGGAACTGATGTAGTTTCTCATTGTAACAGTTACTCAACAGATGCTCTTTCACAATTAAACTGCAAAGCCCATCATTATCTTGTAACTTGTTATCTTCTAACCAGCCACCCGGCATTTTTACTGAAATGTCCACAAATCCTACCCAGGACTGACTCTGGGTTTTTCGAGTCTCCCTGAATTTTATTCTGTATTCTTCAGTGGTAAGTCAAAAGCCCTCATTCAGGGTAACTGTCATGAGGTCATAGGACTTAGCATCTGCCACATTCAAAATCAGGAGTCTATCCCTGTATTTGCCTGAGAACAGTTCCCATAATAGATACCCTCAATGTTTTCAACCTACTTCCCTGGCGATGCGGACTCTATCATAGGCAGAAAACCATTTGACGATATCATCACCTTCTGTGTAAGGGGGGACAACTCCCTTTGGGAGTTTTAGTTTAAAAGATTTATCCTTTTCCTGAGTTATTTGAATGTTGCCACCAGATATGGGCCCTGTTAGAAATGGGGTCTTTGGTTGGCAGTCAGGTTACCCCCTGTCTAAGCAAGGGCCCTCACTGTAGTCAGGGCAAAGGAGAAACACACCTGCTGAACCCCCACTCACCCCCTTCGTTGCTTGGCACAAGCAGGCAGGCTTATCCCAGGAGCAATGTGTAAAGTATACAGTGAAAACGCTACAAAATGGACACCACACCAGTTTAGAAAAATAGGTAATATTTCTCTAAATCAAGCAAGACCGAAACAACAAAAATCCAACATACAGAAGTCAAAATATGAATTTTTCAAAAGAATAAGGGTCTTACTCCATAGAAAACAATGGAAATGTTGATTTTGCACAAAGTACCTGGTTAGCGTCAAAAATAAAGCCGCACGGGCGAGTGTGAGTCAGAAAAGGCAGCAATGCCTCTATTCCTTCCTTGCAAGGGAGGCCATGCGTCATTTCTCCTGTCGGGTCGATGATGCGTTGTTTTACTCCCTCGCAAGAGAGAGATGACGGGCACTGCAGATCTGCACAGGATTGGGATGATTTTGATGCCCAGGGATGATGCATGAGAAATTCGGTTGCACAGTGTTAGAAAACTGCACTGCATGGGGTTTGTGTCGCAAGCAGGTGTTGCGCATTGTTTCTCCAGCAGCGATGCATCGATCTCCCAGCCACGATGTAGGTGGACCGTTGATTTCTGCCGTGAAGCCGGCGGCATGTCGTTTATGAGTCGCATTGCAGATGGTGCATCGAAAAGTTCCCCGCACAGCATTTCGCACGTGGATTTTAGCTCTAGTCCTGTCAACTTCACCTTTAATGGGCCCCTTGACTGGATAGGACACCACTTGACAGGGCAGAAGTCTCAGCAGAGTCTCCAGGTGCTGGGGAGGAAGTCTTTGATGGCCCTGAGACTTCAAAACAGGAGGCAGGCTCAGTTCAAGCCCTTCGAGATTCTTCTCAAACAGGAATGCACAACAATGTCCAGTCTTTGTCACCTTTCACAGGCAGAAGCATCAAGTGCAGAATAGCCCAACAAAGCACATTCACAGACAGAGGCAGCACTTCTCCTCAATTCTTCAGGTCTTTGCCTTGGCAGAGGTTTCTTTTGATCCCAGAAATAATCTTGAAGAAATCTAAAGTCTGGGGTTTTGGGTCCACTACCTATACCCCTTTCTACCTTTAAAGTAGGCAAACTTCAAAGGAATGTCTCTGTTGTTTAAAGGATCCTGTCTAGCCCAGCCCAGGCCCCAGACATACACCAGGGGGTTGGAGACTGCATTGTGAAAGGGCAGGCACAGCCCATTCAGGTATAAGTGACTACTACTCCCTCCACTATAGCACAAATGGTTCATCAGGATATGCAGACTACAACCCAGCACCCTTTGCTAACTGTCTAGAGGGGATTCACAAACAGCCCAACTGTCAAACTGACAGGGAATCCACAAATGTACAAGTGGCATTTTCAAACTGACAATTTAAAAACAGCTTTGCCAAAAGATGTATTTTTAAATTGTAAGTTCAGGGACACCAAACTCCATATTTCTATCAGCTCCCAAAGGGAAACTGCACTTAAAAGATATTTAAAAGTAGCCCCCATGTTAACCTATGAAAGAGATGGGCCTTGCAACAGTGAAAATCGAATTTAGAAGTATTTCTCAGTTAGGACATGTAAAACAAATCAGTACATGCCCCACCTTTAACATACTCTGAACCCTGCCCATGGGACTAGCGAGGTCCTACCTTAGGGGTGCCTTACATGTACAAAAAGCGAAGGCCTGGTAAGTGGGTACACTTGCCAAGTCAAATCGGCAGGTTAAAACTGCAAACACAGACACTGCAGTGTTAGGTCTGAGCCATGTTTACAGGGATACTTATGTGGGTAGCAGAACCAGTCAATCAATCAATCAATCAAAGCATTTGTAAAGCGGACTACTCACCCATGAGGGTTTCAAGGCACTGGAGGGGGGCTGCTACTGCGTGAACACCCAGGATTCGTAGTGTTTCCTGAAGGTTAGCAAGTCCTGTGTCTGTCGCAGGTGGATAGGAAGAGTGTTGGCATCGAGGTGGGAGAACGATCTGTCACCGGCGGGCATTCTGTGGATGCATGGAATGGTGGCGAGGGCAAGGTCAGCGGAGTGAAGCTGGTGGGTCGTGTAGAAGGAGAGTCATCTGTTGAGGTATTCTGGTCTGCCGTTGTGCAGTGGTTTGAGTGCTGCAGGCCCACTAGTAACATTTGATTTACAGGCCCTGGGCACCTCTAGTGCACTTTACTAGGAACTTACTAGTAAATCAAATATGCCAATCATGGAAAGCCAATTACACATACATTTTACACAGAAGCACTTGCACTTTAGCACTGATCTGCTGTGGTAAACTGTCCAGACTACCAAAAACAGCAAAGCAGAGTCCAATACACAGATAAAACATGGCAAGCAGAGGCACAAAACACAGGGTAGACCACACCAATGATGCCAGGTCTAACAGGTCCTAGGCTGATTCCCCTTCTTTTTATCCCTATTTTCTAATTGAGCTCATAAAGCCAACCTTTTGGACATTCTTTCTACAGATAAATCCTGCTCTGAGAGGATTCCTACTGCTAAGACAGAGGATCCTACCTCCTCCTCATCTTAATTTGAGTTTTCTTGAATTTCTTGAGGATTCTCCTTCTTCTACAGGATATTCAGTCTCATATTCTGCCATAAACCTTCTAAGGGAGCCTGTGATAGCATGAGCACCAGTTTGAATGTTGTATGCTTTGCAGAAAGCCCTTAGCATGGGGGTATTTCTACTCCTTCCAAGGGGTCAGGTCAAGCTCCTGAACCTGGTTCTCTGCATCAGACATTTTGTTTTACCAACATTGGGGTCTTTTAAAAAACTATAGGAAACTTTTTCTAAGTCCTAACCAAAGTAAAGTCTTTTAAATTGTTAATTGCTGCTTCAGGGACCTAAGAATTAAATTAGGCCTCTAGCAATTAAATTAAAAAAAAAATGAAAAATAGTCTAATTGAAAACAAATTGCAATTGGGCTAAGGACATTTTTTTACAGTTATTCATGTGATCACTTATTGACAAAGTGGTGTCAGCAAATGCAGAGTCTTATATCCCACATCTGATCCCCAAAATGTAGAAGGCAGGACCTCTATATAGTGTAAAAAAAGGATGTGCATTATGTAGAAGGTCCAAGCAATCCCACATTGGTAAAAAAGAGGTAAGCAGCAGACCACCTAATGCTCTGTTTTGTGATAGTGTGGGTGAGCAGTTAGGCTTATCCAGGAAATGTGCTAAGCATTTTTTGTACCCACAGTATCAATAAATATGGACATACACCCATAGGAATAACTCAAGACCAATTTGCAAAAATAGTTCAGATTTTTATAACATTTTTAAGACCAAGAACATCAATATATGGTTTATATTTGTCTGCATTCTAGATTGTGTTGGTATTGCCATGACAAATTAGAGGACACAGAATGCCTGCTAAAACAATAGAAAATAATGTAGAGCTGGTGCAAATTCCAGAGGAATTTTTACTCCTAAAGGTTTATGAAACAATAGTGATACAATCCATGCACCATTTTCAGGAATCTCTCAAATTGAACCAATAACTAGGTAACTTCTATAAACTGAGCTACAGAAAGGCCTTAAAGGTAGTGTTGTGTACTTACCTTCAGATTTTACACTCAATATTGAAACAGTGGGTGAAGTGAGAGATTTGGAAGAACCACTTGTTATTTTAGTGAAGGGTGCACACTCAAAAAAAACAAAAAATGTTGCAGAAACTAGTGGATGTAAATAAGGTGAAGAAAGCTACCTTCTATCTCAAACAGAATAATGTGGATTACAAAGATGTAGATGTTCTTACACATGGAAGTTGTATGAAGAAAGAAATGTTGCCTTCAAGTGGACAGTTTGAAAAAGTGGATGAAGCTAGATGTGAAGAAATATATGAGCACTGCGGTATCCATCCACTCCTTTCAAAAGATATTGGCCCTCATTACGACCCTGGCGGTATAGAACCGCCAGGGCCGCGGCACGCGGGAGCACCGCCGACAGGCTGGCGGTGCCCCGCAGGGCATTCTGACCGCGGTGGTAACGCCGCGGTCAGAACAGGAAAACTGGCGGTCTCCCGCCAGTTTCCCGTGGCCCGTTTGAATCCTCCAAGGCGGCGCAGCTTGCTGCGCCGCCGAGGGGATTCTGACAAGCCATACCGCCATCCTGTTCCTGGCGGTTCGGCCGCCAGGAACAGGATGGCGGTATGGCTTGTCGTGGGGCCCCTGGGGGCCCCTGCAGTGCCCATGCCAATGGCATGGGCACTGCAGGGGCCCCCGTAAGAGGGCCCCACTTTGTATTTCACTGTCTGCATTGCAGACAGTGAAATACGCGACGGGTGCCACTGCACCCGTCGCACCTTCCCACTCCGCCGGCTCGATTCCGAGCCGGCGTCCTCGTGGGAAGGTTGTTTCCCGCTGGGCTGGCGGGCGGCCTTAAGGCGGCCGCCCGCCCGCCCAGCGGGAAACTCAGAATGCCGGCCGCGGTCTTCAGACCGCGGTGCGGTATTCCTGCGGCGCAACTTTGGCGGGCGGCCTCCGCCGCCCGTCAAAGTTGTAATGAGGGCCATTGTGTGGGATGCCATTGAACTCTATCAGACAAATCAAGCCAAAGGAGCTCCAATGAGTGTGTGGGTGAAAAGTTTAGAGGCTCACTGTTTTCCACAACTGTTTCCAACTTTAGTAGGCGGACGGTATGATGATTGTAGTGGAAATACCAGCAGCTGAGTGTAGGTCAACAAGATTACATTTAGAGGACCCAAGATTTCAATAAAGTATTCAATATATATTTTAGTGACTAAGTGAAAGACTTATAAAGTGTGTGAATACCCAAAGTCATCTTGGCACTAGCATCAGGACAAGCCCAAACACTGAACCTAATATGAAGGGGTACGCATAAAAAGCTGCGTTTTAAACTGTTTCCTGAATTGCAACAGATCTGATTGAGTTCTAAGTTTGAAGGGCAGAGCATTCCATAGTTTACATGTGGAAAAAGAGAAACTTCTACCACCACAAATGACCTTAATAAATCTGGGATGGCCACCGTTTTAGCTGCAGAAGTGCAAAGCATACAATTAGGGGTGTACCATTAGAAGATTTTTCTAAAGCTTTCTGGGCCACAATTATAAGGAGTTTATGTGCCATGCAGAGGGCCTTGAATTGGACCCATTCATGAATTAGGAGCTAATGAATGTTGATGATAGCGCTGGAAACTGGACTGAATTTCAGAATTGTAATGATCAGTTGGGATGCAGCATTCTGCTGAATCTGAAGGTTAACAGACATTGTTGAATACACACATATAGAGCATTGCAATAGTCAATCCTAGACATAACTAAAGCAATGATAACTGATTGTTGGAGGTCTAGCAGGATGAACTGAAAAATCTTCCTCAAGATTCTCAACAGGATAAAGTAGGATGAGGTGACTTGATTTATTTAATATGATAATGATAGTTTTCTATCAAAGAGGACCCCTATAAATATGGCTTTATCAACTCGACAAGGGAGCCGACCAAGGTTCTACAGTCACAATACAGTAGACCAGAAGGAAGTATCCTTGACAAATAAGACAACCAAGTCTTGTCTTAATTTAACTGCAGGCAATTTTCCCTCATCCAGATCACAATTTGTTCCATACAGTTATTAAACTGCTTGGCCACCACTTCACATGAGACTGAAACTACAATCTGCTTGTTGTTGGAGTAAGCGATCACAGAGAAACCAAAATATTGAATCAAGTTTGTAAATGGAATCACGTAGATAGTGAAAAGAGTGGGGCTCAAATAGGACCCCTGGGGAACCCCACATGGAAGGGAGAAAGGCTCAAATGTAAAATTGCCCAGAGTTACTGCTTGTTTTCTAGCCACCAGAAAATAATTAAAACGGAAAGGGCAGAATCTGTGATACCTATGGACTTAAGCTGGTTGATTAGCAGAGCATGGTTGAGGGTATCGAATGTAGCCGGTAGAGCAAGAAGAATCAAAGTTGCATTGCCACCCTTATGAACTTAGGACCAGATTTCATCTGCTATTTTAAAGTGATTTGTTTGGTCTATTGTACAATGTTAACCATATTCTTAAAACAGGAGTTAGTCTACAAATTATGTTTACAAAAGTCTGTGTTGACAAAATTCATGGAAAAGATGAGAAGTTGGAGTACAATTTGATAAATTTGATGGCATGCCAAAGTGGGGCCAGTGAGTATTGGTATTGTTATCATGGTGAATTCAAATGTATGTTGAGAAATTTTGGTGCACCAATTTGGTCTGTGACCCTGAGTTGTACAGAGTATGCATGTGATGACATACATTACATTTTTAGAGAAGTAAACTCTGACATTAAGGGCATCAATTTGAAGACACCAGGAGAACTTTGCTCTTTCAATCTTGCAAATGTTTGTATATATTTTAACCAGAGATTTCAAACCATTCTCTAATTCATCTGAAATTTTTAAAAATTCCATCTCTTGGAGAAGTTACTGATTTCTTTTGGCGTAAAGAATACCAAGCAAGAGGTGTTTTTCATATTCATATGCTGTTGTGGATAAACAATGCACCAAAATTTGGAACAGACACAGATGAGTTAGTACTTTGTTACATAGAACAGTGTGTTACACATAGCATCCCAAAAGACGTGAGGAAAAAGGCCTAAAACAGCATGTTCTGTGTTTTAATCATATGGATATGGGAAGCACAGTCAGCGAAAATACTTAGCAACGGGAAAATCTTACACAAAATGTCGGTTTGGATTTCCAAGACTTGTTATTTCAAAAGGAAGAGTCAATAGTTTTGTGTCTGCAGTGAGACTTACACTTACTTGAAAATCACCCAAAAAACACATACAACCTGAGAAGAACAGAGGCTTTGAAATATATTAATGACTACATACCTTTCATTCTGAAAATGTGGAATGCTAATATGGATATTCAGTTTGTGGCAGACATCTCCATAGCTGTTGCTCGTCATGTAATGTCATACATAACAATGGGCCTGATTACAACTTTGGAGGAAGGTGTTAATCCGTCCCAAATGTGACGGATATCCCACCAGCCGTATTACAAGTCCATTATATCCTATGGAACTCATAATAGGGCTGGTGGTATATCCATCACATTTGGGACGGATTAACACCTCCTCCAAAGTTGTAATCAGGCCCAATATCTGAAAAGACGGAGATTAAAAATATGTGGGAAGAGATTTCTGATGAAAAGTCTTTAACAAGGAAATTGTACAGTTTCAGTTCGAAGATGCTCTCACAAAGGGAAATTGGATCCTATGAGGTGCCTAGCGTACACCTGAGTTTTGAAGGCTTTTCCAGAAATTCAATATCTTGCAGAATTAAACCCAGAAAGTACAGATGTTTTCAAAACAAACATGCTTGACACTTATTATCCAAAAAGGAGTACACATCTTGAAAATGTATGTCTTTATGAAACACTTCAAAACTGCAGATATAGAAACAATGTTACAGAAATGTAGATGAAAGTACATTTGTGGTAGTTGGGTGATGGTTGTTTGGTAAGACACAGCAAAGGCAGTCTAATTAATCATAGAACACTGAGTTGCCAGACTGATGAAGAGAGGGAGTCTTTTCAGCACGTTCACAGCTTTTTAAACCTTGCCATTTTGAATCAGAAATAATTGGAGAGTTTGACTGCTAAGAAGACTTTCAATGCTTCAAAGGATAGTATTTTGTGTTCAGTATTTCCGAACTATCTGAAAATTTTAAATAATGAAATCGAACAGGAGGAAGCAATCGCTGATGAAGAAACTAAGGAAAGTTTGCAAAGCAGCCACAAGTTCAGGTCCTCAAAGTAAACATCCACTAGGACAACCAAAAATTTAAAACAAAGCTGTTAATGCAATGAATGAGGTGTAGACTGCAATGGAACAAACTAGACAGGAAGCAGTTGATTTGGAATACTTAGTTGGATAACTAAATGATGAGCAAAATTAAATGTACACATGGAGGTGAAAGCCAGAGTTGGGCATGAATTGCTCCATGACAATAAAACGTGTGCATGCACATAATTTAGGCCTACACTGTTATATGTCAGCTGACAAGCTAGAACTGGTAAACACATCTTAATACAAGTTCTCACTGCTTTCCTACAGAAGGCTGCAGACTGTGATCTGTCATGTATAGGTAAAGCACCCACTGGATTAGCTGTACACAATATCAGAGGAATTACTTTACATCAACTTTTGATGCTTCCTGTGAAGCATGAAAACAAACTAGAATGCCAAAAGTAATTCAGTGAAGTTTGCCACAAAGTGTCAAAAGGGCTAAAAATAAATAAAGTTTTTAATCACCAGTGAGGTAAGCATGGTCTCAAACTTAATGATGCCTTTGTGCATTTGAGAATGCAACATATTCTAAACACAGACTAAGATGTCCTATTTAGTCGAAAACCCTCAATTGTTTTTGGAGATCTACTGCAACTTACACCTGTCATCACAGTCTGTGTTCAAAACACTGCTTCCTGATGAATCTGGAAATTCTTTGGGAACCCTTGAAAATGTCTATATTTGGTTAAACTGCTCATGCAAACAATCACTTAGGAATATGCAACAAGCATCTGACATTGAATATGGAAACATTCTGAAGGATATTAGAGTATGTGTTCTTTTAAAAGAGGGAAAGTGTCTGCTTGAAAAGTGTATTCGTAAAAAACTGTTTTCAAGTAACAAGATAGCAGCAGAGCTAATGTTAACTTTCATTCAAGAAGAAAAATCCATAGTGCGCCTAATGCTTACACCAGTGGAGCGCATGTCTTTCAGCAGGGAATTCCTGGAGTTGGAAAAAGAAATTTTTTTGGACTGATGGCAGTAGACAAAATGGAACACCAGGGTGTGACAAAATTCCTAAATGAAAAGTTACAAGTGAAACTGGATTCATTAGAAAAAATGGAAGAACAGCAAGATTGATTAAATGTTTATATGTTTGCAAGAACTGTAAAGTAGTTTTGTGTCAAAAAATACTTGTTGAAAAAGTACTAGTTAATGCTGCTATGGGTAAAGGTATTGATTTAATGTGCTTTAAAATTTGATCAGATTGATAGCATAAAGCATACTGGGAGGCTCATTGTACATTTTTTGCTTATGAAAGACTTGGATGTTCAATATAAACAATTTTCAGTTTCTTTAGCATCCGCTGTTACTATTCAATAATCTCAAAGTTTGTAAATGCAGCATTTATCAATATTGGTAGTACAGTGTTCAAAGAATACATGTCATATGAAGCCTTATCTCGAATTCGGACATCGTTCAGTTTGTATCCTGTTGTATTTGATGACCACAAAGTAAATGCATATATAAGTTGTGTGAAACAATGAAACCATTTATAAAGTCTTCATGCTCGTCATCCCAGTTTATGAAAGGGCACCAGCTGTATGAAGCAATTTTTTTTTTTAATAAGTGGCATAGTGTAGTTGTAGTACATGCATTATCAGTATTTATGACATCCTACAGCCTACTAGGGGTGATGTCTTCATATGGCTTTCTACAAGATGGAGTGTCTTAAATATGTATTAGCAGTACTGTAACACTTGTAATGATGAAGGAGCTATTTTCAGCATATGTTTATTTGCATTAGTGGAGCAACTATAGCTAAACCAATCATTTAACAAATAGTAGTGAGTGCAAAGCACGGAGTTGCTTGACTACAGTAATATAGTGGCAGATGTTTAACAATGTATTTGTATTATGTAGTTATGTATTGTTTAATTTTTAATGTTATAAGTTAAAATACTTATTTATATTTTTATTTTTTCTCTTTATACAGATACTTGGCACAGAGTAATGTTTGGTAATTACTTATTTTATTCTTCTTCCATAGGATTACATTTTCAAGTTGTTCCAGACTAAATTTAAGAAAAACATAAACCCAGCTACAAAGTAAGACACCCACTTATACTACTATACAGCCACTTAGACACCAACTCACAGACTGATACAGACAGACACCTAAGTACACAGATACACACACTCACACTCCCAATCAAACACTGATACTACAACTAACACACCCACTCACAGACTGATACAGATACTCATAGACCCAGCCACACACTGACACAGACACTCTCACACACAGCCACACACCAATACAATCACACACCTCGTCACACACTGATATAGGCACTCACTCACTCAGCCACACACCTATACAACCACACAAACACCCACACATCCACCAATACAGGCACTGACACACCCAAGTATACAACAAAGCAGCCACTGACATACCGTGCCACACAACAACATAGCCACTGACATACCCAGTCACACATTGATAAAGCCACTCACAAGCACTCACACACTGAAACAGCCACACACACAACCAAACATCAATACAATCATATACTCAATCATACACCAATACAGGCACTCACCCAGTTATAAACTCAGAGAGCCACTCAAATACCTATGCATACAGTGATACAGTCACTGACACACCCAGGCATACACCAAGGGAGCCACTGGCATACACTGGCACACATCAATGAAGCCAATCACATAATCAGCCACACACCGATACAGCCACTGACATACCCAGCTAAATGATAATACAGGCACTAACAGACACAGGCCCCAATTATGGCGGTTGAACCACATGAACTCCAATATGTCGGTGGGGCGGCTGCAGTCAAGCCAGCGACCTCACCATTGTCGAGCTGACCGATGGAAATATCGTACTGCGAACTTCCCACCGGGTTGACTGGCAGAAAGAGTGTGGCAGCATTGGCCTTGGCTCCATCACAGTCAATGCTGTCACACACAGCACCCTTGTAATGCCCTCGCAATGTGCAGTGTCTGCAGACAGGGCACATTCTGAGGGTGGTGGCGTGGTGGCATCCAACTCTACCTTTCTGCCAGCCTTTTCATGGCGGGGACCAATGAAAAGGTTGGCGGAAAGGAAATTTGTGATTAGCAACCGGTGCCAAACTCAGCACCACCGTAGTTAACCATGACTTTTACTGCTACCAACCCATCAGGATCCCTGATCTTGGCAGAGGCAGTGGTCTCCTGGCAATCCAACAGTAAGGATCATAATGTGGCAGTCAGACCACCATGACTGTGGCAGTTGGACCATGAGTTTGGCAGTCATAGGACCACCAAACTCGTAATGAGGCCCACAGCCATAGACCCATACAATCACACACCAATATAACCTCCCACACACACACTGATGCAGTCACTCACAGACCCAGTCATGCACTGATACGGCCACTGACACACCCAGTTACACACTGATATACCCCCTTAGACACCCAGGCAAACACTCATACAGACACTGACACCTGCAGCTACACACTTATACAACTACTTAAGCACCCAGCCATGCACTAATGCAACTATTGACACACCCTGCCACACACCAACACAGCCATTCACATACCCAGCCGGGCACTAATACAGCCACTAAACAACCAGTCTCTCACTGATAGAGGCAATCACACACCTGCTCACCCACTGATACAGACACTCAAACACCTATAAGCCACTTAGAGAGAGTTAAACACACAGTTGCATTAAAACATATAGGCCCTCATTATGACATTGGCGGTAAATCCCACTTACTGCCACGCTGAGGGCCACCAAATTGCCACTGAGGCGGCAGAAGTCTGTTCACCATATTATGACACACACACACAACAATCTGACAGAATATTGCCACACACAAATCCACCCGCCCAAAGGTCAGTGATAAAGTGATGGTATCAAAACCCATACCGTTACGCTAACAGAATAACGCCCACCAAATTATGACCCACGAATCACCACAGCAGACATTCAATGGCGGTAAACCATTGGCGGTACATACCTCCGTTCTCACAATGGACACCCTCAAACAAAACAACACTACATTGGACAATTCAAATAACACACACCTGACACCCATTCACACACCACACCCACAGACCCACACCACTATAAAACACACACCCACAGTACTCACAACCCTTCATGACTACAAATCATTGCCACCAGAGAGACACCAAGACTTCTGACACAACTAGAGCCAAACACTACTCACACATATATACCACTCACGCACCCCACATCACACCCCCCAACATATTACCCAACACACCCTCAAAAACACACATCACAGAATACCCATGGCACCACAAAGACACTCCCGTTTCACAGAGGAGGAGCTAAGGGTCATGGTGGAGGAAACCATCAGGGTAGAGCCACAGGTATTTGGAGCACAGGTGTAGCAGATATCAATAGCCAAGAAGATGGAACTATGGAGGAGGATCATGGACAGGGTCATCGCCGTGGAACAGCACCCGGGAACTAGGGATGACATCAGGAGGAGGTGGAACAACCTACAGGGGAAGGTACGTTCCATAGGAGCAAGACACCAGCTCGCTATCCAGAGGACTGGAGGTGGACCCCCACCTCCTCCCCCACATCTCAGAGCATGGGAATAGCAAGACTTGGCAATATTACATCCTGAAGGACTGGCCGGAGTTGGAGGAGGACTGGACTCTGGTAAATCAACTCTCTACTGTTATCACCCCCCTACCTGCATGCCATCACATACCCTCAACCTCACCCCATCACTCCACTACATCCCACACACCCCACCATCACATCTCACTCATCCCAATACCAAGCCCTGCATGCTCTACCAATGCATGGACACACCTCACAGCTCTGCATGGACACTCATCACTTAAGCATGCACACCATAGAGAACTAACAATCCCACCAAACACTAACATACACAAGTGAAAGCTGGCAGGGCAAATCCAACCATAGAAGGGAGGCCACAGATGTACAATATGTCAGACACATAAACCATAACACATCATTTACATCCCCACAGGTACCCCAGCCAATGTCACCAGAGAGGAGGTGCCACCACTATCAAGTCCCCCAACTGGAGAGGCCCACAGTGATGACAGCAACTCTGGTCTTCAGGATCTGGATGACCTATCTGGCCCATCAGGGACCACTGGACAGCCGGTTACCTAGGCCCAGTCACACACCACCACAGAGCCTCCACCATCAGGAAACACCACCACAGCACCCACCCAGCATACCCACACCTCTGCCCCCAGGACACATCAATCAGCAGTGTGTCCACCTCTACAGGGACCCCAGGCCACATCTCGCACACAAGACAATCAGGGGCCTGCCGTCAGTGGCAGTGAGCACACGGTTCAGGGGACATAGGCACAGGCCACCAGGGACCCTGGGAGGACTGCTGTGCCCCAGGGGGAGGACAGGCCCAGTGAACCGACTCTCCAGGAGGCACTCTCTAAGATCCTGGGAGCCTACCAACATTCTCAGGACACGATGGGCCAGATCCTGGACAGCGTGCAGGAGAACAGGTGGCAGCAGGAGGGACAGTACCAGGGGATCAGGGAGGACTTGCAGACCATCAACAACACCTTGATCTCTATAGCAGGGGTGCTGGCAGACATGCCCAACATTATGAGGGAGGCAGCCTCACACCAGCGGGCCCCTGCCATTAGCCAGAAATCTGAACAGCCTTCCATCTCCACTGCCGCTAGTGGCTAGGAGGCCCCGCCCCAGGACTCACAGGCCACCAGCACCCCTCCCCCTGCAGAAGGTGAACCACCCTGCAAACGTTCCCTGCGATCCAGATAGAAGCCACAGACACTTGCCAAGACCCCCGCCAGGGAATGAGACTCTCCTGATTGTCACCCTTGTGTCCCTCTCTGTCATCCTGTCCACCTTGAACTCCCCTTCCTATGTCCCCATGGACAATGCACCTCTTCTACAAACAGACTGTAACAATACCATGGACTTTCCTCCATTAACACCCTATCCCATTGCACTTTCCCCCTATTTGTTAGCACTTCAATTAACACCCTTGGATCAAAATCTTTTTCGAGTATGTCATATATATCAAATATATATTGACTGAAACAGGTACAACCATTGCAAATGAACTGTACATAGATTGAACATAGATTAATAACCTGTAGCTGGCTGTAGTGATCAAACCAGGAGTATATGTCAGGTCACCAACATCTGCAAAATGAATTGCTAGAGGGAACAGTAAGTGGGCATAGAAGTGGGAAATATCAGCATGCCATTGCTATACAGATTACAACCAAAGTCATTGAAATGTAAAGTTACACTGTCCTACCTGTGTGTCATTGGGAGTATTGACGGATCACAGATGTTCTGTTGTCCACATCCTCATCCTCTGCCTCCTCATCCTCACTGTCCACAGGGTCTACTGCTGGCACACGGGCATCTCCAGTCTCCTCCTCCTGCAGAAAAGGTACATGGTGTCTGAGGACCAGGTTGTGCAACATGCATCATGCCACTACTATCTGGTAGAACATCTTGGGTGAGTAGCACAGGGATCCACCTGTTAGATGGAGGCACCGGAACCAGGCCTTCAGGAGGCCAAAGGTCCTTTTAATTATCCTTCTGGCTCGCCCATGTGCCTCATTATAATGTTTTTCTGCCCTTGTCCTGGCATTCCTCACAGGGGTCAGCAGCCATGATAGGTTTGGGTAACCAGAGTCACCTGCAAATATTGAGGGACAACATTTAGCCACACACTATCCCATATGGCCCATGCCATACCCATACACCAACATATACTAGGTGGGAACCAGGGCTCACCTATTAGCCACACCCTGTGCCTCTGTAGTTGGCCAATCACATTTGGGATGCTGCTATTGCTCAGGACAAAGGCATCATGCACCGACCCAGGATACTTAGCATTGACATGGGAGATGTACTTGTCCACCAAGCACACCATCTGAACATTTATGGAGTGGAAACTCAAACGATTCCTGAACACCTGTTCATTCTGCTGGGGGGGATGACAAATGCAATATGTGTTCCATCAATTGCCCCAATTATGTTGGGGATATGTCCCATTGCATAAAACTCGGCCTTCACTGTGGCCAAATCCTCAACCTGGGGAAAAACAATGTAGCTGCACATGTGTTTTATCAGGGCAGACAACACTCTTGTCAGCACGTTTGAGAACATTGGCTGTGACGTTCTTACTGCCAAGCCCGCAGTCACTTGGAAAGAACCAGTTGCCAGGAAATGGAGTACTGATAGCACTTGCACAAGAGGAGTGATCCCAGTCAGATGAAGAATAGCAGATATCAGGTCAGGCTCCAATTGGGGACACAGCTCTGTGATTGTGGCCCTGTCAAGTCTATAGGTGAGGATAATGTGCCTGTCCTCCAGTGTTGCCAAGTCCACCAGGTGTCTGTATAGAGGGGTATGTCTCCATCTCCTATTCATCTGCAGTGGTAGGAATCCAAGGGACACAAGAGTGAGGAGCTGGTCACAACCTGAACAATGGAGGTACAACAGTAGTTTGCATTCTGTAAACATGGAATGGGTCAGTGTGATTTGTCCAGTATGTGCCAATACCTCTTGTGACGCAGCATTATTCTAGAGGCCTGCCCCCCACCCCCGAAATGGCATCTGACTGTCCTGTGTGGAGGAATAGATGGAAGTGAGGTAATGCCGCTGATGTTGTGCGCTGTTGCGGGAGGCAGTCGGTAACCACCATGCCACTCCTCATTGGTTAACACTGGGCCCTATGGGGTACAGTGGCCAGTGGGGATCTATGCCAGCGGTGACGGTCTGCACCACCACAGACGTGACCTCCATTTTCTATCATGTTCCTTACTTGCTACCTGACCTTCCATAGGAGAGGACCTACACTGCATGTGCTGATGTGACCTGTGTCTGGAACCTACCATGGCCCGTGTGACCGGGGAAAGGGCCCCAGCCTTCATTTCGGAGGAGTTGGAGAGACTGGTGGATGGGGTCCTACCCCAGTACGGACTGCTGTATGGGCCACCAGACCAACAGGTGAGTACACTGAGGGCATGATGCATGTGGGAAGGATGCATGGAGTGGTGTGTGTGTGAAGGCCTCATGTAAGGGGGTGGGTCGATGTCCTCTTGACAGCATACAAGGTGTGTGCCAATGGTGATGGAAATGGGTATGGTGTGCCATATGTGTAACAGGATGGACTCGTTGTCTAATGGTATTTCCATGTGTCTATTGCCTCTGCAGGTCAGCACCTATCAGAAGAACGGTATATGGTGTGCCATCGCCAAGGAGGTGCGGACCCTGGGGTTTTATGGCAGGTGGAGCACCCACTGTTGCAAACCGTGGGAGGACCTGAGATGCTGGGCACGGAAGACAGTGGAGGCCCAGCTGAGGGTGGCCTCCCAACGAGGAAGGGGTGCCCGTCGAACCCTGACCCCCCTGATGGCCAGCATACTGGTGGTGGCCTATCCAGAGCTGGTTGGGCACTTGAGTGCATCACAGCAGCCACAAGAGGGTGAGTACAGTGTCCATCATTACAACTTACGCATGGTAGGATAATATCCGGGTGGTGGATGTGTGGTGGTGGGTGCCCCTAGGCCAGGCCTGACATTGCAGCATAGGTCCCGTGGTGGCTAGGGTTCTAAAGGGACAATCCTGCTACCTAGCTCGTAGGCATCCACTACTGACCAGGGCTGCGTGGGTCCCAGGTGTGCTGCATTTGCCGGTGTGTGCCCCTCCCCATGCCTTGGTGGCTAGCAATATCACTGGTAGTGCAATACATAGTGTGTAGGTCTGTTCCCTGTGTGTGAGGGGGCTGTGTATGCCAAAGGTGGTGTTGGTGCAGCCACTGACCAAGTGTATCCTTTGTCTCTCTCCCCCCTTTCTTGTTTTGTCATCCTGTCCTTATGTGCATTAGCATCATCTGTCGGAGGAGCAAAGGCACCGGCGATGGAGGGAGCTGCATCCCACAGGACCCAGGAGACAGAGTCCACCGACTCTGAGGGCACCAGTGGGACAGAGGTTGAGGGAGCACCACGGTGGAGACTGGAGGGGACACTTCAGACACAGATACCTCCTTTGATGGAAGCTCCCTGGTGGTGATGGACACTTCTGTGACCATCACATCTACAGGTGCAGCTGCTACCGCCACACCAGCACCGCCCTCCCAGCAGCCCCTCATCGAGTTGCCCATGCCCGCTCACCCAGGAGGGTGGGCATCTCCTTCACCCCAGGCACCTCAGGCCCTGCCCCAGTCAGCCCTGCTGCCCTGAGTGAGGAGGCTATTGACCTCCTGAGATCCCTCTCTGTGGGGCAGTCAACCATTGTGAATGCCATCCAGGGGCTGGCAGCCCAGTTGCAACAATCTAATGCATTCCTGGAGGGCATTCACACTGAATTGGCGACCCAACAGAGATCGATTCAGGCTCTGGCCTCCTCTCTGATGGCAACCATTGTCCCTGTTCCTACCGTCCCCCCTCCAACTTCCACTTTCCAGTCCCATTCTCCTCAACCCAACCCATCCCAGGCAGACATATAGACAAGCATGCACTCAAGACAACACCCAAGAGTGTCCCACTCAAACACAAGCACCACACTTCATTCCAAAGGCTCTCACACAAACACCATTCAGTTGCAGACACAACAACATCCACTATTTCCACTGTCTCCTCCACTTCCCACCTAGTTACGTCAACACTCACACCTGCATGCACTACATCATCATCCACTACCAGCATCATCACCACACCAAGCAGAACACATGCCTCACTGGGAGACTCCTCCAAAACATCCATGCACACGTCCGCTGTGTCCTCTCCCACTGTGTCTGTCCCCCCTCCTAAAGTACACAAACGTAAGCACTCAGACACCCAACAGCCATCCACCTCACAACAGAATACAGCCCATGCACCTGCACCCAAATCCAGCAGACAGACACCTCCAACAACCACACCCTCATCCTCCACTGCCATTCCTTCCTACTCTTGCCACCTCAATGTCCCTAAATACTGTTCCTTTTCACCACTGACCTCTTTCCTACCCTTCTCCCTGTCCTGCACACATGGCCAGGGTATCACAAACCCACCCAAGCACCTCAGCCACACAGTCCACAGGCCCAGTCCAACAGCAAACATTTGTGGTGGAAAGGAATCCAGGCCACATTTGCTGAAGGGGAAGGAGCCTGCATCGTCAAGAAGGGCAAGAAACATTCATCTGCCAAGCAAAAGGCCAAGGAGCCTGCACCAGCAGGCAGGAAAGGCAAGGAACCTGCACCACAGGCAGGAAGGGCAAGGAGCCTGCACCAGCAGGCAAGAAGGCAAAGGAGTCTGCACCAGCATGCAAGAGGGGCAAGGAGCCTGGGCCAGAAGCTGTGATAGAGCCCCCACCACCAAGCATGCTTGTGCACCCATCCGAGGGTGCAAGGGATGTGCAGGAGCCTCCCACCACCATCAACACAGTGCAGCTTTCAACGCCGGCAGTGGATGACATGTAATCCAGCATCCATTGGCTGCTGTGTGGCCTGTCCACTCCAGAACCAGTGGGAAAGGCACCCACTCCAGAGACTGTGGCCTTGCACTCCCCAGGACCAAGCACAGGGCATGTTGCCCCCTCCAGAACCAGTGGTCTTGTTTCAGCTCCCGGCTGAAGTGCCCCCCACCCCCCTGAGGTGCCTGCCTATTTAACAACTGATGCCCCTGCAGTGTTCTCTCCGTGTCTCCGTGTTGATGCAGGTGACAAGTGGGGCCTTGGACTTTGACCTGTGGCCATGTGGCCCTCACAAAATGAGGACCGGGCTGTATCCCTTGTTTTGTACATTTGTATGTATCTATTACATTGCCTACATTATTATTTATACAGTGTTGATCCTATTACATTCACTTTGGTAAATTATTTTTGTCCTTGCATTATTCAGCCGATTTAGGGGGGTTAACTTGTTTCCTTGTTTAGCTGGTTGTGTGTATGGTGTGTATGGTGCGTGTGTGTGTCACTGTCATTTTCCTTCCCCCCTCCCTTGTGTGCTAGGCAGCTGTACTCACCGTCGTCGCCGGCATTGGTGTTCATAGTGAAGCAGAACGTAGAATATCATCAGAAAAACATGCAGTTCTGGTTCCATGGCGGCGTGGTTCTTCCCTGTGTCTCCAAAGGTGAGTCCTTTCACTTCTGAGATCTGTTTCCGCCAGGCTTTTGGTGTCATTGGTACCGCCCCGGAAAAGGTGGCAGATTGTGTTGTTGTTATATGGTGGGCGGAACTTTGACTTCCATCTGGCTTTATCGCCACTTTATCACTGACCGCCAGGGTTGTTATGAGGGCCATAGTTAACTCTTTCTTTGATCATAGGAGGTGGTTCTAACAAGAACCATTTTTTTTATTTTTTTTTATTTTTGTGTTTTTACAACGTTTTGAGTTTTTTTTTGTGTATTTATACTTTTTCTTTAAAGAGCAACTAAAAAACACGAAGCCCCATAACAAAATGCACTGAACTTGTGCATCATTTTTCAAAGTAAAGTAAATCAACATTTATGGCTTTTTGCAGCCCTAGTTGATGCAGCGATGGACTGCTCACCAACGTTTAAACCTTTTTTGCACACTGTGCAAAAGGTTCCAACATTTTAAAACTCAGGAACTGTAGCACGGATGTGATTAGTAACTGCAGGTGTCAATTAGTCCGCAGGGGCTACCTTCACCAAACACAATGGAATCCTTTTTTGTGCAAAGTGTTCCTCTTCTGAAGAAGAATCTAGCAGCTGCTCCTGTGAATTTCCTCCAGAATGCCATATTTTAAGTAAAGAGAAAAACTGCACTAAAATGAAGTGTAGCAGTCTATGAGCCAGGTGTGATTCCTGACAGTCACACCCAAACGAGGTAAAAATTGAAAGGAACTTCCTTTAAAAAAGGTTGCCATCTATTTCAACCAATGAAATCCATTTTTGTAGTGTCACTTGATATTTGTGAATCAGTCATGTGATCGCAAATCTGGAAATATGTATTAAAATAACCTTCCAGCTAAGAATTATTTATTGGAATATAAATTAATAGGTAATTATAGTACACCGCTTACCTTAAACATTATTTTATATAGTCTCCATATATGTCATTACGAGATTTTAAGAATCACACCTGTACTGCGGATCCTCCATGAAACCCAGGACAGGAAACACATATCGGGGCTGTGATCCAGAACCACAAATCCTAAAAAATATGAAAATAAATATACTTTATTTAGACAATTATAAAAGTTAAAACATGGGTTTAGAAGAAAATATAATCTGACTATTGGAATTACTACTTCCCTATAAAAAAAATTAAGCTGCGGACTAAAGAACTATAAATACTTACAAGCAGTCCTGGCAAGTATCATGTGTCATGCGTTAAAATAATGCACTTTCATCCTGGTATTTGTATCACTGCACTAAAATGCATTATTGATGTGCTTAAAACTTACTAGGACCACCTGGGCAGACTCTACTATAGTCCTGACAATATACTGCCAGTGAGTGTGCCGCACCAAAATATATTATTTTAAATTTAAAAATCAGAGATTACTACTGGTGCATGCAGTGAAAGATTTTAATTTAAAATCACAATTGAGTTGCTAATGTGGCTGCTACAATCTTGAATAAAGTAGCTGAGGAGGTGCCCGGGGTTGTGTGCAGGACATTGTTCCTGGCTGTGTGCCACTTAAATACACAATTATCCAACAGCAGGTGTTTCCACATGGATCTGGGGAGTGGCACCTTGCATGTGTTATTATCCAAAAAAGCGCCAGTCCCTATACTGTGATCACTCAGGTGGAATTGTCACTGAAACGCCAGCACAGCAGGGGCAGTGGTGTGCAGCTTTATTTTATGGGTGCTACATTAATCAAAAACAGAACCACAAATGACAGACATATATATATATATATATATATATTTTTTTTTTTTACCTAGTCTAGTGGCGGTTGCCACTAGGTAGTTATAATTAGGACTAAGGGCTTGATTAGGAGTTTGGCCCGTCAGCCCAGTAGGAAAGGTGCAGCAGCGGGTAGAATGTGCATTTTGAGGGTGCTGGGCATCGGGCCCCCGCACTGCCCATGCCACAGGCTGTGCAGGGGCCCCGCGGTTGGCCCATGTACTTGTTTTCCATCAGCCTCTTCATGGCGGTTGAACCACCACAAAAAGGCTTACGGATAACAAGGTTGGAACCATAAGGGTGGCGCAGACTTCAGATCCACCCTAGCTGATTACAACCTGCACCGCCATCATCCCTTCAGGATCAGAGATCCTTAGCAGCGATTCGCAGCAGATCTGGTGCTTTTTTTAAATGAAGCACTTTCTACTGTGCTTTATAATTCTCAAGCCTCCAGGTGGGCCATCCCCCGGGGTCATTGTTAATTTTAATGCTGGAGGGGCTGCCCACCCTCCCGCAGCCCCAGGGACTGCCACCCCCTGCAGCTTAAATACAAGTTAATACAATTTAATGCGGGTGGCTGCACGACCCACCCACAGCCCCAGTGACCGCCATCTCCCTGGGGCTATTATTAAATTCAATGCAGTGGGCTGTGTGCCCCCCTGCAGCCCCGGGGACCACCACCTCCTCATGGCAGTAATTATAAACAGTGCAGGAGGGCCACCTGGCCCCCCTGCAAACCCTGGGGACCACCACCACCCCTTGGGACACTAAAGTCAAACAATGGGAGGGTGCATGGTCTCCCCTCAGCCACTGGATTGCCACCCCTGGGGCTAATATAAATAAATTAAGGGGGTCTATTTTGGACTCTCGCAGCCTTGGGGACAACCATCTCCCTGGGCTATACTCTTTGGAGGGGGGCCACAAGGCATCCCTTGCGTTGCTATAGATGGCCCTGGGGAAAACCACCTACCAGGGGCCAGGAGAGAGAGAGAGAGAGAGAGAGAGAGAGAGAGAGAGAGAGAGAGAGAGAGAGAGAGAGAGAGAGAGAGAGAGAGAGAGAGAGAGAGAGAGAGATGGAGAGAGAGAGAGAGAGAGAGAGAGAGAGAGAGAGAGAAGAGAGAGAGAGAGAGAGAGAGAGAGAGAGACGAGAGAGAGAGAGAGAGAGATGAGAGAGAGAAGGAGAGAGAGAGAGAGAGAGAGAGAGAGAAGAGAGAGAGCAGAGAACGAGAAGAGAGAGACGAGATGAGAGAGAGAGAGAATGAGAGAGAGAGTGAGAGCTAGAGAGAGAGAGAGAGAGAGAGACGAGAGAGAGAGAGAGAGAGAGAGAGAGACATTGCAATAGTATCTTCATGCATTAAGAATAAAGACTCACCTGTGGCATAATGGTTAATGTCATATGCTCTCATACTGAAAGTTAAGAGTTCTACTCCAGGTGTATCGGGTGTTATTTTAATTATTTTTCAATCCTGAAAAAGTTTAAGGTTCATAATGAAAAGTGATCTCACTCTTTTTAACAGACAAATAAATTTTTGCTTGCAACTTGTAAAGAAATATCGCATTCTAAGTATATCATTCACCAAAGTCTAAAACATTGTCTACCTCTCTCTCTCTCACTCTGTTTCTCTCTAGCTCTCTATCTCTTAATTTCTCTTTTTTAATTTCTTTCACCCACTCACACACCCACACAGAAACTGACGCACCCAGTAAGACATTGATGCACCCACTCGGACAGACACTCTCACAGCCACTCTCACCCCCAGGAACACCGTCATACACCTATTCTCACACCCATAGAGACAGGCTATTGCCAACTCCTGCCGTGCATGGGCAAAGGGCCGTGCGCAGAGTGGGGTTGAGTTGTTAGAGGGGGTTGACCATAGGGTCCATGTGTAGCACAGGTTTTATTAATGTATAGTAATGAAAAATACTTTACGTTAAAACAAATATAGAAATTCACTGAAATAAAACAAAGGTTACAGGGACGTTATAATTAGGAAATAGAATTTTTTAAAACAGAAATTCACTTAAAAAACACAGGTTACAGGGATGTTATAGTTAGGCTCACATTTTAAATGTACAAAACCATAGAAATTCACAAGTTAGAGTTAGAATTGTCACAAATAACTATAACTCATGCCCTAAGGTAAGGATAACTCGCACCCTCGTATGCACTGCTAATTACCAAATCAAATCAAATCAGGATTCATAGAGAGCAACTACTCACCTGTAAGGGTCTCAAGGCACTGATGGAGCTTGCCTCTGTACTTGAGTTGAAAAGCCAGGTTTTGAGGTCCTTCCTGAATTGAGGTAACGATGGTGACTGCCTAAGGTGCAAGGTATTCCAGATCTTTGCTACGAGGTAGGCAAAGGATCTTACTCCAGCCAAGGTCTTCTGTATGTGGGGTACAATGGCTAGTGCCTGTTGAGCAGAGCAGAGAGGTCTGGTGGGGGAGAAGAAGGTGATGCGCTGGTTCACGTAGGTGGGTCCTAGGTCATGGAGGGCCTTGTATGCGTGGATGACGAGCTTGAGGTTGATCCTTTTCTCGACAGGAAGCCAGTGGAGGTCTCTTAGGTGATTGGTGATGTGTTTGAGGTGGGGGAACATCCAGGATGAGTCTGGTAGAGGCGTTCTGGATGTGCTGTAGTTTCTTTAGGTTCTCTTGGGTGGTGACAGCTTAGAGGGCATTGCCATAGTCGAGTCTGCTGGTAACCAGGTCATGGGTTATTGTTCTGTGGCAGTCCTTTGGGATCCATTTGTAGATCTTCCAGAGAAGTTGGAGTGTTTGAAAACAGGAGGATATGACTGAGTTGACTTGGCGGGTCATGGTGAGTGATCAATCCAGGATGAAACTGAGATTGCGTGAGTGGTTTGTTGGGGTTGGTAGGTGCAGATGGTGGCTGGCCGCCAGGAGTCACCCAGGGCTGATGTGGAGGGTTCCAGGATGAGGATCCAGGCATTGACAGCTTCCATCCAGTCTTGGAAATTCTTCTTGGCAGTTGTGGGGTTTTCGTCATTGAGATGGGTGTCGTCGGCATAGGAGACGATGTTCAGCCTGTGGTTCCTGATGACTGATGCAAGCGGGGCCATGTAAATTTTGAAGAGTGTAGGGCCCAGAGAGGAGCCTTGTGGAACTCCGCAGCTGTTCTCCATAGGATCTGACAGGTAAGGCAGAAGTCTTACTCCCCGTGTTCTGCCAGACAGGAACAAGCGTATCCATTGTAGGGCCTTTTCGTGGATGCCAGCTGTTTGAAGTCCGGAGCAGAAGTGTGAAACTGTGTCAAAGGCGGCTGATAGGTCTAGTAGGATGAGGGCTGCTGTATGGCCGTGGTCAAGGAGCAAGCAGATGTCATCTGTAGTAGCGAGGCAGGTAGTCTTCATGCTGGGGTTGCTCCTGAAAACTGATTGGGAGATGTCCAGGATGTTTTTGTCCTCGATGTGTGTTGGTGGCTTTTTGACTAACATTGGCTGGGAAAGGCAGCCTAGAGATGGGGCTGTAGTTCTTGAGATCCGGGGGGTTGGCCGTGGGTTTCCTCAGGAGCGGGCTGATCACAGTGTGCTTCCAGTTCTTGGGGAAGGTAGCTGTATCTATGGAGCAGTTGAGGGTGTGGCGGTGCTCAGGTGAAATGGAGGTGTTGACTTTGTTGAAAAAGTGGTGAGGACAGGGGTCCATACTGGATGAGGAGTGGAAGCTGTTTATGATGGAGCAGGTCTCGTCCGTGGGGAGGGTGGTCCAATGGTGCAAGATCTGTGAGGGTTCAGAGGGTCAGAGTTGCGGAATAGTTGGAGGGCTCGGGGTATCTTGAGGTCCAAAGCTCTCATATGTCTTTACTTTTTCGATAGAAGAAGTTGACTAGGCTGTCGCAAAGGTCTTGAGATGGAGTGATGTTTGCTGTTCCTGATTGGGGTTTCGTGAAATCTTTTACCACGACGAAGACCTCTTTGGTGTTGGGTGCAGTGGCGCTGATACGGTCCTGCAGGGTGGCTTTCCTGGTGGCTCTGATGAGGTGGTGGTGGAATTTGATGGCAGCTTTGAAGGTCTCGAAATCTTCCGGGGACTTGCTGTTTCTCCATCTTTTCTCTACCTGTCTGCAAGTGCACCTGGAGTCCTGGAGTGTAGGGAAGAACCAGCTGGCCTTCTTGAAGTGGTGTTTAGCTGAGGTCTTTCAGAGAGGTGCTAGGGTGTTGGCACATTCAGAGATCCATTGGTGAATGTTCCATTCTGAGATGTTAACGTCTGTGGTGAGGGGTGTGGGAGACTTGCTGAGGGTATTGGTGAAGTGTTCCTTGGTGATCTGTTTCCATTTTCTGCTTGGGGCTCAGAGTGTGCGGAGGTGGACGGTTGGTGTAGTAATGGTGAAATTACCAAAGTGGTGGTCAGTCCAGGGAGGGGTAGAGGTACTGCCGACGGTGATGTTATTGCTGGTAGAAAAAGATGGTGTTGAAAGTGTGTCCGCGTTGTGTGTTGGCGAGGTGACCAGTTGCTTAAGTCCTATTGTGGTGAGGTTCTCGAGCAGGGAAGCTGTGTTGATGTAGTTGCAGTTGTTGATGTGGTAGTTGAGGTCGCCGAGGAAGAAGTAGTTCATGGAGGCGAGTGCGTGGGGAGAAATGATGTCGGTGATGGAGTTGCTGAAGGCTGGCAGGGGGCCGGGTGGCCTGTAGATGAGGGTGCTGCAGAAAGTAGACTTGGGGGTGGCATGGATCTGGAAATGGAGGTGCTCCATGAGGGGGGAGTTTTCTTCTGCATTGGTTGTCAGGCTAAGAGTGGATTTGTGTATGATGGCCAGGCCGCTGCCTGGGCAAGAAGGCAGGTCTTTGCGGAGTAGTGTGTAGTTTCTGGAGATGGCGATGACGATGTCTAGTGCTGATGATGAGTTTGTCTATGTTTCGGTAAGAAAAGCGATGTCCCTGTGGGTGGGGTCTAGTAGGTCCCAGAGTTCTACAGCGTGTTTGTAGAAGGAACGAATGTTGAGGAGTATGCAACTGAGGGGCTCTGGGTTAGTGTTCGATGGCTCAGTGGCAGGAGGTTCCGGTGCTTGGTGGGGGATGAAGGTACCACACAAAATACAGCACTCTTGACATCTTTGATAACATCATTGATAATGTCACTGTAACATTTACAGTAAAATTATTGATCAGGTAGCTGTGTATGGCAGGGGCGCTAGTTATAGTTACCTTAGGGCATGAGGTATAGTTACTTGTCTCTCGGGGCAATTAATGAAATATGAGCAGGGGGCTGCGTGGCCCCCTGTACTCCAGGGACCGCCAGCCCGGGCAAAATGCTTTTAAAAGTGGGGAAGGCCCTACGGCCTCCCCCACAGCCCCACGGACTACCACCTCCCCGGGGCAAATAATAAAACATGAGCCACATAATAAAATATGAGCCAAAGGTTACAGGAACATTATAGTTAGAATAACATTTTAAACATGCAAAACCATAGAAATTCACCAGTTTTAGTTAGAGTTATCTCAAGTAACTATAACTCATGCCTAAGATTACTATAACTTGTGCCTTGCCATGCACTTCTAATTACCCTAGAAATTATGGTACTCATAACATCTTTAATAACATAATTGATAACATCAATGTAATATTTGCGTACAATTTTGACTAAAAAACTGTGCATGGCGGAGGCATGAGTTATGGTCACCTTAGAGCACGAGTTGTAGCTACTTAGCGTAACTTTAACTGTAACTGGTGAATTTCTATGATTTTGTCCGTAGGGACAAAGGGGCATATTTAAGAAATGTGGTGCCTTTTATCGCCCCCCCCAACAGCCACCATGTGTGTGTCGTATTTAAAATACGGAGCAGCATGGCGCAGGGTGGGGGCAATAGCATCACTTTTCATGACGCTATTGATGTACTCTGTAGGAGTAGCACCAAAATATCGGTGCTACTCCTGCAGAGTACATAGGGGCCCATTATAAATAATGGAAGCCCCCTTTTAATGACTGCTTTGAGCAGGCGTTAAAAGGGCCGTAAAAAATGACACAAGGAAATCTGTTAGATTTACTTGTGCCATTTTTTCAGGCCCCCTAAAGTGGGAACGCCCCCTTTACATACACTATGCCTGGCGCAGACATAATGTAGCGCAAGGGGTTACAAAGTAGCGCAATGCATGCATTGCGCCACTTTGTAAATATGGCACAAGGATTTTGGCCTCCTCGGGCTACATTAGCTTCAGAAAAATGACACTAATGTGGGACAAGCTTATAAATATGCAATAAAGTATTTTGCCATTTGTACAGCAAATTTTTTAAGCATAGGATTGAAACAGTGTCATCCTCGCCGAGCTGTAAAATGACAAAAGCCATTCACCACTACAGGCACAGTATTACAGCTTTGGATGGGTAAAATACCATCCAAGCCAACCTGAAATAAGTAAAAGTAGCCCCTGACATGTGTGTTGCTCTTATTAGAGTTATTCCGAGGAGTTTAGCTTTGTCCAGACACAAGGGAGCACCCAGTATAAGTAAATATGAAGCCCTTTCTGGGTTAGAGTGACACATAAATTATGCAAAAAATAAGAACGAGCTCTGGGTAGTTCCCAAGTTTATTTGGAGAGCAGCCCCAGTATAAAACACCCTGCAATATCAGTGATACTATAAATTTGCTCACCTCAAAAGTCTGTTTTTCTAGCAAAGTTTTTAAACATAGGATTAGCACAATGCCATCCACACCAAGCTAGAAAGAGACAAAGGCCCTCATTACAACCCTGGCGGTCAGTTTTAAAGCGGCGGTAAGACCGCCAACAGACAGGCGGAAGACAATGTACCGCTCACACTATTATGAGAGGCCAATCCGTCACCTTTTCCGGGGCGGAATCAATGTGAACAAAAACACGGCGGAAACAGGACTTGGAAGGGAAACCACTCACCTCAACACATTCCACGAGGAACCAGGATGCCATGGAGCCTGAACTCCAAATACTCCCTGCGATAGTATTCCTGCTCCTCTACCAGGAGCACGAACAATGGCAGCGACGACCACCGTGAGTACTGCACCTACAACACAGGGGAGGGGGAGGGAAAAGAGAGCGATACACACACGCAACATGTAATACACCCACCCCCACCCTCACCCACAACAACATACACACTCATACATGCTGCAACATTACATTTACCCCCCCCCCCAACCCCTCCTGGAAGAACGCAATGACAAAAGAAAATGATTTGAACTATTGTAATCATGAAAAATCCATTAGTCAGAACTTGAAATACAGTAGAAACAATTATGTACACCAACTATACAAGTCTGGATAGTGCACCATTCATAGCCCATGGACCACTGGGCCCAAAATGCATGGGCGAGGCCCACACTCGATACCAGACTCCAAATGGGGAGAACACTACTGGGGCATCAGATCGAAATGAAACAGGCACCTCAGGGGGAAGGGAACAGGGGGCACCTCAGCCGGATGAGTGCACGACGCCAGCTCCACGAGGGGGCTCCATGCCCATTGATGTATCCTGGGGAGTGCAAAGCCACAGTCTCTCAAGTCTCTCCAGTGGGTGGATTGCCCACTGCTTTATCCTGGGGAGTGCAAAGCCACATTCTCTCAAGTCTCTCCAGTTGGTGGTTTGCCCACTGCTTTATCCTGGGGAGTGCAAAGCCATAGTCTCTCAAGTCTCTCCAGTGGGTGGTTTTCCCACTGCTGCATCCTGGGGAATGCAAAGCCACAGTCTCTCAAGTCTCTCCAGTGGGTGGTTTGCCCACTGCTTTATCCTGGGGAGTGCAAAGCCACAGTCTCTCAAGTCTCTCCAGTGGGTGGTTTGTCCACTGCTGCATCCTGGGGACTGCAAAGCCACAGTCTCTCAAGTCTCTCCAGTGGGTGGTTTGCCCACTGCTGCATCCTGGGGAGTGCAAAGCCATAGTCTCTGAAGTGGATGCCTTTCTCCACTGGTTCTGGAGGGGACTTTGTGCCCAGAGTGCTTCATCCTGCCAAGGACTGAGGTAGTGGATGTGATACTCCACTGGTTCTGGAGGGGGCTTTGTGCCCAGAGTGCTTCATCCTGCCATGGACTGAGGTAGTGGATGTGATACTCCACTGGTTCTGGAGGGGGCATTGTGCCTAGAGTAGTTCATCCTGCCAAGGACTGAGGTAGTGGATATGATACTACACTGACGGTGGTGCAACATGCAAGCTGCCCAGTCTCCTGGAACTGACCACCAGCCTCGGACGGCTAACCACAGGGGATGGCAGCCATGCCTGCGGTGGTGCCACTGGCTCAGTATGTCACGGGGCCGCTGGCGGTGCTGGCGGCGGTGTCAGTAGCGGCAGTGCTTGCGGCTGCCTCAGTGGCATCGGTGCTGGCGGCGGTGCTTGCGGTGGACTCTGAGGCATCGCTGCTTGCGGTGGGCTCTGTGGCATCGGTGCTGGTGGCGGGCTCTGTGGCATCGGTGCTGGTGGCGGGCTCAGGTACTGCAGTGCTTGCGGCGGGCTCAGGTACTGCGGTGCTGGT
Source organism: Pleurodeles waltl (assembly GCF_031143425.1). Taxonomy (NCBI): domain Eukaryota; kingdom Metazoa; phylum Chordata; class Amphibia; order Caudata; family Salamandridae; genus Pleurodeles; species Pleurodeles waltl. The sequence goes on along the minus strand of NC_090446.1, from coordinate 668,418,735 downwards.
GGCGGGCTCAGGTCTTGCGGTGCTGGTGGCGGGCTCATGTCTTGCGGTGCTGGTGGCGGGCTCAGGTCTTGCGGTGCTGGTGGCAGGCTCAGGTCATGCGGTGCTGGTGGCGGGCTCAGGTACTGCGGTGCTGGTGGCGGGCTCAGTGAATGCGGTGCTGGTGGCGGTCTTTGTAGCGGCGGTGCTGGTGGCAGCCTTGTCCGCCGTGCAGGTTGGCGTCGACTTGGACCTGCCCTTGATCTTCTGGCCCTTCCCCACCTTGGATGGTGGCACAGCTGTCTTGCCACTATCCATTTTTGTTTTGCCTGAGCCCTTGGTGGCAGGTGTTTTGGCCTTCTCCCTCTGGGATGTGGGCAACTTTTTTACTTTTAGACGTGGCGGAATGTCCTTGCCCTTGCTCCGTGGAACAGTGACAGCCCTGTTCCTTGGCGCACTCCAAAAGCCCGCAATTGCTGGCACCACTGTGCCCAGTGATGTGGTGGCTGAGGTGCTGGGTTGGGACCTGGAAAGGCGGGCCCTAAGAGACGGACAGGGGGGTAGGGAAGAGGTCAACATTAGATAGGAAAAGCTTTTTAGACACACTGGGATGTGTAGATGGAGGGGGTTTGGGAGTGGAGGAACAGGTACTGGATGTAGGAGGTGTTTGTTTGCTGACTTTGGGTGAAGGTGCATGGGCTGGAGGCTGTTGTGAGGTGGATGGCTGTTGGGTGGGTGTGTGGCTGCGTTTGTGTACTTTGGGAGGAGGGCTCACAGACACACAGGGAGAGGACACAGAGGATGTGTGAATGGTAGTGGGGGTGGTGAGTGCATGTGAGCGGTGTGTGGTGATGGGCGTTCTGGTGATGAAGGTAGTGGCTGAGGATGTAGTGCATGCAGGTGTGAGTGGAGACGAGACAGGGAGGGAGAAGGGAGATGTGGAGGAGGGGGACACAGTGGAGGCAGTGGATGTTGGTATGTGATGCTTGTGTGAGTGCCAGTGAGATGTGTGGTGCTTATGTTTGCCTGAGCCTCCCTTGTGTGTTGATGTGTGTGCATGCTGGTCTGATGGTGTGCTTGGGATAGGCTGAGGTACAGGGGATTGGGTCTGGGTGGAGGAGGTTGGAGGGGGAAGGCTGGACACAGGGACAATGGCTGCCATCAGTGCAGAGGCCAGAGCCTGAAATGCTCTCTGTTGGGCTGCCTGGCCAGAATTAATGCCCTCCAGATATGCATTTTTTTGCTGCAACTGCCTCTCTACACCCTGGATGGCATTCAGAATGGTAGACTGCCCAACAGTGAGGGATCTCAGGAGGTCAATAGCAGGGCTGACTGGAGCAGGGCCTGAGGTGCCTGGGGCGAAGGAGATGCGCACCCTCCTGGGTGAGCGGCCATGGGACACACGCTGAGGGGCTGCTGGAGGGCGGTGCTGGTAGGGGGGGTGGCGGCTGTACCTGTTGATGAAGGGGGCACAGAGGGGCCTGCCACCGCAAGGGAGCTCTCATCAGAGGAGGAGTCGCTGATGTCACCTCCTGTCCACGCCGTGGAGCTCCCCTCGCCCTCCGTCCCAATGGTGGCTTCAGACTCCGTGGTGTCGCCTTCCAGGGTCATGTGGGATGCAGCTTCCTCCTGCTCCGGTGGCACTGCTGTTCCGCATGATGATGCTAATGCACACAAGAACAGGGAGACCACAAAAATTGGGGGGGGGGGGAAGACAGAAGAAAGACATGTTCAGTGCATGCAATACCGCTACCGTTGGCGGACACTACAGACACAGCAGCCCTCTGCACTACGCCATGCACTTAGAGTTCCCTAATTAGTCACAGGGACATGGGGTACAAGGCCTATGCACAATTGCTGCACACATGGAAGTCAGAGGAGCCTGACTAGGTGTAGTTGGCTATTACCACTGGTGGGGTTGGGGTGCCACATAGCCTGCCTCACGAAGGGACCTTGCCTACAAAACTCGCCCTGGCCTAGAGGAACCCACAGCCCACCTCCCCCACCCAGACACCTCGTAATGTGCGCAGAGTCAGGTGAATGAGATTGTACTCACCCCCTTGTGGCTGCTGTGATGCCCTCAAGCACCCATCCAACTCCGGATACGCCACCGCCAGGATCCGGAACATCAGGGGGGTCATGGTGCGACGGGCACCCCTCCCACGTTGGGAGGCCATCCCCAGCTGGGCCTCCGCTGCCTTCTTGCTCCAGCGTCGAAATGTCCTCCCATCTTTTCCAGCAGTGGGTGCTCCGTCTCTGGTGGACCCCCAGGGTCCGGACGTCCTTGGCGATGGCATGCCATATATCCTTCTTCTGGTGGGCGCTGACCTAGTGGAATGGTACAGGGGAAAAGATTAATCTGGAACCATCCGGACTGTCACAGTCATTGACCCACGTTCCCACCCTTGCCCTGATGAACATATACTCACCGTCCGCTCATGCAGGCCTCAGTCCCCCTCTCTATCTTCTATCCACACCACTCCAAACAAGCATTGCCCATACAGCATGCTCTCAGTGTACTCACCTGTTTGTCTGGAGGACCCTAGAGTAGCGTGTACTGGGGGAGGACCCCATCCACTAACTTCTCCAACTCCTCCAAAGTGAAGGCAGAGGCCCCTTCCCCAGACACATGAGCCATCGTCACTTCCAGACTGAGGTCACAGCAGCACTTGCAGTGTAGTTCCTCTCCTGTCGAAGGTCAGGTATCAAGTGAGAGAACAGACAGAAAATGGCGGTCACGTCCGCAGCGGTGCATACCGTCGCCGCCGGCGTACATCGTCATTGGCTCCTCAGACCCATAGGGTCCAATGTTAACCAATGCAGGATTGCGCTGCGGTCTTTGACTGCCTACCGCGACGGTGTAGAACACCAGCGCAGTTACCTCATATCCCCTTGTCCCACATTATAGGTCAGGCAGCCGCCATTTCAGGGGGCCACATGGCATTAATTTTAATAGCATCACACCTATCTAGGTCTTGCTTACACACAGTGACAGGCACATTGCAGATGAACAAATGTGTGCAATAAATATTTGTTATCATACATCAGTGTTGGCTGACTCTCTGCTAGCTGTTCTCGTCCATAGGGCACGTCCACTGGGGCAGATGAGGAGATGGCGGCATCCTCCGGTGTACAGACCGCTGGTGGACCTGTCGACAATGGAAAACAGACACATCATTATCACTTACAAACTTGATCGTGCCACAATCCAGGAACTGTGTGCCCAGTTGGAGCCAGACCTGATGTCAGCTATCTGCCATCCCACAGGAATACCCCCTCTAGTGCAGGTCCTGTCAGTACTCCATTTTCTGGCAAGTGGGTCTTTTCAAACTACAGTGGCCATTGCATCAGGAATGTCCCAGCCAATGTTTTCAAACGTGTTGCCCAGAGTGTTGTCTGCCCTGCTGAAACACATCTGCAGCTACATCCTTTTCCCTCAGGTGGAGGATTTGTCTACAGTGAAAGGTGACTTCTATGCCCTGGGACATATCCCCAACATCATAGGTGCCATTGATGGGGCACATGTGGCCATGGTACCCCCCCCCGCAGGAGTGAACAGGTGTACAGAAACCGGAGGAGCTACCATTCAATGAATGTGCAGATGGTGTGTTTGGCAGACCAATACATCTCCCATGTGAACGCCAAATTTCCAGGCTCAGTGCATGACGCTTACATTTTGAGGAATAGCAGCATCCCTTATGTGATGGGGCAACTCCAGAGGCACCGTGTGTGGCTAATAGGTGAGGACAAGGACACTATACCGTGTGAATGATTGTCTGGGTCTGGGGTTGTCCCTAAGGGTTAGTGTGTGTCTAACAGTTGTCCCTCGATATTTGCAGGTGACTCTGGGTACCCCAACCTGTCATGGCTACTGAACCCAGTGAGAAATCCCAGGACAAGGGCAGAGGAACGCTACAATGAGGCACATGGGTGAACTAGGGGAGTGATAGAAAGGACCTTCGGCCTCCTGAAGGCCAGGTTCCGGTGCCTCCATATGACAGGTGGTTCTCTCTACTACTCACCAAAGAAGGTGTGCCAGATCATCGTGGCCTGCTGCATTCTGCACAACCTGGCATTCGACGACAGGTGCATTTTCTGCAGGAGGATGGTCCAGAAGGAGGTCTTATGGCAGCTGTGGACCCTGTGGACAGTGAAGAAGAGGAGGCAGAAGAAGAGGATATCGACAACAGAATCACCGTTATCCAGCAATACTTCCAGTGAAACACAGGTAAGAAGACATCACTGCCTCCCACATCTCATACAATTGTTAGACCTATCATATGTCTGTCACTTTCACCCAGTGTATGGACCCTGACTTGTTACTTTGCCTTTCCATTTCACAGATGTGGGTCCCACTGTGTGACGTCTGCTATATTACCTCATGGACTAGAGCTGTGTGGCATAGGTATGTTGACTATACAATCGACATTGCTATTTTCCTTAGTTATAGCAAATACACAGTTGTGAAAGCACAGACTGACTCCAGATTGTTTTGTGATTCAAGGCTGTTTATTTCAGTGCAAATGAGTGGAGGGGGTTGTAAAATGGTCAGGGGTGATGGTGGAGGAATGTCCATGGCAGAGTCCAGTCTATTTGTTTCACAGGTGCATTGACCAAAGGGGCATAGGAAGTGGAGCCAGGGCAGTTTAAGGATAGACAGGATGACGAAGTGGGACAGAAGGATGACATTCAGGGTGGTCTCATTTCTTGGTGGGGGTCTTGGCATTGTTCTCTGTCTTTGTCCTGGATCTCAGGGACCGTTTGTGGGGTGGTTCTCCATCTGCAGGGGGTGGGGTGCTAGTGTCGTCGTCCTGTGGCGGTTCCTCCCGTCCACTAGCGCCGGCAGAGGTGGTGGGCAGTTCATCATCCAGGCTAGTGTCAAGGGCCCCTTGTTGTGCCACAGTGTCCCTCCTGGTGTTCACAAGGTCCTTCAGCACCCCTACTATGGTGAAAAGAGTGGTGTTGATGGACTTGAGTTACTCCCTGATCCCCAAATACTGTTCCTCCTGCAGCCGCTGGGTCTCCTGAAACTTGGCCAGTACTGTTGCCATCGTCTCCTGGGAATTATGGTATGCTCCCATGATGTTGGAGAGGGCTTCGTGGAGAGTGGGTTCCCTTTTTCTGTCCTCCCCCTGTCGCACAGCAGTACTCCCAGTTCCCTGGTTTTCCTGGGCCTCTGTCCCCTGAACCGTGTGCCCACTGCCACTGCCCCCAGGTCCCTGATGTTCTTGGGTTTGTGAGTTTGCCTGGGTTCCCCTTAGTGGTGGACACACTGCTGCTTGACCTGTCCTGGGGACAGAGGTATGGGCCCGCTGGGTGGGTGCTGCGCTGGTGTTTCCTGTGGGGGGAGGCTCTGTGGTGGCTTGTGACAGTGTCACGGGAACCGACTGTCTAGAGGTCCCAGATGGGCCGGGTTGGTCATCTAGATCCAGTTGGACAGAGCTGCTGTCATCACTGTGGGCCTCTTCTGTGGGTGGAGTGGACATGTCTGGAACCTCCTGTCCAGTGACGTTGGGTAGGGGTCCTGCAGGGGTGTAAAGGCAGGATTATTGCATCTGTGTGTTCCATCATGTGCAATGGGTGGGTGACTCCGTACCCCAGTGCTTACATTCTTGTCTAGGACCTTGTGTGATAATTGGTTTGGGGATCTGTGTGGGTATCTGTAGTGGACATGCTTTGGTGATGGGTGTCCATGCTTTGTTGTTGCATGCAGGGCTTGGTATTGGGATGGGTGGGTTGTGATGGTGGGGCAGATGTGAAGTGTTGGAGTGATGGGGGTGAGGGGGAGGGTGAGGGTATGTGATGGCATGCAGGTGGGGTGGGGGGATATGGTAAACAAGATTTGACTTACCAGAGTCCATTCCTCCTGCTACTCCTGCGAGGCCCTCAGGATGCAGTATAGCCAAGACCTCTGCTCCCATGTTGTTAGTTGTAGGGGAGGAGGTTGGGGTCCGCCGCCAGTCCTCTGAACTGCAATCTGGTGTCTTGAGACCATGGAACGTACCTTCCCCCGTAGGTCGTTCCACCTCTTCCTGATGTCATCTCATGTTCTTGGATGCTGTCCCACTGCGTTTACCCTGTCTACGATTCTGCGCCATAGCTCCATCTTTCTAGCAATGGAGGTGTGCTGCACCTGTGATCCGAATAGCTGTGGCTCTACCCGGATGATTTCCTCCACCATGACCCTGAGCTCCTCCTCAGAGAACCTGGGGTGTCTTTGCGGTGCCATGGTGTGGTGTGGGTTATGTGTGAGGTGGTGTGTGTTGTGATGTGTGAGGGGATGTGTTTGTGTGTGTTGTCTGAGGTGCGTGGACGTTGTGTGAGTGATGTTGTTGTGTGCCTGTGGATGCTAGTATTGCCGATGGTGGTGTCTCCTTCTGGCCTTCTTTCTGGAATTTTTCTTGTAGGGGTTTGTGGGTGATGTGGGTGTGTGTTTTATATTGTATTGGGTGTGTGTATGTGTAACAGGTGTGTGTATTTGAAATTGTCCAATGTGGTCGTGTTTTATATATGTGTGTGTATTTTGAGCGCGGTGGTATGTACCGCCAATGGTTTACCGCGGTTGAAATACCGCCACGTGGATTCGTGGGTCATGATAGTGTGGGCGTATTCCTGTTGGCGTGACGGTGGAGGTTTTGTTATCGCCAGTTTATCACTGACCTGTGGTGTGGCGGACTTGTTTGGGTGTCTGGATTTAGGCGGATTCCGGGCTGTGGTTTGTAATCGCTGTAGCGGAATTCCGCCGCCGCAGTGGTGTGATGGCGGTCTTCTGCACGGCGGTAAGCAGGATTTACAGCCAATGTTGTAATGAGGTGCAAAATCTTTTGCTATTTATACAGCAAAGTCTTTAAGCACAAGATTAGCTTAGTGCGATCCATGCAAAGCTGTAAAAGGACAAATGGCTTTCACCACACCATGCACAATGTTACAGCTTCGGACTGATAAGTAGCAATAAAGTCAAACTAGAATTAGCAAAAGCAACACCTCATGCTGGGTGCTTCCTTGTGTCTGGACAAAGCACAACTTTTCTGAAGAACTATAATGATAACAAAACATGTGTCAGGGATTGCTTTTGCTCATTCTAGGTATGTACATGTATTTTCAAGAAATATGTGACTCAAACAGATGGAAGGGTCAGTGAGCTCCCCTATATGAGCATTAGGTTTCACTGGCAGAATTGCTGGGTATCTTGCCTCTCTAATGGCTGCATGCATTTTAACCAATCCTGGGGTCCACTGTTTAGGTGTGCCGCTAGTGTCAACAGCAAACTTACCTCACCCCTGGAAGTATATTAATGGAAGTGCCTTCCTGTTTTGACTCATTTGGGCAGCCATATCGAGATACCATCATTGTATAAAACTACTGCAAGATGAGAACAGTGTTTGTAGAAGGCTGTTAGGACTGGACCCAGGTACCCTTATTTGTTTTGGAAATAAACAATTAAATGTAGCTTATGCGGAAAATATAATTATATTGGCTACTCTGCTCCTAAAGATGGCGGTTTGGAGCAACCAGCATATTCTTTTTAATCACAATGCGATTTTGAATTGCTTAAGTTGTGAGCTTGGCTACGAAATTCTGTGGTTTGACTATGTAAGGTGAAATGCTGAATCACTGAGCAGATATAAGTTGAATACTACCCCTCAAGCAACAAGTAAGGGTGAAGGCAGGAAGGTCTTAGAGCTATTCATTAAGAGCCCTTCAGTGGCTAAAGAGAGGCTGGTCTAGGGAAAGTTAACTTTGAGAGACTGCTTGGTTATTAAAACCAATGATGGGCCTGAGCCTTATCATTCAGTTGTGAGGAATACATAGCAAAAGCCCTTACTAACTAAATTTCAAATAGGCTCAATCAGAACACACCTTTGTTTCCTTGTTGGTCAGTTTGATCCAAACTCCATGCAGACCTGACCATGTAATGGTATTTCCCTCTAAATGCTGGAGCGCCTCATCCTATTTTGCACGTACTATGAACCATTTTGATGCAGATATTTGTTGACCATTCTTAGAACGCCTGGTTAATTCCAATACAGACTGGCTTTTTTTTATCTTTGAGTGCACTCTGAGCTAGTTGTTTGTTATGCTGTAGGTGCCTCTTTAACAAATGTGATGTATTGGCAGAATACAACAAATTTTCTGCATATCCTGATTTTAACAAAATGTGTATCTTTGAACCTAAATATTCTTAAAGTTTGTAATGCTTTTGTACTTTATAATGTAACTATATATCCTTCATGCTTTCCTCTAATATTAATATCAGTTGTTATGTGTATATTTTATTCTTTCAGGATTCTTTTTTAATAATCGAATAAAGATTTACAACAAAAACCTTCTGGAACACATACTATCAGATTTGAAGATATTCCCAGTGAAACATGTCTTAAAGAAAGAACTACTGGATTCTAGAGAAAACGTCTGTTTAAAGTCACTGCACCTAGATAAATTGAACATCACTGATAATTCCACCTGATTACTGCATATCTCAAGAGATTTCCAGGCTGCAATGAGTTGACATGGAATCTTCACTCATGATCCTTTTTGAAAATCAAGTAGTGTCAGGTGTACAGCTACTGAGCAAACCATCTTCTACTACCTGAGGAATGTGGAGGCTGAAACAGAAATATATATATTTTTTTGGGTGAGACTGTTCGTGCCCTACGGTAACTATAACTCACGCCCTCACTCTGCACAGTTTTCACATCAATAATTTTACTGCAATTGTTAAGGTGATATTATCAATGATCTCAAAGAAGATGTCATGAGTGATGTAATACCTCGGGTAATTTAGCAGAGCGTAGCAAGGGTATATGTTATAGTTATGTTAGGGTATGAGTTATAGTTACTTGAAATGACTCTAACAGCTGAATTTCTATGATTTTATATGTGCAAAATCAAAACTCACTATAACTTCCCTGTTACCTTTGGTTTTTTAGTGAATTTCTAAGGATTTTTAATTCCATTTCCTAACTATAATGTCCCTTAACCTTTTGCTTTTTCAGTGAATTTCTAGTTTTTTATTTTTTTTAAAGTTAAATAAGATACCCAGCACAAAGCATGGGGGACAGGGCCTGGAAACCCAATTGCCTTATTTACTGCAGTATCCTCAGTAGAAAATTCTTTCAGTTTTCCAATTCGATTACATCAAGATGGCATTCAGATGTGCCACACTTTTGGCATAGATTCTGAATGTTAGCACTCTAGTTAACTGTCAGTCTGCTGCTTGTGTTAAAAGTGCATGTCTCAGTCAGAATGTTTTAATGAAATAGAAGAGAAAGATGTTTGAGAACTCACTTAAAACATGTGCTAATTTTTCTTTCTATAGCACTTACCATAATTTCTTTGATGAATAGTCCTGGCCCCGTATCTCCATAAATAAATTGTTGTCCAGACATTTTCATTTTTGATTTGTGTTTTTGTATCATTACAGAAGTAATTTAACTTGGGTGGACATTGCTAATCCATGCCAGTTTTGTCTTAACAACATTTTTAAAAATGGCAGTGATGATATAATATTTGCAGTGATGATTTAATATTGCAGGAACCGTAAAACCTATATACTTCATTTTGGTGTAAAAACATAGGTTTTGGGGGGCAAGTAGTCAATAACCCTTCCACCATTTTCCAGAATGGTGGCACTATAATGGTGTGGTTTAGCCATCATATTTGTAATTTATTTCAATATTTTTTTGTTTCAGGTTTTCCGTTGACTCAAATTTGTAAACATGAGTGAAGCATTGGAAGCAGAGGATCTTTACCTCCTGACAGAGTGTTGCTAATTAAAAATTCTGAGGACTCCTTCATCAAAGAAAACTGTGTCATCTTCCAAACTAATCTGAAAGGAAAGCTAACATCAACTGCGGCTGGACAGAAGAGAGTTTTATATGCTGCAGAAATATGGCAAGAAGAAGTTCACAAAAGATTGAAACTGATGGGTGAAGATGATCAAATATGTTATAAAAATTTTATCATTATAACAACAAGTGCTACAAGTCATATACAATGGAGAAAAGCCTGGAGAAAAAATTGTCAACAAAATAACAGAAACCAGTGAATCACAACAATAATCAGTGTCTTCTGAGAAAGCAGTGACAACAAAACCCAATACCCATCCACTTAGAAGATTGATGGCTACCACTTGTCTACCTCCAACAACTGATCAGAAAGCAGAGATCTTCAATGTGTTATCTGTGGTATAGCCAGAACAAGGACCTCCGGGATTGACAAAAGAACAGAGTATGAGAGTCTCAAAGGGCAAACATATTTTTATTTCCAGCTACTTTCATCAAAGATAAACTTTTCAGCTGAGTTGCTGATCTAAAGAACGAGGTGAATGTATTTGCAGCGGCTTTGCATGCCCACCCAAACTGCATGTGTTTGAATCCTTTAAAAAGCAAATTAAGTTTTAAAGCCACTTTTGAGTGCTGGCTACGGGTTCACACTCGGTGAAATCAGAGAAATAATGCTCAACATTGATGAAACTGTATTGATCCATAATAATGAAATTAAGATTTTTCAAGTTTGCATGTACAATGACAGAATTTGTTTTTGTCAATCTAACAAAAAGAGTTAGCCACTTATGGTATTCTCAGCTGATTTGACTCCTGAAGGTCTTGCTGCCAAAATAAGATCACAGGATGCAGTAAAATCAGCAGGAACCATTTTAAGGAATGTCGTGAAATATTTAGATTTTAGAAATAATGACAAATCATTGGGAGTCAACAAGAATGACTGATGTTGTCTTAACATTTTTTACATCATTCTTTCATATCAGCAAAGCAAAACTGTTACAAACTAAGTTCTTGAGTTCAGAACAGAAGTCAACAACATTGATGATGGCTTTGAAGATATAAATGAAAAAGTGGAGGACAATCCATGAACCGACAGGCTTATGCTGTGCAAATGTACCGTCTTTTCCAAATCTTGTTTTATGAATTACATTACAACCAAAAGAAAACTCTGCTTTACATGATGACTGCTAATCACTTTAATTAATATGATTGGTGTATCAACAAATTATAATTACATAGTACGGCGCAGGAACTTATTAGCAGCTCATTCTGTAAAATCTTGTGAATCTGAGTGCAAACCCCTTTCAAATCACATTACCAGGAAAGGATTTACGATTGCTGCTCTAGATAATTTTGATTTTGAAGACAGCTCTTTTTTATCCAACACACATGATTCTACCATGGTACTTTTTTGAGACTGTACCAATGGAGTAGCTGCTGCAAAACAAGCTGTGGGGGTCATTCTGACCTCGGCGATAAAAGGCGCTTACCGCCGGTCAGAAGACCGCCATAACACCGCCGCGGCCGCGGTAAACCGCCACGGTCATTCTGACCCGCAACTGGCAAACCGCCAAAAACCCGACATCCACAAAAGTCCGCCACACCAAAGGTCAGCGAAAAAATGCCGATGAACAAACCTCCACCGTCACGCCCATACCATTCCGACCCACAAATCCACGCGGCGGTCCTTCAAACGCGGTATTCCATTGGCGGTACACACCGCCGCGGTCAAAATACACACACACATAGAAAACTCAGCCACATTGGTCAGTTTGAAACACGCACACCTGATACACATACTAACACCACTCCCACACACCCAACACAATATAAAACACACACCCACAAACCCCTACGACCCGAAATTATTGACGAAGGCTAGAGACAGAGCACAGAATAGACAATCCCACAACACAGAGGCACACAACACCATCACCCTCACAGAATCCACGCACCAAACACCACACACCACCACACGCACCACACTCATCACCACAAACGCCACCCCACACCTCATCCACACCACCCCATGGCACCCCAAAGACACCCCAGGTTCAGTGACGCCGAACTCAGGGTCATGGTGGAGGAAATAGTCCGTGTAGAGCCCCAGCTCTTCGGGGCACTGGTGCAGCACACCACAATTGCCAGGAAGATGGAGCTATGGCAAAGGATAGTGGACAGGGTCAACGCGGTGGGACAGCATCCACGCAATCGGGATGACATAAGGACGAGATGGAACGACCTACGGGGGAAGGTGCGTTCCATGGTATCAAGGCACAACATTGCGGTGCAGAAGACTGGCGGCGGACCCCCACCTACTCCCCCAGAATTAACCGCATGGGAGGAGGAAGTCTTGCACATCCTGCATCCTGAGGGCCTCGCAGGAGTAGGCGGAGGAATGGACTCTGGTAAGTCAAATCTTCACTACTGCTTCCCACCCCCACCCCACCTGCATGCCAAATTATACCCCCACCCTCACCCCCACCCCCATCACACCAACTCCTAGCAAAAGGCTCACCATCACAACCCACCCATCCCAACACCAAGCCCTGCATGCGACCACAAAGCATGGACACCCATCACCAAAGCATGCCCATTGCACACACACATCACCCCCACAAGCCACCCTCACAAAAGCCCCCACAAGGGAATGCCTGCACTTGGGTACACGGACACCCACCCATCACACGAAATGCCACACACAGAAGCAATAACCATACCTTTATACCCCTGCAGGACCCGAACGCCACCACACCGCCACGGAGGGTCCAGAGATGTCCATCCTACCCCCAGAAGAAGCCCCCAGCGATGACAGCAGCTCTGTCTCCCTGGAGCCAGATGACTAGCCCGGCCCATCGGGGACCTCTGGACAGTCGGTTCCCCACAGACAGCCACAGGCTACACCAGACCCAACCCCCTCTGGGAACACCAGCACAGCTCCCACCCAGCGGGCCCATGCCTCTGTCTCCAGGACACGTCAATCAGCGGTGTGTCCACCACTACAGGGCACCCAGGTTGACCCACCACCCCAACAACAACAGGGACCTGGGGGCAGTGGTAGTGGGCACACCGTCCAGGGGACAGAGGCCCAGGAACACAGGGGAACTGGGAGGGCTGCTGTGCGACAGGGGGGGGACAGGCCCAGGGAACCGACTCTCCAAGAGGCCCTCTCCTCCATCATGGGAGCATACCACCGCTCCCAGGAGACGATGGCGACGGTACTGGCCCGGTTCCAGGAGATCCAGGCACTGCAGGAGGAACGGTACATGGGGTTGAGGGAGGAACTGAGGAACATTGGTTCCGCAATGGGGACCATCGTCGTGGCCCTTACCCAGATCGTCACCACATTGCGGGACCATGTGGCACCCCAAAGGGCCCCTGTCACTAGCCCAGGCCAGGAACAGCCTACCACCTCCGCCGGCGCTAGTGGACAGGAGGCCCCCGCACAACGACAGGCCACCAGAACCCCACCTCCTGCAGAAGAAGAACCACCCCGCAAGCGGAACCTGAGATCTCACAAGAAGACAGAATAGGATTGCAAGACCCCCGCCAGCCTAAGATACCCCCTGATGTCATCCCACTGTCCCACATTGTCACCCTGTCCAACCTTGAACTGCCTCTGCTCCATCCTTCCCCAGCCATATGGACAATGCACCTGTGCGACTGAGAACTGGACACTGCCATGGACATTACTCCACCCCCACCCATCACCGTTTTACAATCATGTACCTATATGTAGCACTTAAAATAAATCACTTATTGCACTTAAAATAACAGGAGTCTGCTTGTATTCTTAACAAATGTATTACACATAACGGTGCAATAATGTCCAGTTACTTTGTGATGACAACATACCAATTTCAATAAGCTTTAGTCCATGGGCAAACAAAGCAGAAGTCACGCAGTGGGTCATACAGCTCTAAAAAGGGAAGGGAAAGTCACAAATCAGTTAACAGGAACTGGAGAGAAACACAGACAGTGGAGACGCATGAGGCCTTAAGTAAATGTAAAATGGCGTGGGTGATTCTTACCTGTGTGCTACTGAAAATATTGTTGTATGACTGTATCCCTGTTGTCCGTGTCGTCCCCGTTGTCTTCCTCCTCTTCACTCTCCACAGGCTCCACAGCTGCTACAACACCACCATCTGGACCATCCTCCTGCAGAAAAGGCACCTGGCGTCGTAAAGCAAGATTGTGAAGCATACAGCAGGCCACGATGATATGGCACCCCTTCTTTGGTGAGTACATTAGGGATCCCCCTGTCATATGCAGGCACCTAAACCTGGCCTTCAGGACCCCGAAGGTCCTTTCTATGATCCTCTTAGTTCGCCCATGGGCCTCATTGTACCGTTCCTCTGCCCTGGTCCGGGGATTCCTCACTGGGGTCAGTAGCCACGACAGGTTGGGGTAACCAGAGTCACCAATTAGCCACACACGGTGTCTCTGTAGCTGTTCCATCACATAAGGGATGCTGCTATTTCGCATGACATACGCGTCATGCACTGACCCAGGGAACTTGGCATTTACATGGGAGATGTACTGGTCAGCCAAACAGACCACCTGGACATTCATCGAATGATAACTTTTTCTGTTTCTGTACACCTGCTCACTTTCTTTGGGGGGAACCAAAGCCACATGGGTCCCATCAATGGCACCAATGATGTTGGGGATATGTCCAAGGGCATAGAAATCACCCTTCACTGTAGCCAATTCGCCCACCTCAGGGAAAATAATGTAGCTCCGCATGTATTTCATCAGGGCAGACAACACTCTGGAAAAAACCTTAGAAAACATAGGCTGAGACATCCCAGATGATATGGCCACTGTTGTCTGAAAAGACCCACTTGCCAGAAAATGGAGTACTGACAGAACCTGCACCAGAGGGGGAATCCCTGTGGGTTGGCGGATGGGGGACATCAGGTCTGGCTCCAGCTGGGCACATAGTTCATGTATAGTTGCTCTGTCAAGCCTGTATGTAAGTATGATATGTCGTTCTTCCATTGTCGACAGGTCCACCAGCGGTCGGTACACAGGAGGATTCATCCTTCTCCTCGCAAGTCCCAGCGGACGGTGCCTAGGAAGGACAACATGGAGCAGAGAGTCAAGCAACCCACAGGTTCGTTCACACAGCTTGCACAGTACACGAATCACTATGCATTGAAAGGCTTGTATGAGTGGCAATGCAAGGCCTAGGCCTGTGTGACGCAGTAGAAATTATGCCATGTGGGCCCTTGAAATGGCGGCTGCCTGACCTGTGAAGTGTGACAGTGGGATGTGAGGTCACTGCGCTGGCGTGGCACACCATGGCGGTAGGCGGTCGAAGACCGCGGCGCAAAGCAGCATTGGTTAACATTGAACCCTATGGGTCTCAGGTGCCAATGACGATGTGCGCCGGCGGTCGCGGTACGAACCGCCGCGGTACGCACCGCAGCGGGCGTGACCGCCATGTTCTATCTGATTAATCACTCGAGACCTGATCATCCACAGGAGAGGACCTATACTGCAAGTGCTGCTGTGACCTCGGTCTGGGAGATACAATGGCTGCTGCGACTGGGGAAAGGGCCCCTGCCTTCACTTCCGAAGAATTGGAGAAACTTGTTGATGGGGTCTCCCCCAGTATGCGCTACTCTACGGTCCTCCAGACCAACAGGTTAGTACACAGGGTGCACGTTGAATGGGCTATGCCTGTGTTGAGTGGGGTGTATGTAAGATGGTGGGGAGGGGAGCGAATGAGGAGTGCAACGCACGAAAGATGAGAGCATGTGCCACATGGCAAGGTTGGGGAGGGGGGGGCCACTCACATTGACCAGGCAGAAAACTGATGCGATTTCCTTTACCACCCTGTACATGTCACATAGGTCAGCGCCCATCAGAAGATCGACATTTGGCGTGCCATCGCCAAGGACGTCCGGGCCCTGGGGGTCCACAACAGACGGGGCACCCACTGCCGAAAGAGGTGGGAGGACATCCACTGCGGGACAAGGAAAGACCGCCGAGTCTCTGCTGGGGATGGCCTCCCAACGTAGGAGGGGTGCCAGCCGCCAATTGACCCCCCTGATGTCCCGGATCCTGGCGGTGGCCTACCCCGATTTGGATGGGCGCGTGAGGACATCACAGCAGACACAAGGGGGTGAGTATCAGCACATTCTGCTAACTTTGCGCGCAGTGAAGGTGTCTGGGTGGGGGAGGAGGGCTGTGGCTATCTCCAGGCCAGGGCGCATTCTGTAGGCTAGGCCCCTCCGTTAGACACGGCCCTGTGCCCCCGCCCCCCACCTCTGTAGGGTGCCAAGTACAGCTATCCATGGTCCGGCCTCACCCATGTGTGCATTTGTCGTCCATAGACCTGTAGGCCTAGTCACAATAACTGAGTAGTGTACCCCGATTGCGCGGCCTAGTGCAGGGGGCTTCTGTGTCTGTCCTCTCCGACAACGGTGTTGCCAATGCATGCACTCAACCTGTCTTCATTTCTCCCCCCCCCCCATTTTCTTTGTGTTCCTGTTCATGTGTGCATTAGCATCATCAGGCGGAGGAGAAGTGGCATCGGCGCACGAGGGAGCTGCATCTCACATGGCCCCGGAGGGCCATACAACAGACTCCGAGTACACCAGTGAGACGGAGGGCGAGTGGAGCTCCACAACGGGGACCAGTGGAGACGTCAGCGACACCGACACGTCCTCGGAAGGGAGCTCCCTAGCGGTGGCGGCAACATCCGTGCCCACCGCCACAACAGGTACAGCCGCCACCCAGTGCACCAGCCCCGCCCTCCCAGCAGCCCCTCAGCCTTCGCTCCGTCCCCGCTCACCCAGGAAGGCGGGCATCTCCTTCACCCCAGGCACCTCAGGCCCTGCCCCAGTTACCCCTGCTGCCCTCAGTGAGGAGGTCATTGACCTTCTCAGGACACTCATTGTTGGGCAGTCTACCCTTTTGAATGCCATCCAGGGAGTAGAAAGGGAGGTGCATCGGAGCAATGCAAACCTGGAGGGCATTCATTCGGGTCAGGCTGCCCATCAGCGATCGTTCAACGCTCTGGCCTCAGCACTGACAGCAGCCATTGTCCCTGTCTCCAGCCTCCCTCTTCTGACTCCCTCCACCCAGTCCCAGTCTCCTGTTCCTCTGCCTATCCCATCCACACCATCAGACCAGCCTGCACACACCTCTACACCCAAGGGCAGCTCATCCAGACATAAGCACCACAGATCCCACAAGCATTCACCCAAGCAACATCCAGATGCAGACATGCCAACAGTCACTACCACCTCTGTGTCCCCCACCTCCTCATCTCCCTCCTCCCTCCCTGTGATGTCTCCACTCACACCTGCATGCACACCACCATCAGCCAGTACTTCCATCACCAGCACACCCTCCATTACAGTACGCACACGTGCAGTCACCACCCCACTGCCATTTACACGTCCCCTGTGTCCTCTCCCAGTGTGTCTGTCACCCCCTCTTCCAAAGCACACAAACGCAGGCAGCCACCCACCCAACAGCCATCCACCTCACGACAGCCTCCGTCACAAGCACCTGCACCCAAAGACAGCACACTTGACTCTCCTACAACCACATCCTCTTCCTCCACTCCCATACCCACTACACCTACCCATCCCTGTCCTTCCCAAGTCTTTTTCCTTTCCAACCTTGAGCTCGTTCCAATCACTGACCCACCCCTCCATCTGGTAAGAGTAAAAAAAGCACCTCAGCCACCACCAGCCCTGCATCTACTGTGACCATAGTGCAGGGCTATTGGAGTCCACCAGCTCCTAGGGCAGGAACATAGGCCAGCAGCAAGGGGACAGCCAGCCCACCCCCTGGGAAGAGGACAAAAAAAAAAAGGCCCGGCGCGACAAGACTGAGACGGCTGCCACCAAGGACAGTAGCCTTGCCCCGTCACCTGCCACATCATCCAAGGGAGGCAAGGGCCACATAGCTTCAGTGGAGTCGGTGATCCATCTGATGGACTGTGGCTTGGCACTTCCCAGGATGGAACAGTGGGCAACCCACCCACTGTAGAGACTTGAGAGACTGTGGCTTTGCACTCCCCAGGATGGCACAGTGGGCAAGCCACCCTCTTTAGAGACTTGTGAGACTGTGGCTTTGCACTCCCCAGGATGGGACAGTGGGCATGGAGGCCCCTCGTGGATCTGGTGTCGTGGACTCATGTGGCTGAGGTGCCCCCCCTTCCCTTCCCCCTGAGGTGCCTGTAGTTTTATCATCTGATGCCCCAGCAGTGTTCTCTCCAATGGTATCTGGTCTCCTGTGTGGGCTTTGCCCATATGTTTGTGCACATTGGCCCACGGACTATGGAACTTTGACGGAATGTGCAGGACTTATTGCCTATGTATATATTTTTGACTATGTTCATTCCTTATTTTGTATCTTTCATATATTATATTTCCCATACCTTCAATGGAGCTATTTATACATATATTTTATAGATCATTTTAATTGTGTCTTTGCATTATTCCGGTGGGTTTGGGGGGTGTCACTCTGACTTGTTGCTCTGCATTGGGGTGTAGGTATTTGTGGTGGGGGGGTGGGTGTATGGCGCATGTGTGTGCCCATAAGCTTTCCTCCTCCCCCCTCCCCTGTGTCGTAGGTGCAGTACTCACTGTTGTCGTCTGCGCCGGCGTTCGTACTCCTGGTAGATGAGCAGGTAGACAATAGCTGGTAGGATGTTTAATTCGGGTTCCATGCTGTCCTCCTTCCTTGTGGAGTGTGTATAGGTGAGCGTTTTCCCGTTCGTAGTCTGTTTCCGCCGTGTTTTTATCGGCGGGGCTCCCGCTCCGGAAAAGGTGGCGGATTGGTGAGTTGTGATAGGGTGGGCGGTACATTGTCTGCCGCCTGCCTGTTGGCGGTGACCGCCGCGCTGTTTGTCTGTCCCGCCGTGGCGGTCGGAGTGTTAAAGTGGCGGGCTGTGTTGGCGGTTCCCGCCAGGTTCAGAATTCCTTTTTTTGGACCGCCTGCCTGTTGGCGGGTTGGCCGCCGCTTTATCACCGACCGCCAGGGTTGGAATGACCCCCTGTGTAAGCTGTTGCAAACATATAACTTAACTGCCTTATCAACGTGGGCAAAATCACTACAAGCCCTCATCACATCCCAGTCTACCAGAAAGTTTCAAAGTGGTTGAGGTAATTGATCTTCTTCTTCCTAATGCTGCATTGCACAAAGCTTATTTAACTGAATTTATCATATTGCTTATTCGGTGAACTAAAAGATGAAGAAAAGTAAGTTCTTCCTTGGACTGGAAATCATGCTCAGACCTCCCAGAATACCGTCCCACTGAAGAAGGTTGGGTTTTTACCAGTTATACCATCTCCAGTCGCAAACAATGCAACAGTACACAGAGCTCTAAACAAATTCCAAAATGTGTGTGCTCAGCTTGAAGACCAACATATCCTGCCAATTTTCTGTGATTAAGGTGTTTTCTGCCTTGTAGCTGACATTTTCCCGAGCAGTGCAGTAGAATTTCTTGATCTTTATCCAATGACAGGCTTTTTCCACATGGCAAAAGTTGTGCTGTGGTGTGCAGGAAGTTATTTCAGTGGATGTGGCATAGAAGATGTCATTATTGAGGCTGAAATCTTTGGAAGCGAAACTGCCAAGTCAGTATTGAGAAGAACTCATTATGTTTATTTGTTACATGGTATGCTCATCATATCTGAGGCTATGAAAACATTGGGTTGGAATAATTTCTGGAACAAGAATGACAAACTAGGTTTTGCATAGCTTATCTCAGAAGTAAACAAGGCACAGGGTTCACTTCATTCAAAAGACATAATGCAAAGCGAGGCAATGTTCAATACAATCAGGCCCATATTTATACTTTTTTAGCGCCGCATTTGCGCTGTTTTTGCATCAAAAAGCGGCGCAAACGCGGCACTAAAAATGTATAAATATGGGCCTCAGTTCAAAATCATAAAACCTGAAAACCAAGTTTGTAGAGTTTGTCAAAAAATTTGAAGAAAAATCTGAACTTTGCAAGTACCAGAGAAATGTTTTACACATGATAGCGCTAGTGAATAACTTGGTACAAGCTGATAAGGAAGGTGATTGGGAGCTCTATATGAAGACTGTGGAGACACTGATTACTGTGTTTCATGAATTCGATTGCATACACTACCTGAAATATGAGTCCTGGTATTTGGAAAGACTAAAGCAGCTAGAGGGTGAAAAACCACACCTCTGCAGAAAATCCATCCAAAGTCATTTTGTGGTGAAAGACAGAGAGGAAAGATTCAATGCTGTGGCTCCAGATATGAAACTGGAACAGAAGATCCAGAGATCAGACATGTACAGGGGAATGTTTGGCTCAATGGCAGCTAGTTTACCATAAAGTTATTTCTATTTGCAATATTTTCAGAGAAATAGCAAATTCTAAAATCAATGGACCATCGTGAAACTGTTCCTCACCACAAACCTGTGGGAAAGAGAGGGGAACATTTTAATGAACATGTTGACAGCCTTCGTCATTACATGCAGCAGCAAGGAAACCCCTTTGAGACGATTGAGCCTGTACAACTACACAACTTTGTGACCAAACAATATGTGGATAATGATTGAAACACATCTACTAGATGGCCTAGAACATGGATTGAAACTATATGCAGAACTGAGGCAGGAGTGATTTGTTTTGAAAGAGAAAAAGATATTTGAAATTATCACTAAAGATAAACTTTCACACTTTAATTGCCATAGTAAGAGTTTCGTCCAATCAGCCATCACAAAACATTTTACGAAAAAGCATCTTTCACAAGCACAAAGAGAGATAGATGTAGCAAAGGAAAGGGGTTAGTTTATCAAGAACATTCTGTTGCATGATCTTCTTCCATCAAACGTATTATTTGATGGAGATGCTGCAACCAAACCAGTGAAGCACAAACTTGTTCAAGAGCTTGAAAAAAAAATTGTTATCGTTGAAAACTGCTACTGTTGTGAACTGTATGTCACAATTACAAATGGTCAAGTTTTTTTGCATTCAAAACTTTGGAGAGGTCATTGAGACTACAGATATCAAAGTCAGTGTGCACCTTGCAAGAACTGCACATTGTCTTTGACATTTATCTTAAACTATCTGTCAAAGAATGCAAGAGAATCAGACACATGTCTACAAGTGGAACAATTGGCCTTGCCTGCATCATGAATTTGACACCTATACCTGTCCAACTTGATAAAGTCTGATCATCAACATTGAACAAGATGAACTTGGAGATGTTAACTTGCCAAAACATTGATGATGCTTCAGTATCACTGAATTTCCAATTATTGCAAGTGAAATGATTGTCAATTAGTGTCAATGAGGAGTTGGTGCCTGCAGAGATATATGCAAAAGGTATGGGCCATATTGTTTAATAACTTGACACCAAATTGGAGGAAGCTGACCTTCAATCTGTACCACATGTTGAGCGTGCTGTCTGAAATGGTTCCAATTCAGTCATTGTACTGTCAAATCACACAGATGTTGTTATTGTGCTACATAGATTTGTTGCAATGTTCATAAGTCAAGGAGTGTCAGAGTTATGAGTGTGTTATGGAACAGGCGAGAAAAGACACTTAATCCCACTTCTTTTTCTGTACAAGAAACTTGGCCCAGAGATGTCCAGTGTTCTTATCAAGGCACATATTTATATAGGTGATGATACTATGAGCAAAATTGGAACAAAACTTGGAGCTTTAACTGCTGAGTCTGTGAAGTTTCTCAAAGGATTTGCTTAGCCTGTGAAGTTTCTCAAAGGTTTTGCTGAGTCAGATGGAGAATGTGACTTAAAAGACAAAGAGAAATACATTGTGCATGTGTGGAAAACCAGTTCTAATTGTCACACATTTAATGATCTTCAGTACAGTGAGTTCAAGAGATGAGTCCTGCTAAGTGACCTTCCACCGATGTCCTATTCTGTGCATGGACACATTAAAAGAGCGTTCTACTTGGTCAGAAGAAGTGTAAATATTTTGGATCATGCATATGTAGACAAAGATCTGTGTGAATTTGGTTGAGAAGATATTGATGGGGTGCTAAAACCTATGAAATTTCTAAAGCCTCTACCCACACAATTTACACGTATATGTACTTGCAAAACTTGTGCTACAATAAAATGTTCCTGTTGATATGCTCTTCTTAATTGTTCAACATTCTGCAACTACACACTACAAGTGATTGCCAAAACAAATAAATAAAGTGAACTATGAAAATGTGTCTAAAACAGGAGTGATAAACATTTTTTTTCATACTCAGATCATACACATTGTTTGGTGTACACATAAAATAATTAAAAAACATTATTATTTGTCTCATTTCTATATATGGCTCTTCCCTCTCTACTGCATCCGCCATTTTGGAAAATGATGGAAGGATTGCTGTGAGGAGCTATTTTCGGTCTCTATAAGATTACTTGACCCCCAAAATGAAGTTTATAGGTCTCATGGTTCTTGAAATATTACATCATTATTGCAATACCGCTGCCATTTTTAAAAATGTCGACCAGAAACATTCGGCCCGGATCAGCAATGTCTACACAAGCTAAATTACTTCTCCAATGATCCAAAAACACAATTCAAAAATGAAAATCTCTGCACAGCAATATTTTTATGGAGGTATATCAGGGGGACGGGATTAAAAGTGAAGCCCCTCATTTTGTTCCTTTCTAAATTCAATGTTTTATGTTTTACCAATTTTACCAGTTTTATTCAATCAAGATGGCTTCAGGTGTGACACACTTTTGTCATAAGTAAGACAGTTAGCACTCTAGTTGTTCTTTAGAACACTCTGGTAGGCTACAGTAGAACTCAAGGGAATCATCTGACAGGTTGCTTCTGTTGGATATAGAAAGGCAAGTTATTTTCAAATTCTCTTACAGCATGTCCTAAATTTTCTTTCTACAGCACTAACTATAATTACTACGACAATACAAACCCCTCATTTTGTTCCTTTATAAATTAAATGTTTTAAGTTTTACCATTTTGATTCAGTCAAAATGGCTTCAGGTGTGGCACACTTTCGTCATAAGTAACACTGTTAGCACTCTAGTTGTTCTTCAGAACATTCTGGAAGGCTACAGTAGAACACAGGGGAAGCAACTGACATGCTGTTCCTGTTGGAAGTACTGTTTTATGGAGAATATCAGACTTCATTCTCATATGGCTGAGAAAGATGATGTGAATTTTTCAGAAAATAAGCTCTCATTTTAGCTTCTGTGCACCTGCCATAACCTCAATGGCAAAATCATAAGAAAACAGTTCTCTCCCAAACATTATTCATGAAATGCCAGCAGGGTAAAATCACCTTAGAACACACCACAATTCCTAAAATTAGCATGGTACCATCAACAAATGATTTATATTGTAACTAAAATTTGTTATCACCCTCTATCCATTCTCCTTTTTCTGATCTTCAAAACCCGCTATTCACTACAGTGAATTTCAAAGGATCCTATCATGTATATTGGTCCCAATATGGCTGCCATCACTTTCTGGTTGAAGTGCTGACAGACAATCAGGTCTCATCATTAGATCTATGCTTAGGCTTTGCCTAGATGTGCAAATTTCTATTCCCTTTAATATCTCCAAAACTACTGAACAAGTTTACACCAAATAACAAAAAGTACAATCTATGAACAAAATCTAGCTTTCTGCCAAATTTGGTGTAATGCCGTCCAACTGTTCGGGCTATAATGGTGTTCAAATCTCCTATGGAAATTAACCGTAGAACAGTCTTTTTATTTTTACCCCCCTCCTTTTTTTCTCAGCCCGAGCTTTACAGATCACCCCAATACTTTCCATGTGCAAAACCAGCAACTTTTTTGGAGAAAATTTCATGAAGATTCGTCAAACACCACCAAAGATAGTAGGGCTCATATTTTAAATGTACAAAACCATAGAAATTCACCTGTTATAGTTTGAGTTACTTCAAGTAACTATAACTCGTGCCCTAAGGTAAGTATAGCCTGCCGACAACCCCTATAACAACCCAACCCCACAATGCGCATGGTCTTCGGCTGTGCATAGCAGGGGTTGGCCAAAATCCTGGCCTGCAGCCAGGCACTGTGGCCAACCCCTAATAACCACTAAAACTATTGCATAGAATAGGTGTGAGAGGGTGTCTTTGGGTGTGAGAGTGTTTGTCTGGGTGTGAAAGTGGGTGCGTGAGGGTCTGAGTGGTTCAGTGAGTGGGTGCATGAGTTTCTGAATTGGTCTGTGAGTGGGTGCCTCAGTGTCTGAGTGGATCTGTGAGTGGGTGCATGAGGGTCTATGCAGGTATGTGAGTGGGTGCATGAGTGTCCGAGTTGGTCTGTGAGTGGGTGTGTGATTGTCTAAGTGGGGCTGTGCGTGCGTGCGTCAGTGTCTGAGTGGGTGTGTGAGTGTCTGAGTGGGTCTGAGAGTGGGTGCATGAGTGTCTGAGTGGGTCTGTGAGTGGGTGTGTAATGGTCTGAGTGCGGCTGTGCGTGGGTGCATCAGTGTCGGAGTGAGTCTGTAAGTGGGTGTGTCAGTGTCTGAGTAGGTCTGTGAGTGGGTTCATGAGGATTTTAATGGGTTTGTTGAGTGGATGCATCATTGTCTGAGTGGGTTTGTGACTGTCTGAGTGAGTCTGTGAGAGGCTGCGTCAGTGTCTGAGTGGCTCTGTGAGTGGGTGGAGGAGGGCCTGAGCAGGTTTGTGAGTGGGTGCATGAGTGTCTGAGTGGGTCTGTGAGTGGGTGCTTCAGTGTTTGAGTGGGTCTGAGTGGGTCTGTGAGTGGGTGCATCAGTGTCTCAAATGGTCTGTGAGTGGGTACATGAGGGTCTGAGTGGGCTTGTGAGTGGGTGCATGAGTGTCTGAGTGAGTCTGCAAGTGGGTTTGTGAGAGTCAGAGTGGGTCTGTGAGTGGGTGTGCCAGCGTCTGATTGGGTCTGTGAGTGGGTGCCTGAGGGTCTGAGTGAGTTTGTTAGTGGGTGAATGTTTGTCTGAGTGGGTCTTAAAGGATGTGTGGGAGTCTACGAGTGGGTCTGTGAGTGGGTGCATCAGTGTCTCAAATAGTCTGTGAGTGGGTACATGAGGGTCCGAGTGGGCTTATGAGTGGGTGCATGAGTGTCAGAGTGAGTCTGCGAGTGGGTGTGTGAGGGTCGGAGTGGGTCTGTGAGTGGGTGTGCCAGTGTCTGAGTGGGTCTGTGAGTGGGTGCCTGGGGGTTGAGTGGGTTTGTTAGTGGGTGAATGTTTTTCTGAGTGGGTCTAAAAGGATGTGTGGGAGTCTATGAGTGGGTCTGAGTGGGTCCATGAGTGTGTGACAGCGCAGGAGTCTCTGAGTGTGTGTATGAGTGAATGAATTAATGTATGAGTGAGTCTGTGAATTAAAATAAAAACATTTTTTCCTTATTCGTAATCAATCTGGTATAATCTTGATTGTTCGAAAATGTCATGCACAGTGAAGAAAAATCATTTTAAACCCATAATTTGTCCCTTAAACACCCCTATATCACACTCCTGGGGTCAGGGTATCCATCCAGACCCCTTACACTACTTTTTATTTTGTTTTTCAGCCACAGGGACCATATCACGAGACCTTAAAATGATGGCCACCAGTTTCTGTTCAGGTTGTGGCCAGCCAATTACAGCACTTCTATTTGCTCGAGCATTTGCAAAAATTTGCAAATATTTGCAAATGATTTGTGACCTTAGATTTAAAAATTTGGATTTTCTTTAATTTCTCATAAACTACTGAATTGATTTACATCAAAAGTGTATTCTGCATACCAAAACCTAGCTTTTTACCAAATTTGGTGTAATTCCATCCAGTGGTTCGGGCAGTAGCCTTGTTCAAAGGTCCTACTGGAATTAACATGGGAAGTGCAACTTTTATGACCCCTCCCCTTTTTCTCAGCACCCACTTGACTGATCAGCCCAAAACTTTGTGTGCAACAAGAATTGCTGGGGCACATTTTTTTGGAAAATTCTTTGAAGGTTCGTCAAATGGCGCCAAAGATATAGGCAACTCAAAAAAATGCTTTTTCTATGGAAACATGGGCCTAATTATAACTATCTAGTGGCCTAGTGGGGCCACCACTAGGTAATATATGTGTGTGTGCACGACTTATGACCTCACATATGACCACTCATGACACGGACAGTGACATGATTGATGAACTCTCAAATTACATCACTGAAACGTAAGTCTGACTATAACGTTCATGTAATCTTTGATTTTTTAGTGAAAAATGTACATATACACACACATACACATATACATATATATATATGGATATATATATATTTGTATCTATCTATGTTACCTAGTGCCAGTCACACTAGGTAATTTAGATAAAAATGCATTTTTTGTTTCGCTAATATCTTTGCAGCTGTATGATGAATCTTCACAAAATTTTCCAAAAAGATACAACGCTCACTTCAGCATCTGTCCGAAAAGTTTCAAGGTGATCCGTCAAGCAAGGATGGAGAAAAAGAGGGGATGCCAAAATGCTTTTCCCCCATGCATTTTTCCTTAGCGATTTTGAACAGGAATGACGCCCGAACCAGTGGATGGAAATACACCAAATTTGGCAGAAATATAGCTCTTAATCCAGAAAGCACCCTTTTTGAAATTGCGTGTAAATTCATTCAGTAGTTTTCAAGAAATAAAAGTAAAAACACATTTTTATTTATAGGGATGAGAAAGATTCGCGAACCCTCACAATGTCATGCTGAGACAAGGAAATGTTGGCAGACATGTTGGGAATTGGCTTCAGCAAGTCCCCCCCTCCCCCCCCAAAAAAAGGAGCCATGGTAGAAACACACCAAAAAACCTTAGCCGTGTGAGCAAAAAAGCATTGTTTTTTTGTAATTTTCAGCGGTAGTCATAAGAATCTGCAGAAAATTAAGAACATTTAAAAAAAACAAAAAATGGCCTCCCGCACTTGGTTAAATGCAGCCCCGGGTGGACTAGGTCCCTTGGGCATTGAAATTTCAAATATAGGGTGCTCCCCCCCCCCACAGCCCCAGGACCCTCACCTCCACCTCCCCAGAATTAATGTTTAATGAAATGCGGAGGGGGTTGGCAAGCCCCCCACAGCCTCAGGGACTGCCATATCCCTAGGGCTAATGTTTAATCAAATACATCTGAGACAGCACCCACCCCCCCCAACCCCAGGGACCACCACTTCCCTGGGGGTAATGTCTATTCAGATGCAGGGGGCCACGCGCCCCCGCAGGGCCCTGGACCGCCACCTCACCAAGGCAGAATTTGTAAAGAAATGCGGGGGCTGTCCAGCCCCTGCAAGCCTCTTAGACCACCGCCTCCCTGTGGCTAAATTTAAATAAGATAGGGGTCCGTCATGGGCCCCCAGCCACGGGGACCACAACCTCCCTGGGGCTGTAAAGTTGGAGGGGGGTGTGCAACCCCCATTGAGGATCCTATGAAAGCCCTGGGGGCTGCCACCCTCCCAGGGCTGGCTCCTGCTATGTCCCAGGGTGCCCATCCCCAGGACAGAGCTGTTTGCTCTGACTTGGTGGAAGCTTTGATAGCTCCCACCAAGTCAGAGCAAATACTCAATTTCCTGTAAGTGAAAGCTATCAAACAGCTCTCATTTGCTGGAAGAGAAGGTTTTGTCTGTTTCCCTGCCTGCAGAGATGAAGTTAGGGAAAGAGAGGAAACTATTACTCTCACAGATAGGGAGCTGCATGTTTAGCAGCTTCCTGTCTGTGACAGCAGTGCTGACTCCCCTAGGAAGCTGGGAGCCAGCTGGGACTGCAGGGCATTCAAACACCTCCACAGTCTCAAACAGAGGTGACTGGGTGCCCTGGGGGGCACCCAGGTGACATGGCTGGGCCCTGGGAGATGGTGTCCCCAGGGCTGAGATCAGCCTGGAGAGGGTGGATCGTGGCCCCCACCCCACCCCAGGCCCCGGGAGATGGGGTCTCCAGGGCCAAGATCTGCCTGGGGAGGGAAGCCATGCAGCCCCCTTCCCAAAAAACATACATATATTAACACCGGGCCCCAGGGGATGGGGTGCCTGGGGTATAAAATTGGTTGGGGGAGTGAAGCCAATTTCCGCTGCGCATGGCCACAGGCTGTGTGCAGCATGGATTTGGGTGGGGTTGGGTGCCTTACTACACGGAAGGCCATGCGCGGTGGAGTTGGTCACAACAGCCAAGCCCTTATTACCACCCAACCCCGCGTCACGCAGGTCCTTCGGCCGTGCACAGTGCAGGTTAGCCACAGGGCCTGTCTCTGTCAGTTGATCTGTGAGTGAGTGCTTCAGTGTTTGAGTGGGTCTTAAAGTGGGTGTGTATGTCTGAGTGTGTCTGAGTGGGTGCATGACTGTCTGAGTGGGTGTGTGAGTGGCGCATGATTTTTGAGTGAATGAATTAGAGTATGAATAAGTGTGTGGTTTTTCTTTGGGATTTTTTCATATTTGTGAATATTTTGCAAATAATTTGTGTAAATTCATAAATTTTCATGAATATCACACATTGTGACACAAAATTATTTTAAACCCATAAATTTGACCTTCAAACATACCTATGCCATGCCCCTGGGGTCAGGGTACCTTCATCCTGACCAGTTATGCCACTTTCAGTTAGGATTTTCACCCCCGGGGACTGTGTCCCGTAAAATAAAATGGTGGCTACAACTTTCTAGTCAGGTTGTGGTCAGCCAATCACGTTGCTTCTTTTCACAAGCGCATTTGCGTGAAGTCACAAACTTTTGCAAAATATTTGTGAAAGATTTGCGAAGGTGTCACTGCCAAAGATATACAAATTTGTTTTCCCTTTAATTTCTCAAAAACTACTAAACAGATTTTCACCAAATAAGTGAAAGCACAATCTGCGTACTGAAAGCTAGCTTTCTGCTAAATTTGGTGTAATTCTGTCCAACGGTTGAAGCTGTAGTTGTGCATAAATGTCTTATGGGAATTTACATGAGAAACACAACTTTTTTGACACCCCCTATAATTCAGCCCCCCCCCCCCTCCCCCCCCCCCCCTTTGACAGATCAGCCCAACATTTTCTGTGTGCAATAAGAATCACTGCAACACATTTTGGGGAAATTTTCTTGAAGATTCATCAAATGGTGCCAAAGATATAGGCAAGTCAAAAAAATGCTATTTCTCTGGTATTGGATTGAAGTATTGTATAATTATACCCGATACTGCAGATTGTGCACCATAGAAATGCCAATTTAAAATTACAGCCAAAATTAATTACTGAATGACTTGGATTTCTGTTGATACTGTAGCAGGGGCAATGATTGCTGAATAATAATAGGCTTGACACAGCAGCTTCACTTGAACAAATATTAACTGGCCAGTGGCACATGGTGCTGAAAGAGCAGGAGCATTTTATGCTATGGACAGTGCAGCCAAAGAGTCGGAGTTGTACTATCACGGACACTGTATCTAAACAGTGGCAGTTGGTAATTTTAAGGGGGTGGGGGAGGTTACACACGCACACATACACCCCACTCACACCCATTCATCCACACACACACCCATTCACAACACTCACTAAAAAATACACATACATTCATACATGCATGCATGCACCAAACATTGAAAAAACGTATCTCAGCAGCTCCGACAGGAAAGCCTTGGAGGTCCCAAGAGGGTTGGTACTGCTGCCTTCCCACATTGGCTAGGGAGACAGCAGTCCCTAGCCTCGCAGGTCCCAGGGGGTTGAGACTGCGTCCTTCCCTCATTGGCTGGCCTAAGGTCAGCCAGTGATGGAAGGCAGCAGTCCCTCACTTGTCACAAAATGGATGGGGTCAGTGAGACTTGTTGACCCCACCCCACTCTGTGAGGAGGTGTCACTGATTGACACCAGGCCCTGGGCGCTCGAGGGCTTAAAACTGAAGCGCCCAGGTCCGGAGCAATCAGTGACATTCCCCCTTGTCATGAGGGGGAGGGTCTCAAAGCATATTTGCTAGGCTAAAGAGGTCACGACTACAGGGCTGGGACTTCTTTAGCCCAGCAAAGTTCAGCTCAGGCAGCAAGAGTCTGCACACATAGCGCATGTCCAACTCCTGGCTGCCTGACCTGAACCAGAAAGAGTATCTATAAGGCTGACTTTTGTTCAGCCTGACAGATACACTTCAGGAAAAAGGTAGTGGGGGCGTGGCCCCTCAGCCCCAACCAACCGGCAGTTGCTGCTTTAGTCTAGATTCCCAGAAGACCAGTATGCAGAGGCAGAATATGACACTAGTGCCCTGCTCAAATTCCTTTACTACTTCAAAGACTATTCAAATTAAGGGATTAAAAGAATGACAGTGCTTTAAACTGCTCAAGCTCAGCTGGCCCACGATTGGGGCTCTCGGTGCCAGCCATTACATGGCCGCCTTCACCGGCATGTCATTAACGGTCTGGCAAGGAGCCTTGGAAAGCCAGCACGAAAACAGGATGTCTCCTCGTCCTCGCTCCGAAGTACATTCATTCCTCTGGATTCTCATCATGCACCAGCTCATTTCGCTGCGTGGTTCAAGCGCTCCTGCTAGCCCACAATGAACTCCAATCTACACCTTCCTCATGGTTGAGTGAGATTGTTTTCACATCGTTACACAGCGAGATAATGAATGAGAACATCGTCCAATGATGATCCTTCAGGGATTGTCACCCGTTCTGGAACTGCGATCATCTACAATAGGCCTTTAGACAGAATGCAGCCTGCATGGACCTCTTATCATGGAAAAGCTATCCAATAAATACAATAATATCACAGCACTCGGAAACTATGGGTGATTTTATAATGTCTATAGGCAGCGCTGACAGGCATATCATACCACGTTCGACCTAAGAACGTGTTTAAAATACCTCTGATGATACTCTCCCTGAAAAAAACTGAACCACAATACGAAAGACCACTGAAAAAAGGAGTGGTGGCTGTATGTGAGATATACGTGTAGAGATGCCAGGCGGCTGGTCTTTTTGTTTCTGGCCAGTATTCCCAAACATATATCTGTCTAATAGACTTAAACTCAACAAAATGGAGAATAAACTGTGCATATCCCAGATTTACCAAACAGAATTGCTTGTGGAATTTCTAGTTACTTGGATTTTTAAAGCGGCCAAAAAGCTATCCATTAGATATAAGCACATCACAGTCTACTGCAAACCATGGGTGATTTAGGGCCTTATTTATACTTTTTGGTGCAAAACTGCACTAAGGCAGTTTTGCCCCAAAAAGTTTTGCACCGGCTTGCACCATTTTTTAGCACCAGCTGGGCACCATATTTATGGAATGGTGCAAGCCGGTGCAAAGGGTAGGCTAGCTTAAATTTTTTTTTACATTAGGCAGTTTTGAGTCAAAATAAATGATTCTGAGCAGATTAGCATCATTTTTTGACGCTAAGGGGCGTATTTATACTCTGTTTGCAATTAATTAGCGTCATTTTTTTTTTACTCTAATTCAGTGCAAAACTAACTCCATATTTATACTTTGGTGCTAGACCCGTCTAGCACCAAATTTATGGAGTTAAAGTCATTTTTTGGAAGTGGAAACCTACCTTGCCTTAATGAGATGCAAGGTAGGCGTTCCCGTGCAAAAAAATGACTCTATGGCCTTAACACCATATTTATACTCCCATGTAAAAATGGTGCAAAGGAGGGAGGAAGGGTAAAAAAATGGGGCAAAGCTTGCTTTGCCCCATTTTTTAAGACCTGGGTCAGGGCAGGTCTTAGAGGACCTGTGGCCCTATTTCCATGGTGGAACACCATGGAATAAGCCCAGAGGTGCCCTCCCTAGGCCCTAGGGGCACCCCCACCCACACTAGAGGGACTGCGAGGATGGGGGACCCCATCCCAGGTAAGTACAGGTAAGTGCATTTTATTTTTGAAAGTGCCATAGGGGGCCCTGAAATGGGCCCCCATATGTGGCACCGGGTGCAATGGCCATGCCCAGGGGACCCCTGTCCTCTGTGCTGGCCACTGGGGTGGTGGGCATGACTCCTGCCTTTCCTAAGGCAGGAGTCATGTGGCATGGTAGGTTTAGCACCATAAAATGACGCTAATCTGGTTAGAGTCATTTATTTTTACTCTAACCTGCCTAAAGCCATTTTTTGGTGCTAAACCCTCTTCTTCTATACTGCCAGCCCCACCCGACTAAAGTCATTTTTTTAAACTCTAGCCTACCCTTTGCACCGGCTTGCACCATTCCATAAATATGGTGCCCGGCTGGTGCACAGAAATGGTGCAAGCCGGTGCTCAACTTTTTGGTGCAAAACTGAGTTAGTGCAGTTTTGCAGCAAAAAGTATAAATAAGGGCCAATATTTTGTAAGTTTGCGCCACTTTTGTGTCATAAAATGACGTTGATGCAGTGCAAAAAAAGTTTAAATAAGGGCCTTGGTGCTAGATGGGTCTAGCACCAAAGTATAAATATGGAGTTAGTTTTGCACCGAATTAGAGTTTAAAAAAATGACACTAATTCGGTGCAAACAGAGTATAAATACGCCGCAGAGTATAAATATGCCCCTAAATATGGTGTTAAGGCCATAGAGTCATTTTTTGCACGGGAACGCCTACCTTGAATCTCATTAAGGCAAAGTAGGACT
The DNA here is from genome assembly GCF_031143425.1 of Pleurodeles waltl. Classification (NCBI taxonomy): domain Eukaryota; kingdom Metazoa; phylum Chordata; class Amphibia; order Caudata; family Salamandridae; genus Pleurodeles; species Pleurodeles waltl. The sequence goes on along the minus strand of NC_090446.1, from coordinate 668,386,475 downwards.
CCACTTTCAAAAAATGACTTTAACTCCATAAATTTGGTGCTAGAGGGGTCTAGCACCAAAGTATAAATATGGAGTTAGTTTTGCACCGAATTAGAGTAAAAAAAAATGACACTAATTTGGTGCAAACAAAGTATACATATGCCCCTTAATTCCTCTACAGACGTATCATAGAGCGATTGGCCTACGAACTTGTTTAAAATACATGTTACACTAAAATAACTGATTTCTGGTGTGCAGAAAAACTGAACTACAATACACCAGCGCAAAGAAACAAGGGGATGGTTATGGTTTAAGTGAATTAGAACGGCTGGTATTTCTGTGTATGCCCAGTATCCCCGCACATATATCCGCCTATTACAAGTTAAACCCAACAACATGGGGAAGAACTGCAGACCCGGATTTAACAAAGAGTATTCTGTAGGAATGTCCAATACCTTGGGTTTTAACGCAGTAGTACATTAGTGCAGGAATGCAAGGATGTGGTGCAAGCAGGTTATGGGGCACGAGGCTTGTGACGGTAACCGAGGGAAGAGGTCGGACGTGGCCTGGTGAGTAGAGTATCTCCTTTTAAAAGATATTTGGATGACAGCATCAGGCTGTACTACAACCCATCCCCAAAGTTATTTTAGCTGTCGGATTTTCGGACTGGCAAAATCAGGTCACATGTTGCTGTTCTAGTAATTCCGATGCAGAAACACGAGGTCATTTGCATTCAGAAAAAAAACAGTATCTCATCTGGGCATAGTCATCCATCTAAATCGTAATCTTCGCACATGAAAGAAATTGGATTGCTGGTTGAAAGAAGGTGAGACTCTACTCAGGCAGCAACCGCAATACTTGTCGGGGTGAGGCACAAGCAAACCCCTAATTAACCTGTGCTCAACCTTTGGGTTGCCCAGCACAGAGCAGTCAGGCTTCACTTAGAAGCAATGTGGAAAGTATTTATGCAACATTTCAAACAGTAATCAAGTGAAAACACAACATAAGAAACATTACACACCATTTTAGGAAAATAGAGCAAAATGTAATTAATAATTTTACACCAAAAATGACAAAAATCAAATCAGTGGAAACAGAGATATGCAATTTTAAAGAATTAAGTGAAAATACCACCAAAAAGGCCTGCTCACAGCTATGTAGTCCAAATGGAGGGGCACTGGCAAATTGCAAATAACTTCAACTATCCAATCAGGATTGCTCCAATACGCCCTTTATTTCCTTCCATATAGAGAAGTAAACCAGCCTATGCATTTTGTTCAACACAGGTGAGCTGCCTCAGAGCATTGATGTTAAATAATGTGGTGGTCCTAAAATGTGTTCACTTCTACAATTTAAATTGATTGTGTCCCATTGCAATGTTCCTTCATATCCCTTTGAATAGCTCCATAACAGTCAAATTCACTTATATGTTGCCAAAATAAGCCGTGATCGTGACCAAATAAAGTCAAGTATAATTGTTATGCTGTGATAAGCCTTTATCAGAGATTTTGTAATTGGAGATTTGCTTGTAACTCACTGAGACGTCACTGAGACACCACTGCGATATATTGGGGCTATCCTGATTGGATAATTGATGTTATTTGCAAGTTGCCGGTGCCCCTCCAATAGGACTCTATAGACTCTGGACCTTTGGTTTGCACCTTGGGAGCGGCAGGTGCTCTTTGGTTGGGAGCATGACATTTTGATATATATGGGACAAGGGGGAGGTGCAGTTGGATTGCGCTCGCTACTCCTGTTTGGTGACACGCTACTCAAAGCTATCTGGTCAGCAAGACCTGGAGAAAGTCACAAGTTCAGGCCAACTGTGATGGAGTACGGGTCAGATACAGGGACCAGGTTAGTTTGGCTGAAAAGTTACCTTCTCAGCACAGTGCAAAGAGTCCCAGTCACAGTGGAGGGGGCCACGAGGAGCAAGGAATCATCACCGGTGGTCATCGATGGAGCGTATAGAGCAGGCCTGGTGTCATAAGTGGTCACTACTGTAGCATGAAGGGTCGGATTGACAAAACTTTGTGTTGATGGCAGTGCAAGCAACAAGGTTTTGGCACCAAAGGACTCATTCGCAGTTGCAAGGAGCCTAAAAACTTAACTTCAGCCCCACGGAGGCCAGACCAAGGGTCCAGGAGGTGAAGGTCACCACTCGGGAGTCTGGGGCTTGCTCCAGCTGGATCTAGGTGCTGGTTCAAGTGGTTGGAAGCCTATTATGTCTCTTTCATTCTGAACAGGATGCCAGCAGATTAGCCCTTGGTGTCACTTTGGGAGTCCTGGGTACAGGTCCAGTCTTTTCGACCCAGGTAGAAGAGAAGCAGGGCAGTAGACCAGCAAGGTGGCAGTCCAGCAGGGCAGTAGACTAAAAGAGTGCCACTTATTTCAGCAGCACATCAGTCCTTCATCCTGGCAGAGGAAGTACAGAAGTGTACTGAAGAGTTGGTGTCTGAGTTCTAATATTTATACCAGGTGACTCCTTTGAAGTGGGAAAAGCTTCTAGAGGCTTCTCTTTGAAGTGTGCAGGTTCCCTGCCTTCCCTGCCCTGGCTCTAGACTAACTTCAGGGGGCATGCAGCCCTTTGTGTAGAGGCAGGACATTCAAGTGTAAGTAGGGCTGTGCCTAACTCCACCCTCCAATCAATCTTGCCAGTGATGGCTCTTCCAGTTACACCTAAGCTCTCCATTATGTGTGGCAGTCTAATATGAACACACAAAGGCCAACTGGCAGCTACATCCAGTCATGTAGCCCAGAGACAGGCTACAGGCACTAAATGACCAAGGCAGGAAAATTCCAACTTTCTAAAAGTGGCATTTTCAAAATTGCAATTTAAAATCCGACTTCATCATAAGAGAGGATTTTCCATTACAATTCCAAAGACACGAAACATGAACTGGTTACCTGTTCCCATTTGGAAGTTACAGCGCATTAAATGGAGCAAGGTAACTCCAATGTTATTCTATAGGAGAGGTAGGCCTTGCAGAAGTGAAACATGAATTTAAGAGTTTTTCACTACCAAGACATGTAAAACATAAAAGTACATGTCCAAAATTTTAAATACACTGCACCTCACCCTCTGGATTGTCCAGGCCCATCATAGGGGTGACATATGTATTAAAAAGGAATAGTTGGGCCTGGCAAAACATTTCAGCCCTCATTACAACCCTGGCAGTAAATCCCGCTTTCCACCGTGCTGAAGACCGCCAACATACCGTTGCGGCGGCGGAAATCCGCTACAGGTATTACGACCCACATCTCGGAATCCGACACAATACAGACACCCACACAAGTCCGCCACACCAAAGGTCAGTGATAAACTGGCGATACCAAAACCAACACCATCACGCCAACAAGAATAGGCCCACACTATCACGACCCACAAATCAATGCAGTGGTCTTTCAACAGCGGTAATCCATTGGCGGTACAAACCGCCACGCTCAAAATACACACACACTTACAAAACTCAACCACATTGGACAATTCAAAATACACACAACTGATACACATACACACACCACCCCCACACTCCCACAAAACTATAAAACACACACCCACATTACCCACAAACCCTTACAACCACAATTTTGGAAGAAGGCCAGAGAGAGAGATTAGCTAACACAACACCAGCATCCACAGACACACAACACCATCACTTATACAACATCCACGCACCTCAAACAACACACACCAACACATCCCCCCCACACATCACAACATAGAGCACCTCACACATCACCCACACCACATCATGGCACCTCAAAGACAGTCCAGGTTTTCAGAGGAGGAGCTCAGAGTCATGGTGGAGGAAATCATCCGGGTAGAGCTGCAGCTTTTCAGATCACAGGTGCAGCAGACATCCATTGCAAGGAAGATGGAGCTATAGCGGAGAATTGTCGACAGGGTCAACGCAGTGGGACAGCATCCAAGAACACGGGATGACATCAGGAAGAGGTGGTACGACCTACGGGGGAAGGTACGTTCCGTGGTATCCAGACACCAGATTGCTGTACAGAGGACTGGCGGAGGACCCCCACCTCCTCCCCCACAACTAACAACATGGGAGGAGCAAGTCTTGGCAATAATGCATCCTGAGGGCCTAGCAGGAGTAGCAGGAGGACTGGACTCTGGTAAGTCATATCTTAACTACTTCATCCCCCCACCCCACCTGCATGCCATCATATACTCCCACTCTTACCCTCACCCCATCACACCATCAACTCCATATGTCCCACTATCACAACCCACACATCCCAATACCAAGGCCCTGCATGCAACACCTATACATGTACCACCGTCACCAAAGCATGTCCAGTACAGAAACCCACACAGACCCCAAACCAATTATCACAAAAGGGCTAACACAATTATGCAAGCACAGGAGTAGAGGATACCTCACCCAATGCACAAGATGGAACACACAGATACTAAAACTATGCATTTACACCCCAACAGGACCCCTACCCAACTTCACCAGACAGGAGGTGCCAGACATATCCAGTCCCCCCACAGAAGAGTCCCACAGTGATGACAGCAGCTCTGCACGCCTGGATCAAGATGACCAGTCCGGCCCATCAGGGACCTCGCGACAGTCGAATCCCCTGACACAGTCCCAAACCACCATAGAGCCTCCCCCCTCAGGAAACACCAACACAGCCCCCACCCAGCGGGCCCATCCCTCTGTCCCCAGGACACGTCAATCAGCAGTGTGTCCACCACTACAGGGAACCCAGGCAAACCCACCAACCCAAGACAATCAGGGACCTGGGGTCAGAGGCAGTGGGCACACGGTTCAGGGGACAGAGGCACAGGATAACAGGGAAGCTGGGAGGACTGCTGTGCGACAGGGGAGGACAGGCCCAGGGATCCCACTCTCCAAGAGGCACTCTCCAACATCATGGGAGCATACCACCATTCCCAGGAGACCATGGGCATTGTACTGGCCAAGTTTCAGGAGACCCAGTGGCTGCAGGAGGAACACTACCTGGGGATCAGGGAGGACTTGAAGTCCATTAACACCACTCTGATCTCCATTGCAGGGGTGCTGGCAGACCTTGTCAACACCATGAGGGACACAGTTGCACACAAACGGGCCCCTGACACTACCATGACGATGAACAGCCCTCCACCTCCGCCGGCTCTAGTGGACAGGATGCACTGCCACAGGACCAACAGGCCACCAGCACCCCAGTCCCTGCAGAAGGAGAACCACCCCGCAAACGGTCCCTGAGATCCAGGAACAAGACAGAGAACATTGCCAAGACCCCCACCAGGAAATAAGACCCTCCTGAATGTCACCCTTCTGTCCCACTTTGTCACCCTGTCCACCTTAAACTGCCATTGCTCCACTTCCTATGCCCCATTGGACAATGCACCTGTGAGACCAAGAGACTGGACTCAACCCTGGACATTCACCACCATCACCCCAGCCCACTGCACACCCCCCTCCACTTATTAGCACAGAAATAAACACCCTTGAATCACAAATCATTTTGGAGTCAGTCTGTGCTTTCACAAATGTGTAATTGCAAACCTCTGGAATATAGCAATGTCAATGTACTTGTTCACATACCAATGTTACACAGCTGTAGGCCAGGAGTAAACATAGCAGAGGGCACAAATTGGGACCCAGATCTGTGAAATGGAAAGTCAAAGTGACAAGTCAGGGTCCATACACAGAGTGAAAAAGGCAGACTTATGCTAGGTCCTACAATCGTATGAGATGTGGGAAGCAGTTCCATCTTCTTACCTGTGTCTCACTGGAAGTATTGCATGATGATGTTGTTTCGGTTGTCTACATCTTCTTCTTCTGCCTCCTCTTCTTCACTCTCCACAGGCTCCACAGCTGCCACAAGACTACCATCAGGCCCATCCTCCTACAGAAAAGGCACCTGGCGTCGCAAAGCCAGGTTGTGCAAGATACAGCAGCCCATGATGATCTGGCACACCTTCTTCGGTGAGTAGTATAGGGATCCACCTGTCAGATGGAGGCACCAGAATCTGGCCTTCAGAAGGCCGAAGGTGTGCTTTATTATCCTCCTAGTTCGCCCATGTGCTTCATTGTAGAGTTCCTCTGCCCTTGTCCTGGGATTCCTCACTGGGGTCAGTAGCCAAGACAGGATGGGGTAACCAGAGTCACCTGCAAATATCGATGGACAACTGTTAGACATCCTCCAGACATTAGGGAATCTCCCATACCCATACACCAAATGAAACTGTGTGGGGACTTTAGGCTCACCTATTAGCCACACACGGTGCCTCTGGAGTTGCCCCATCACATAAGGGATGCTGCTATTTCTCAAAATGTAAGCGTCATGCACTGAGCCAGGATACTTGGCATTCACTTGAGAGATGTACTGGTCTGTCAAACACACCATCTGCACATTAATTGAATGGTAGCTTTTCCGGTTTCTGTACACCTGTTCATTCCTGCGGAGGGGTACAAATGCCACATGTATACCATCAAAAGTACCAATAATGTTGGGGATATGTCCCAGGGCATAGAAGTCACCTTTCACTGTAGGCAAATCCTCCACTTGAGGGAAAACAATGTAGCTGCACATGTGTTGCAGCAGTGCAGACAACACTCTGGACAACACGTTAGAGAACATTGGCTGGGACATCCCTGATGCCATGGCCACTGTTGTTTGAAAAGGCCCACTGGCCAGGAAATGGAGTACAGGCAGGAACTGCACTAGAGGGGGTATTCCTGTGGGATGGCGGATAGCTGGAATCAGGTCTGGCTCCAACTGGGCACACAGGTCCTGGATTGTTGCACGATCAAGTCTGTGAGTGATAATTATGGGTCTCTCTTCCATTGTCGACAGGTCCACCAGGGGTCTGTACACCGGAGAACGCCGCCATCTCATCACCTGCCCCAGCGGACATGCCCTATGGAGGAGAACGGTGAGCAGAGGGTCATACAACACTTAGGTATCACAATGTGTTTTGCAAAAACGTTACAATTTCTCCATGTGCCTTTGTCTGTCCGTTTTCCTGGCCTAAATAGGTGTGACACAGTTATTTGGCCTGCCATGTAGTCCCCTGAAATGGCTGCTGCCTGACCTGTAAGGTGGGACGAGGGGAAATGAGGTAACTGCGCTGGCGTTGTACACCATCACGGTATGCGTTCGAAGACCGCGGCGCAATTCAACATTGGTTAACATTGGGCCCTATGGGTTCCAGGATCCAATGACGATGTACGCTGGCGGTGACAGTACGGACCACCGCGGACGTTGCTGCCATTTTCTAACTGTTCACTCACTTGATACCTGACCTTCAACAGGAGAGGACCTACACTGCAAGTGCTGATGTGACCTGTGTCTGGAAGCGACGATGGCTACAGTGTCTGGGGAAAGGGCCCCTGTCTTCACTTTGGAGGAGTTGGAAAAACTAGTGGATGGGGTCCTCCCCAGCACACGCAACTGTACGGTCCTCCAGACAAACAGGTGAGTACACTGTGAGCATGGTGGATGGCACATGATTATAAGGAGTGTTATGGATGGAAAAGGGAGGGGAGATGGACAGGCCAGCATGTGAGGATAGTGTGTGTCTAAGTATGTCTCGGCCAGGGTGGAAGTTTTTTAGGCAATGCGTGAGAAGAACTGTACGGGATAGTAACATCCATTCTTACTTCACTTTTACTCTAGGTCAGCGCACACTAGAAGAAGGGGATTTGGCGTGCCATCGCCAAGGAAGCGCGGACCCTGGGGGTCTACCATAGATGGAGCACCCACTGCCGGAAAAGATGGGAGGACCTGTGCCGCTGGAGTAAAAAGACGGAGGAGGCCAGCTGGGGATGGCCTCCCAACGTGGAAGGGGTGCCCGTCACACCATGACCCCCCTGATGGACCAAATCCTGGAGGTGGCATATCCGGAGTTGGATGGGCGCTTGAGGGCATCACAGCAGCCACAAGGGGGTGAGTACACTCTTGTTCAGCTGACTCTGCACGCTTGATGAGGTGTCTGGGTGGGGGTGGTGACCTGTGGGTTCCCCTAGGCAAGGGCATATGTGCAAAGGTAGATCCATTGTTTTGCAGCCTTATTCCCAGTCCAACCCCAAAGGTGGTATTTGTCCTCTATACGTCTCAGGCTCCCATGGGTGCCAGCTGTGCATGAAATGGGTCTAGACAGAGTCCCCCTTGGGCATGTGCTTTTCCCCTGCACTGTTAGTGCATGTCTTAGTGCATACGGCTGCTCCCTGTGTGTTGTGTCTGTCAACGGTAGTGATGTTGCAAGCACTGACCATGTGTATCCTCTGTCTTTCCCCCCTCTTTTGTGTTGTCACCCTGTTCTTGCGTGCATTAGCATCATCTGGCGGAGGAGCAGTGGCACCGGAGAAGGAGGGAGCTGCATCCCACATGGCCCTGTAGGGTGAAGTAACGTAGTCTGAAGGCACCAGTGGGACAGAGGGCGAGGGGAGCTCCACGACGGGGACAGGAGCATACACCAGCAACAGCGACTCCTCCTCTGATGGGAGCTCCCTTGCTGTGGCGGGCACCTCTGTGCCCACCGTATCAACAGGTACAGCCACCACCCCCCCTACCAGCACCGCCCTCCCAGCAGCCCCTCAGCGTGTGTCCCTTGCCCGCTCACCCAGGAGGGTGGGCATCTCCTTTGCCCCAGGCACCTCAGGCCCTGCCCCAGTCAGCCCTGCTGCCCTCAGTGAGGAGGCTATTTCCCTCCTGAGATCCCTCACTGTTGGGCAATCTACCATTTTGAATGCCATCCAGGGTGTTGAGAGGCATTTGCAGCAAACAAATGCATACCTGGAGGGCATTCATTCTGGGCAGGTGGCCCAACAGAGAGCATTTCAGGCTCTGGCCTCAGCACTGAGGCAGCCATTGTTCCTGTGTCCAGCCTCCCCCCTCCATCTTCCTCCACCCAGACCCAATCACCTCTAACTCAGCCTATCCCAAGCACACCATCAGACCAGCATGCACACTCATCAACACACAAGAGTGGACATGGCAAACATAAGCACCACACATCCCACAGGCACTCACCCAAGCACCATCCCCATACAGACACAGCAATATCCACTGCCTCCACTGTGTCCCCTCCTCCAAGTCCTCCTTCTCCTTCCCTGTCTCATCTCCACTCACACCTGCATGCACTACATCCTCAACCACTACCTCCATCACCATCACGCCCATCACCACACACCGCTCACGTGCACTCACCATCCCACTACCATTCACAGATCCCATGTGTCCTCTCCCAGTGTGTCTGTGAGCCCTCCTCCCAAAGTACACAAACGCAGGCACACACCCACCCAACAGCCATCCACCTCACAACAACCTCCAGCCCATGCACCTTCACCCAAATTCAGCAAACGTAAACCTCCTACAACCACTATCTCTTCCTCCACTCCCAAACCCCCTCCATCTTCCCATCCCAGTGTGTCTAAGAAACATTTCCTGGCTAACATTGACCTCTTCCCTACACCTACCCCCGTCCTTCCCCTAGGGCCAGGCTTTCGTGGTCCCAGCCCAGCACCTCAGCCACCAAATCCCAAAGCACAGTGGTTCCAGCAACTCCGGTCTCATCGCGGGCGCCACCCATCAGGGCTGCCAATGTGCCACCTAGCGAGGCCAAGGAGCAGGCCACTCCACAACCTGCCAAGGTGAAGAAGGTGCCCACATGCCGGAGGGAGAAGCTGCACCTACCAGCAAGCAGGTGCTCCTCCAAACCAAAAGGGGACAGTGGCAAGACACCAGCAGCAACATCAAAGGTGGGGAAAAGACACAAGCCAAAGAGCAGGACAGGGCACAGTGGCTCCAACTGTGGGACCGGAGTTACCCCTTCTGTCAACCACTACACCAATCTGTATGACGGTGGACACTGTCACCTGCACTGCCACCAGCACTACCACCTGCACGTCTGCTGCCTCAGCAACAGTCCCCAGCATCATCCCCAGTGGGCAGCTGTCCGAGGCTGCAGGAGATGTCCTGCTGTGTCCCTCAACAGATGCAGACACTTGCACCACTGCCAGCACCTCCGCCACAGACACCGCCGCAAGCACCGCCACCAGCCCCGTGACATGCTCAGACAGTGCCACCACAGCTGACATGGCAATCATCCCCAATGGGCAGCCATCTGACGCTGCAGGAGACGTCCTGGACCCTGCCCAGCGTACATGAGGCATGACTCTCAGCACTGTTTGTACCTGCAGGTGGCAGGCGAAGTCGCAGCTGAGTGGAGTGTGTCTCTGTCTCCATGGGGTATCATGCTATCTGTTCCCAGGCAATCTTGTGGCACACACACCTATGTGAGGGAATGGGACCTGCCACACTGCATGTGAAGCACTCTGGGCACCAAGCTCCCTCCAGAACCATTGGAGAGATACATCCACTTCCTCAATCCTTGGCAGGATGCAGCACTCTGGGCACCAAGCCCCCTCCAGAACCAGTGGAGAATCACATCCACTACCTCAGTCCTTGACAGGATGAAGCACTCTGGGCACCAAGCCCCCTCCAGAACCAGTGGAGAGATACATCCACTTCCTCAGTCCTTGGCAGGATGAAGCACTCTGGGCACCAAGCCCCCTCCAGAACCAGTGGAGAATCACATCCACTACCTCAGTCCTTGGCTGGATGAAGCACTCTGTGCACCAAGCCCCCTCCGGAACCAGTGGCGACTGACATCCGCTTGTGAGACTGTGGCTTTGCACTCCCCAGGATACAGCAGTGGGCAAACCACCCACTGGAAAGACTTGTGAGACTGTGGCTTTGCACTCCTGAGGATAAAGCAGTGGGCATGGAGCCCCCTCGTGGAGCAGTGGCGTCATGCGTTCATCCGGCTGAGGTGCCCCCCTCCCCCTGAGGTGCCTGTTTCATTTCGACCTGATGCCCCTGCAGTGTTCTCTCCGTTTCGAGTCAGGTATCTTGTGTGGGCTTCGCCCATGCATTTTGGGACACTGATCCACGGACGATGTTTGATTAATATCCAGACTTGTGTAGTTGGTGTACTTATTTGTATATACTGAATTTTGAAATTGCACGATCTGATTTTTATTGATTACAATTGTTACAATCATTTCCTTTTGTCCTTGCGTTCTTCCAGGGGGTGTATATGTAATGTTGCTGCATGTATTTGTGTGTATGGTGTTGTGGGTGAGGGTGGGGGTTGGGGGTGGGGGTATTGCGTGTTGCATGTGTGTCACTCTCTTTTCCCTCCCACCCTCCCCTGTGTTGCAGGTGCAGTACTCACCGTGGCCGTCAATGGCGTCTTTCCTGTTCCTGATACAGAAGGAGGAAGACCAGCATGGGAAGGACCTGTAGTTCGGCTCCATGGTGTCCTGGTTCCTCTTTGGGTGTCGAGAGGTGAGTGGTTTCCGTTCCAATTCCTGTTTCCGCTGTGCTTTTGATAGCGTTGGTACCGCCCCGGAAAAGGTGGCGGATATGCCTCTTGTAATAATGTGGGCAGTACTTTGTCCTCCACATGTCTGTTGGCGGTTACCACCGCTGTGTTTGTTTCTACCGCCATGGCGGTCGGAGTGTTAAAGTGGCTGTCTATGTTGGTGGTTTCGCCATGGTCGTGATTCCATTTTTTTTTCCACCGGGCTGTTGGCGGTATTACCGCTGCTTTATCACCGACCGCCAGGGTTGTAATGAGGGCCTTAGTTTCCATTTCAAATTGGCAGTTTAAAATTGCACACACAGGCTGCAATAGGAGGCCTGAGATGTTTAAGGAGTTGCTCAAGTGGGTGGAACAATCAGTGTCACAGGCATACTAGTCGCATTTTATGTGCATGCCCTGGGCACACACAGTACCTCTTTACTAGGGACTTACAAGCAAATTAACTACGCAAATTGAGTATAAGCCAACTTTATAAAAAAAACATTTTTATTGAATTTAAACAGTAACATCATTTGAGGCAACTCATTCACATAGTACATTGACAGTATGAGGATGTGCATCACGTAAACAAGCTTGTAATTACATCGTACAAAGTCAGAGGGGGATAAGCAAACGTTACTGTGTTCTAAGGAGTGAACATATGCACTTTAGCACTGGTTAGCAGTGATAAAGTGCACATAGTCCTAAGGCCAGCAAAAACGAGATCAGCAAAAAATGGAGGAGGAAGATAAAAAGTCTGGGGAAAGACCACCCCGAGGCAGACAGGTCTAACAACATGCATTAAAAGCATTGTACAAATTTCACTTGTGAAAACATTGAGTAGCAGTTGGGTACCTGCGACATTGAGATGCTCCTTCGTCCTGCAGATGAGTTTTTATATTGTGGAATATATCAAAACATTGTTGTGCCTTGCTATTGCCCTGCTATAGAGCTGTAACCCATCTGAGGTTTAATGCCTTTTGCTCAGGTCGAGTACTGCTCGATCGCTAAATATTGTACAGCTAATTTGCTATTTCCAGTAAAACCACCTTCGTCCGCTTATCTCTTTTGCTCCACGTTAGCCTGCAATCTGGAGAGCCCAGACGCTGCCTCGGGAGCTAGGATTTTGCAGCTTTCTTAGTCGTCATTGTTTGTCCGTTGAACACTTAGTATGCAGGAAGGACACAGAGCTTGTGCTTTTTTGCGTGTTAAACCTTTAGAAGTATTGGCCCAGACTCCAAATTCCTTCCAGATGCTTTTCTGAGATTAGTTTTTGGCTAATAAGTCGTGACCACTACACCACTGTGCAATGGTTGCATACAATACTGATTTGTGAATGTTGGACAAACAGTTCTTGATGATTTGTGCGTAGATTATATTTAGAAAACCACGGGCCCTAATTACCAGTTACACGGCTCTAAGGTGAATTCACATCATGGTAAATGTGCGTGCTAATTTACCAGTACCGTGTAGTAAAATCTTAAGTAAAAACTAAGTTCAGTCCCACGGAATCAGTAATAACCACATGGGACCTATTTTTCAGTAGTAAAAGCACACAGAAGTCGCCATTCCACAGGGATTTCAGTATACATTTACCACTTGCTCTGCTCCTTGTGGTATATCTATGTGGGGGCAAGTGCGTTGGGTGGGGAGTGAGGGAGGGGAATGGAAGAGTAGGGAGTGGGGAAGGGAACGCTTTCAACAACAAGCAGTGGCATAGCCAATAGGTATCGTCTATGGGACCTTATAAGTATTTAGCCATGCAACACATTATTCTGGTTGCTACATCATCTACTGTTCCTTAACATGGAAGCTTTGACACTAATTGGCACATTATAGCAGTGCATCGAGATGTACTTATTTAAAGAAACTCTTTTAATAATCGTTGGTAGTATGCAAATTAAGGTAGTTGGGTTGCCTGACTGTACCAGAATAAGATTTAAAAAATAGATTTGCATAAACAATTTATTTCATTTGGCTCAGACTTGCAAGTTATTGTACCAACGGCAGATAGTCTGGTACCAAAGGGACAGCATATCAAGGAGATTGTAGGTAGATTAAAGGATGCCTTCTAGTATGGAAGGCGTCAGTCAGCTGGGGGAGGTCAATATGTAAATGCCTAAATAAGCTTTGCATTTTCAGTGCGAAAGCATAGTAAAGATTTCACAGTTAGGAACTGCTTGCATAAAAATGCAGCAGAATGTTGTTGTCATCTTTCTCCGTGGCCAAAAGCCCCCGGTTCCTTAGCCCAGAAGACGGGCGCAAACGGGTCATAGACACAAAAGAAAGTCCAGACCACTCAGCCACCAGCACTGAAAGAAGAAAGAGCCAATCCTGGCTCGAAGTGGAAAACAAGAGACAATATCATGTTTAATACCACAGACTGCAGAAAGAGATCAAAAATGGAGTTAAAGCAGTCTGCTCCGATACATTGTGACCAATCTTTGACAAAACAGTAATTTTAGGCCTGTTGCATGAAAACCAGGAGATCTTCCAGCTGCCAATCCTCACTTCCCAGACTTCCCCCACCCCAACACGCACACACACCAGACAAAGATCCCTAGGAGAGATGCTGTGGCGAAATGGCCAGAGCTGCCAACTTTGGAGTTGGGGGACCAGATTGTCTCTGCATTGGCTCAACATGATTCTGGGCAAATCACTTAATCTCCCCGTACTTGCCAAAAATGAATTAGTCCCTGTGTGATGTAACTGGTGCTCATGAAAAGCACTCTAATACCTTTGAGCCGAGATTGTGCTTTATAAAACTGCAAAAAAAAAAAAGAACCTCCCTCCAGCTTGCAGCCTTTGTCGTGCGCACAGCAAAGAAATAGCAAGATGCTGAAAAACAAGAAAGGGGAATAAACAAAATACCACCAAGGTGAGCGAAGCGGAGAGGAAAATGAAAAAAGTAGTGTGCGGATACTAAGGTATACGGCAGATTGTGCAATAATCCATGTAATGGGGCAGTCTCCAAGGAGGTAACAAAACAGCTTTAACAAGGGACAAACCTAAAGCAATTACCTAAGAACCCAAAGGAATTTTGAAATGCAGGCCAAGGAATTAATGAAAGTGATTGGCATTTGATGGGCGTGGTGAAATCCCACAGAAGTAGATTACAACAGGTCAAGAGATAGCAGATATGCGTTGCTTAGGCTGGACCTAAAAAATCAGAATGGCATTTTGCTACTCACCTGAGCAAAGGTCTCAGGCAATTTTCCTTTCTGATAAATACGGTCAGGTTGTTCCACTGGTAAAAGCAGGTGCAGAAAAACCTAACTGGCACTAATCACAAAGCGAGAATTTAACATATAAAAGAGTTGTTAATTTTGTTCTGCCTGACTTATTATCAGGGTCTATGTGACAACTAGATTTAGTGTGTTCTACACCAAAATTTTCATTTTATCAATTGATCCACAGTGCCTGATGTCTAAATATCCAAGGACAATGTAGCATTTCAACCTGCCAGAATAATATAAGTCACTGGATTTTATTCTTGACACTAAAATATATCTGATTACTATAGTGAACACTCATGAAGTCACACTCATACCGTGCATGCCTAAGTGTCTGTTGTTGGTACAGTGCATTGCTGTTTATCCTTTGCTGTGCAATACATAGATGTGCAGGGACTGAGGTGCTTGACTCGACTTTACAGGATCTATACATAATCCCTCAGTTTCAGCTTTGTGTGAATTTGATTCTTTGGGAAGTTTGTGCAAGCTGAGGTCCACAGATCTTTTGACTCATCTGGAATCAAGGGAGCAGGATTGCATCAGCTAATGGGGTAGGTGGTACTTAACGTAGCTGGATAAACTTATTGTGATTTTCACCTTGACTTTTGTTCTCTTTTGAGGTGGGAATGGGCAGCGGCCTGCGCCTTATATTCATATGTAAGCTTGAAGATGCATGAAACAGTATGTGTATTTCCTTCACATGTACTTGTTTGCACCTCTGTCCTTTTTTGGTCTTTTATTGTTAATTTATAAGGGGACGATTTAGAGGTTCGATAGACCTTTTGACTACGCTTGGAGTGATTCCCACCGTAAATCCCAAATACAAGGCAACTACATCAACAACCTCAATAAACAACAGCAAATACTTTTGGAGTCAGAAAACTCCACACACCATGACCCATTTGGCCATGAATAACCCCACCTTTATGTAAAAGTTATATAGTTTATTTCCCTATATTAACAATGCTAATATCACGTAAATTAATCTCAAAACCAACTGGGAAACATACAAGAACAACACTGGTTGACCAAATCTTCAAAAGAATCTCAGTTTAACTAAAAAAATGATTACTAAGCATTTGGGAGTCACAGTACAAATCAAACGTAAGAGCAATTGCGTAATGGAAATAGCATACATCTAGGTTCAGCAACTGAACAACTTCAATTGTTTGTTAACAGTAATTAGTTAACATCTCTGGGTCCCCCTAACTAACCTTCCAATTAGAATAGCATGTTTGTGGTTCATGCAAAACATTTTAGTCAAAGTTAATAAAAAAAAAATCATCTAGCTATGTCTCTATCAAACTAGCGGTTGGTACATAGAAACAAAGAACATAACCTACAACAAGACCAATAGCATTTTGTGATACCTCTCCCCATATGGATCAGCAAGCTGCGATTTCTCTTCGTCAGTTGGACATCTGTTCGGCCAGCTTCAGCAATGGGCCATGAAAAGGAATGATTCAGAAACGGGGACTCTAAGCTATCCAAACCATTTAGGAAGTGATATCTAAAGGATCAGCATTTAAAGTTTGGCAATAAAGTCAAAGATAGAAATAAACCATCAGGAACTGTTCAGCTCTACTAGCATAATCATCTACAGGGAAATCAAAGTAGGAATAGGCCCACTTCTCTCTGTGCAGTCGGGCTAAGGTAAAATCATCTAAAGAACTTCCCAATTAGGATTAGACCTCAAATCAAAGATATAACTAAACTGTCTTTCACACGTTGATGATTGGCTCCTCTTCTCCTGTTCCCATCATCCGACTTGTCAGGTAACCTTTTTGCAACACTCTGTACTCCAGTCTGTGCATCCATTGTTGTTTCCCGGGAACATTGCTGTCTAATGCATCAAGTTATGCAGTATAACCACTACTAATACAAGATATTCTAAATAGCAGTTCTCAAGAGAAAGTTAAAGTCATCTGCTAACGTTTGGTCAACACAGTGTGCACAATACGTGAATTCATTTCTTTAGGCATACATTCCCACAATTTTATTAAACAGTTCAGTTTAATATGAGGCTGTGCAGACTAGGCCCAAACCTCGCTAACTTAAAGCATAAAAGTAATAAGAGAAATACATACCATGAAATCATTAATATAACACACTGCTACAAACTCTCTTACTACTGGTACTTCAATTAATATTAATATACATTTAATAATGGCACATTTTCCAAGTCGCACATTAGTTTTGATGTTAGTCAAATTCTATGCAAGTTCATAATGCAAAATACATGAAAATCATTAGTAAGTAAATTTGGCGTTCACACACTCATATATCTGTTTGTTCCACAAAGGAATATACCTGTTTATAAGTGTAGAGTGACACATTCCAACTAAACATGAAATGCGCAAAATCCATCAGTGGAGGAATTTTCCTCACAGCATTAATTCACTGTGTGTTTGACAAAACTGATAAATCTTGATAAATCCTGCAGAGTTCCACAAATTTGTTATTTTTGGAAAGTTTTTAGAAGAGGAATAATTAATTGAGTTTCATATTTCATAGCATGACCTTGGTTCCTTTCTTTTCCATGTTTCACAGAAAGAGGAAGTGAACTGCTGCTGTTCAATCAATCATTCAATCAGGAGATTTGTAGAGCATTTCTTGTCACCTACAAGGGTATCCAGGTTCTGGCAGAGTCCAGTTGATTAACTGAATAGCCAGGTCTTCAAGGTCTTTAGGAACTCTAGAAGAGATGGGGAAGTCTGGAGTTGAAATATTAGCTCCTTTCATGTCTTTGCTGCTAGGTAGGAGAAGGAGCGACCTCCACACCTCCTCCGTTGGGTGCTGGGCATGAGATTAGAGAAAGGGAAGCGGAATGGAGGTGCCTAGTGGGCTGATGGAGGTTCAGGCAGAAGTTTAAGTAGGTGGGTCCATGTGAGAACTGGGGTTTCTGGCTGTCAGAGCCTGCACCACATACAAGCAGGAACCACCACTTCTAGTCAGGGTAAGCTAGATGCACACTTATAGATAACCTGTGCTCACCTTCTGCTAACTTGGCATAGAGCAGGTAGGCTTATCTGAAGCAGCAATGTGCAAAAGTAGTTGTGCAACACACCCAGAGAGTAACACAATGAAAATCACCCCAAAAAGCCTCCACATGGGTTTAGAAAAAGTGAGTTTATTTATCTGAGTAAAGCAAGATCAAAACAACAAAAATCCAATCAGTAGAAGTTGAGATATGAATTTTTAAATGATAAACTAAAGATAGTGCTTAGAAGTCACTAGCAGTCAAAGGGCTGCTTGAGGTCGAGAGGGATCAGGCCGACCACGATAGAGGATAGGCGGGTACAGAACCCACGCAGGGTATGCTGATAAAGTACCTTGGAAGGAGAAAAGTGTGGACATTGAGGAGCAATCCAAAGGTAATGTGTTCTTTCTGATCCACACAGACAGGGCAATGCATTGGTGTCGATCCTCACAGTCAGGTCAATGCGTTAGCCTTGAGGTACTTTGAGATGAAAGAAATGCGTTGTCATTGAGCCATGCAGAGCGTCATCATCGGGCCAAGCTGGTTGTGAATCCACTGTCAACGAACAACCTTTGCATTAGTGTTGAAGGGTTATGCAGAGGTTACCACCGGCAGAGTGGTTTCAAAGAATCGTTTTTTGTAGAAAAGAGCTGCAAAACCCACATCTGAGGTCCACTACTGAAGGGGGCACCTGAGGCAAGGGTAGGACTCATAGATGTCGAAGTCCTGCAGTATCTGGCGAGTTTCAGGCAGTCTTTGATGTTCCTGAGACTGGAGAAGAACAGGGGCAAACCAGCAAGCTCTTGGAATCACTCTGGGTTCAAGTGAGATGGACCCGGCTTTGTCCTCAGCAGGGCAGAGATCAGCACGCAGCACGGCAGCTCTGCAAAGCAGAGAAGCATTTCCTCAGAACAGTCAGTCCAGTCAAAGTGGCAATCCTTGCAGCACAGCAGTCTTTACTCCAGCAAAGTTCTTCCCAAGTCCAGTTGTGATCTGATTTCATTCACGTGCTTTTGTAGTGGAGGTGACTTCAGAGCAGCTCCATGAAGTGCACGGGTCCTCCTTTCATCCCAGCCGTGACTCCAGACTATCAGTGGGGGGTAATCAGCAATTCTGTGGTGACAGGCATTTTCCTAGTCAAGGGTGCCAGCTCACCTCCACCCCACCTGTCAGGGGAAGGACCATCAGAATGCAGATGAATGCAAATGAGAGCTCAGACACACCTATCTTTCCTGTGTTTGTGGCTGTCTAGAGGGAATGCACAAAGTGTATCTGTCACCTGCCACAGATATGTATTGGAGACAGGCTGCAATGGACAAAGAGCAGTAAGGGCAGAAAAATACCCACTTTCTAAAAGTGAGGTTTCTCAAATAGTAATGTTAAATTTGACTTTACTATTAAGGGGGATTTGTCATTACCACATTCCAGTAATATGAAACATGATGTTGTCTACTCCTTTCTGATCAGGAATTACAACTTAAACGTGTATTATAGAATTCCCAACACTGGCCTATGAGAGGAGTAGACTTCACATTAGTGAAAACAACTTTTGGAGTTTTTCACTACCAGGACATGTAAAACCTAAAAGTACATGTCCTGCGTTTTACTTACATGGCACCCTACCCTGGGGTTACCTAGGGCCTACCTTAGGGATGACTTATGCAATAAAAGAGAAAATGTAAGGCTTGGCAAGAGGTTTTAAATGCCAAGTCGAAGTGGCAGTGAAACTGCACACACAGGCTCTGCAATGGCAGGCCCAAGACATGTTTAAGGGCTACTGAAGTAGGTGGCACAATTAGTGCTGCAGGCCCAATAGCAGCATTTAATTTACAGGCCCTGGTATAAGGCATACCACTTTACCAGGTACTTACAAGTGAATTAAGTATGCCAATTGTGTATACACCAATGTTATCATGTTTAGGTGAGAAGCACATGCACCTTAGCACTGGTCAGCAGTGGTAAAGTGCTTTGAGTCCTAAGGCCAACAAAAACAAATTCAGGAAAAAGTGGAGGGTAAGGGCAAAATGTTTGGGGCTGACCCTGCAGTAAGGTTTATTTCCAACAGTCCTCAGTTGTGTATGACCTTATTTTCATGAGTGAGTAGCTTCAACTGGCAACTTTTCTGTACAGGTAGCCAGTGGAGTTCCCTGAGGTAGGGGTGATATGGGTTTGGCTAAGGAGATCCAGGGCGAGTCTCACTGCAGTGTTATATATAGTTTTTAGTCATTTGAGGTGAGTTGCAATCCCTGCATAAAGAGCATTGCTGTAGTCCATTCAGCTAGAAATGAGAGCTTGGGTGATGGTGTCTTTTAAGCTTTGGGGTAGACATTTGAATACCTAACGAAGCATAGAGAGGAAGACAAAGCAGGAAGAGGAGATGGAGTTTACCTAAATCGTCATGGTTAGCTTATTTTCCAGAATGATGCTAGGTTCCTACTGCAGTTAGTGGGGGTAGGAGTAGGTCTGAGTTCTGAGGGCCACCAAGATGCGTCATATGGGAAGCTTTTGTTTCCGAAGATCAGTCCTCTGTCTTTTTCGGGTTGAGCTTCAGGCAGTTGTCCTTCATCCATCTGGTAACATCTGTCATTAAGTTGTGGCAGTTGGTCTTAGTGTTGGTGGTGTCTTCGTAGTGGGAGATGATAGTAGTGTGTCGTTAGTGTAGAATTTGATGTTGAATCTGTGGGTTTTGACAATATTCGCCAAAGGTGTTGTATAAGTGTTGAAGAGGATGCGGCTGAGAGAGGATCCTTGGGTTTGGAAATGACGGCAGACTTTTTGCACTCTTCCAGTGAGGAATGAAGCAATCCATATGAGAGGGGCTCATTGGAGGCCTATGTTGTGCAGCCATGTGATGAGTGTGTGGTGGGAGACCATATTGAAAGCTGCTGAGAGGTCCAGGAGCATCAGAGATGCAATCTCTGCATGGTTGATTTTGTCAGTAGCTGCAATGAGTATGTGTTGGTGCAGTGCTTGCTGCAGAATCTGGATTGGGAGAAGTCGAGTAGGATATTCCATTCCAGATGTGAGGAGAGTTGTTGACTGGTGGCTTTTTCTAATACTTTGGCCAGGAATGGGAGCAGGGAGATTAGTCAGTAGTGATTGAGTTCACTGGGGTCTGCCCATGGTTTCTTTAGTAGGGTGTTGACTTCTGCATGTTTCCAGTGTTTGGGGAAGATGGCTGTGACAAATGAGGTGTTGAACAAGGTGGTGAGTATGTGGTTGATTCTGGCTTTCAGAGGTTCAAGATGCGGTGAGGGCATGGGTCAGATGGGGCCCCTGAGTGGACCAAGTTCATGATGGAAGCTGTGTCCTGTGGGGCAAGCAGGCGCCATTTGGTTAGTCAGATGTTTGTGGTGGAAGCATGGTCATTATGTTGTTTGAAGAAGTCAGTGACCTTGGGCTGGGGTTTTAAATGTATGCAGATGTTGGAGATCTTTTCAAGGAAGAACTTTGCAAGCTTGTTGCAAAGTTCCTGTGAGGGGGTAATGTTGTTTGTTGCAGCTAAGGGGATGGAGAATTTTTTGACAATTTTGAAGAGTTCTGTCCTGTTATTGATGTTTGATTCCATGCGTGAGGCAAAGGTCTTTTCTTTAATTCTCTCAAGTGCATGTGGTAGAATTTGAGGCTATCTTGAAGGTGTTCTTGTCAGTCATGTCCTTGCTAGTGCGTCACCTCCTTTTCAGTTGTTTAGAGTGTCATTTAATGGTTCTGAGTTCTTCAGTGTACCAGCTAGCCTGTTTGGTGGACATTCTGTGGGTGTTGTTTCAGATGGGAGTGACGTTGTTGGCACTGTTGGTAATCCATTGTTTGAAGTTTCTGACATTCTGGTCTAGGTTGATGGAGGAGATGCTGTGGGCAGTGTTGTGGCCTTGATCCCTGTGTTCTTTGAGAATTTCCTCCAGCTGTGGTGCGGGTGGACAGACTGAGGGCGGAGCTCCACGAGCTGTTGAGGTTGAAGTGTTCGATCCAGGTGAGTTCTGTGATGTGGTTGTATCCTATGCGGTTGCTGGAAGTGAAGCTGGGGTGTGCGAGGGGCTGTGGATGAGATGGGTGTGTTTGATGTTGTTCATGCTGTCAAGGAGGTTGGTAGTGTTGATGTAATTGTGATCGTGGAGATGGAAGCTGAGGTCGCCAAGGAGAAAGTAGTTGTTGCGGTCCATGGCGAGGGGGATGATGAAGCGGGCAATGAAGTTGCAGAAGGCTGGACATGGTCCTGGATGACGGTAGGCAAGGGTGCCCTTGATTGAGGTTTTGCTTTCTTTGGAATCAGACGTTGAGGTGTTCCATGACTAGGGTCATGTCATCAGTTGTAGTGGTGCACTGGAATTATTCCTTGTTTACGATAGCGATCCTTCCACAAGGCTTTTTGATGCAGTCATGATAGGTGACCTTGTATCCTTCTGGTAATGCTGTGGCGATGTTGGGTGTGGAAGTGAGGTTCAGCCAAGTCTTGTGAGAAAGAGTTCATTGGGTGTGAGCGTGGAGATGAGTCCCAAATCTCTGAGGGGTGCATAGTGAGCATGTGTTCAGAATGGTGCATTCAAGTTGATGTTATTGCTCAGGTGATGGCTATGGTGTGTTGGGGTGGGGCTGGTCAGTGGGCTAGTGTGTGTGTTGTGGCAGGAAACATGGCAGTGGGTCCAGGTGAAAGGTCCTGCCATGGGATTGGGTCAGATCAGTGGCAGACACTCAACTTTGAAATTTTCAGTCATGAAATGTTAGGTTTTGCCTCTTTACTGCATGGATATATCCCATTGGTGAACATGTCTGCATGTGGTGGAGTCTGCTCTCCCCCCCCCACCAACCCCACATGATGCATCATGCTCGTGGGTGTGTGAAATTGTGCAAACTGAGGCACCCAGCTCGGCATGGGGCGAGATGGCACACTGAACAATAGGGGGGCGCATCCTCATGGATTAATACCTACAAAAACTTTAGTTCCCCTACAGGCCACTCTTTCTCAATGATGAACAGGTTATCGCTTTGGACTTGTTTAAAGCACTATCTTTTTGAAGTTAATACGAAGGTGAAATAGTACAACACATTATATTTTTAGCAACTTAACATTATTAAATAGATGTGTAAATGCTTTATATATTCTAAATAAAAACCTGTTCAAATTACAGACTATGGTGGCAGGACTCTTTCTCTGGTCCACCCGGGTAGTAGTCAAGGCAGTCCCTTGCGGATGAGACCTAGAGAAGTACAAGCCTCCCGGAGAAGGCCATCTCTCCTTATTGTTATATGTACACTGTAGTGAATGGAAATTCCCACAAGCAACCTAATACCTTTTTAGTACTCCACTGCAGGTGTTCATAGGATTGTTTAGCCATAGTATGAAATGGGCTAAAATGGGAATCTGAGAAACCAATTTGTCATAAAAAACACCCAATTACAAATATCTATTGCAAAATATAATATACAAAAATATAAATAATATTCAGCAAGCAGTCTTCAATGGTATCCAGAGTGGAAAGAAGCAGTGAAAACGTTAAAGTTTTCAAAAAAATCACGTTTTTTTATGTTCACCAACTTTCTATCGCATTTCATCCTGGCACTCTGGGTGTACTCGTGAAGGCAGATTTTCTCTCATATGAGATAATAGCATAGAGGTGTAATTTAGCAATGGAGTAAATAAACTTGCATCTTTAAATTCATGTTTTGCCAATTCAGCCATGAATGTGTACTCGTAAATCGTTCCACTGTCTCACCTAAGGTGAACTTATGTCTCAAAATTAATTTGTGAATGAGACCCTGAGGATCCTCATTAGAAGTTCCATATCAAACGCAAGGTCAGTAGTTACACATGTCAAAGAGCACACCACGTGGCATCTTAAATATGCGTCAGCCTCCTTGGAGAGAATGTCAGGTTCCTTTCCACTTATTGCACTTCTTTTACTTGCAGAGGCATTGGCATATCTGTCCTAGCAGGGCTCCTTAACTCCTCCTGGAGTGCCTGACTCGTTGTCGAGGCTGCTGTTTTGATCGCATTAACCTTATTCTCGCAGCACTGCACTGACTTTCTCTTGAGGCCTGTACTATTTTTATAGTAGCGTGACTGAAACAGAAAGCTACTTTCGTTGTGCATGAATCTATTTATATCAGGCGGCTCTCGGCTTCCCTATTCATAGTAAACTCATTTTTGCCTTTCTGTTATAAACTAAAACGCTTCGCTATTTAAAATTCACTTTTGGACCATTTTTTACTTTATACCTTATGTTGGACGTTTTGACGTCACTTAAAAAAGTCACGCGTGTCTGAAGTGCGTAGAGCTGATGACCTTAGGTTTCTGCTGCAAAACACATTTAAATTTTTGTGCAACGGAAAACAATGAATACACCAGGATTATAAACATAGATTATTGGATGAGATTTAAACTGCTTTAAAAGACTGCAGATTTTGAAACAACTATCTACTTGTTCTGACAAGTAAAACAGTAATCAGAATGAATAGTGTCATATTGTGGAGATGCTCAAATCAATCAATCAGTAGATTTGTAGAGCACTAGTTGTCTCCTATGAGGGTATCCAAGCTCTGGCAGGGTCCAGTTGATTAGCCAAATCGCCATGTCTTCAGACTTTTGGAACTCTGGAAGAGATAAGGAGGTCAGTAGATGAAAGGGTAGGTCGGTCCATGTTTTCACTGCTAGGTAGGTGGAGGAGTGACCTCTGCATCTGCTATGTCAAATCTGTAGGTGTGAAGTTTAGAGAAAGGGATGCAGAGCGGAGGTGTCTGGTGGGCAGATAGAAGTATAGGCAGTGATTCAAGTAGGTGGGTCCGCAGTTGAGTAGGGCCTTGTATGCATGGGTCAAGTGGTTGAAATGGCTGAGGAGGTGTCCTGTGGGGTGAGCTGGCTCCATTCAGTTAGTCAATGTATGTGGTGGTACGTTGTTGATGTGTTGCTTGAAGAAGAAGTGGCCTTGGGCTGGGGTTTAACGTTTCTGTAGATGTTGGCGATCTTGTTTTGGAAAAAGTTTGCAAGGTTGTCGCAGAGTTCCTGTGAGAGGGTGATGTTGTTTGTTAAAGCTAAGGGTTGGAGGATTCTTTGATGATGTTGAAGAATTTGTTACTGTTATTGGAGCTCGATTCCATGTGTGAGGCTAAGGCCTTTTTCTTCGAATCTCTCAACTGTGTGTTGTAGAGGTTGAGAGCTGTCTTGACGACGGTCTTGTATGTCGTGTTTTTGCTGGTGTGCCACCTCCTCTCCAGTTGTTTAGTGTGTCGGTTAGTGGTTCTGAGATCTTCAGTGTACTAGCTAGCCTACTTGGTGGACCTTCTGTGGGTGTCATTGCCAACAAGAGCAATGCTGTTGGGGCAGTTGGTGATCCAATTGTAGGAGTTTCTGATGTTTTGGTCTATGTTGTCAGAGGAAACATGAGGGGGGTGTTCAGGATGTTCATCCATATTTCCTTTGAAACTTTGCTCTAGCTGAGGTAGAGGGCATTGGTCAGTCTAGGGGCAAAGGTCTGTGAGCTGGAGGTGTTGAAGTGGACAATGGAGTGGTCAGTCCAGGTGAGCTCCGTGGTGTGGTTGTTCCTGATGCGTTTGTTGGAGGTGAAGACGGAGTATAGCGTGTGGCCCGCAGTGAGCGTGGGGCCGTAGATGAGTTAGGTGAGTCTGATGTTGTTCATGCTGTCAAGGAGATAGGGAGTGTTGATTTCAATGAGGTCATTGAGATGTAAATTGAGGTCGTGAGGAAATTGTAGTTTTTGGAGTCTATGGCGATGGGGCGATGAAGTCTGTAGTGAAGTTTCTAAAGGCTGAACTTGGTCCTGGAGGATGGTAGACAAGGGTGCCTCTGATGTTGGTTTTGCTGTCTGTTTGGAGTCAAAAGTTCAGGTGTTCTATGGCTGGGGTGACCTCATCATTTGTGGTGGTGCAGTCAATGAATTTCTTGTATATGCTGGCAATCCCTCTGCCAGGCTTTTTGATGCGGTTGTGGTGGGTGATCTTGTATACTTGAGGATTTGTGGAGGCGTTGACAGTTGCAGAAGTGGGGTAGAGCCAGCTCTCAGTGAGGAAGAGGACGTTAGGTGGAGATGTGGTATGTTTGCATAGTGAGGAAAATGGCAGCAGTTCTGCTGCTGGCTATTTTATCTTATTTTAGCTGTGACAGACTATCATGGTGTAATCTCTGTGGATCTGCCTCAGAGACAATGCGGCTATTTGATGGCCACTTGAATGTACACCTCGACTCTCAAAGCGCATAGCATCTGCTTTGCAATTGTTATCTAAATTTTTCCCCTATGCTATGTTGTAATAGGCATCTCCGAGCAAAAAGAGGGCAAACCCCCTGAGAATTTGTCCGAGCTCTGACTGAATCACACACTGATCATTTGGTGTCTGACTCCTCTTTGCCTATGGCCCAGGAAGAAAAGGCCTAAGAAATGCACTGTCCCAGGATTAAATTACATTTTCACATGTAACAAAAGAGTGGCATTTTTCTGGCCAGCCTTTCTGCAAATTCTCTGAATCAGTGCAAATATGTATCCATACAAGTTTGTAGTTGCACTCTTTTGGAATCTAGAAGGGGCTCTGTGAACCTTTCCAGTGAGACGTTTGCCATTAAGATGACATTGTGTGTTGTTGTATTCTGCGAGCCAGAGTCACTCCTAAAACCCCAAAAAAACCCTACTTCTGTGACCTCCCATCAACAGAAGAGGTAGCTGTATTGACTAGCATGGAGAAGGACATTTGCCGTATTCCAGCAGGCCAAAAGCTACTCCCAGCAGAATGAGGCCCCTTTGGTGGTTGCTTCATGGAAGTCAGTCTTAACAGAGCTGGAATGACTTTGCTGTCCAGCTATGTAAGCACAGTGATGTTGACATTATCGAGACGGTTGCGGACCTTTATTGGGTATTCCAGGGCTAGATGTGGTGAGGCTGCAGAATCCGTGAACTGACACTTTCCATCCCTGATTTTGTGAGAGCCTGCCAACTGAAAAAACAGTGATAATGCACCAATTTGGGTTTCTACACTAGTTTTTGTTGATGCTCATCTATCTTGGCTTAAACCCACTGACGTCCCATATTG
Source organism: Pleurodeles waltl (assembly GCF_031143425.1). NCBI lineage: Eukaryota > Metazoa > Chordata > Amphibia > Caudata > Salamandridae > Pleurodeles > Pleurodeles waltl. Next base: position 668,359,906 of record NC_090446.1, on the reverse strand, counting down.
CTCCCAACAGTATTCAGAAAATAGATCGAAGTGCAGATGTATCATGGCAAACTTGATTTATAAGCACTCTAGCGGGCCTATTTGCTTCATTAACTGTGATTTGTAAACGCTCTCGAGTGAAAGAGTTGAGAGTTCACAAAATCAGAAGAAGGCATCAACATCTTTCTCTATGAGGAAATATTGGTCATAGGATTCCATCTTATTTGCATTTTAGCACTTTAAGTCCGTTTCGTGTCATATCTCAGCTGTAGAAGGTGTAAGGAGATTCTGTTTTTTAATAACTTGTACATTTTTGTTTCATATATACCAAAATCCTGCACTTCTGCAATTTCAAGATTCTGTGAGTATCAGATGTTGCTTCAACCTATCGTCTGAAGGATGGAAGGGTAACTATGTCATGCCAGAATGCAGATTCATGACATCCACATTACCATGTTCTTCAACGTTGAACGTTCAACTCATTGAGCTATCCTTTAGGTAAAATGGAGTATTTAATCTTAACTAATTTTCCACATGTAAAGAAAATAGCCCTTCTAGCTGCAAAAAAATCAAAACATAAGTCCCTAGGTCTTTAACATTATTATCCTCTTTGTATCCTGAGATCCCTTCTAGTCTAGTTCTAAAAATATCTGCTGTTTCAAATGCTGCAAATACAGACAAAGGTCTTGCCTGAGGGTCAGCACTGAAAATCAAGTTTGGTAGCATGGAATCCACCTCATGCTTTAAACCCCTCTGAGATTGCACAGTGCACAGCACAAGATATAACTGTTACAGAGAGGGAAAGAGAGCAAACACACTTAATTGTGTTGTGTAGGTGGAACCACGTTTACCTTCCTTATTTTCATATTGTTCCATACCCAGGTACCACTTCCTAGGTGGCTCAATTTCCATTTCTACCTTATAAAATATCGCACCTCTTACGGCATTCCGGCTTGAAGAAAAATATTTCTAAATTAAATCTACAGGAACTTTAAATGCCTATCTCTGAAACTGGCTCTGGGATTTGGGGCACTTCTTAATCAAATTCCAGCACTGCCTACTTTATTGAACATGTTCGGTCATTCCTTATAGGGAGAATTATCTGTCTCTCTCCAAAAATAATTAATTGTTCCAGTGAACATGTACATTCCACAAAAACTCACACACCTTTACTACCCCCCACCAACTGAGATAAAAATATCCATGTCAGCAAAGAAAACCCCTTCTGCCATTTTAGATGCTGTGGTTTCACAAATCCTGATATGGATCCATTGCACCTGCAACTCATGTTCACTTTTTAAAAAATTTACCAAGGAGGGACCCTTTGAGAGTTGCCTTATAATTCCTCGAGATCAGTGTGTACCCACCCTTCCCCCTTATATAGCTTTTTACTTTTTACTTCAGGATGTGGGGGTCCAAACCTCACATCCTGAAAGGGCAACCACACAAGAAATGGTTCTGGTTCATCTGGCCAATCAGACTACTTGGACTTGGAATTACAACTTTGGAACTGTGGATCTCAAAGGGAGGAAATGGTTCCTTATTCAATTTGAGTCTTTTTTTAGGTTTGTGTATCCGCAGTGTATTGACGAACCCCTAGAAGCACAGATATACATAAGAGTCAAGCCTTTGAAGCTGCTCAACATCAAAAACTACTGATTGCATCTAATTCAAACCACCACAAGCAGACTTAAGTTCTAACTTCATGACAAATTTGGAGTAAATCCATTTACAATTTTGGGCAGTAGGCGTAAGCATAGTTTCAAATGGGAGCTAAAATAGGAACTCTAATCAAAGAAGGGGAAAGAAATGAATGTACAGTAATCAATTAATACTTACACCCAAAATCATATGTTTTGAGAATAGGTATCAGGGATACTATTAACTTCCTTTCACCTTCATGACTATGAATACATATATATTTCTCTGTATACCAGTCCGTGGCAGAGACAGCTGCAATACTCGTTGATCAGTATAAATGTAAAAAGCACTAGGGAAGAGTTAGTAAAAAGAAAGTTCATTTAGCTATTGCTAAGGCAGGGCTAGACTGGAGTCCGGATGCTTGGGATGCAAATATTTGGGATTCCATTGACATTTCTGACTCTTGCGAAGAGCGTTGTCAGAACATTGGTGGTCGGAGCGAGGCAGATGGACAGAAAATTATTCATGCATAGCCCATAGACAGACGAGAGTTACAACATGGACTTCAATAACCTGGGGTGCAGCCATAGACTGATTATACACACAGGAGGTAAATGACATCATAGAGAGATTTAAGCAGAGGTCTGGGGAAGCAACACTTACATGGATGGTGCACTTTTTTGACACAGGAGCATGTGGAATGAGGCTAGATGTAGGAGACGCTCCAAAGTTAAGCATACTTAGCACTGATCCCACTGTTCAGGAACAGTTTAAGGGCTATCAGGGTAACCAACAGATCACCCGAATGTAGCTAGCAGTCACAAGGTGTAACCATAAATAGCTTAAAGAGTCAGACTGGCCACAAAATGGTACGCCCTGGTATACATTAAGAGATGCAATGTAGAGAAATAAGGAGGAGGGAATGAAAATTAAAATTTTCCTGGGTGATGCTCACCGTCTGTTAGATGGACCACTCTCTGTATCAGTGTGAAACAAAATAAAGTGCATCGCTCCTCCAGCCTACAAACATGGGATAATGACCCTAATAATCAATCAGACAGGTAACCCCTAAAAGGATGTGCTGGAGGTAGTTCGTGAGTTAGGAGAGCTTGGAGACTGGATGACACCTGAGAGACCCTCGAGCTCGGAAGGTCGCACAGATAATAACAGAGTATCTAGGAGATACATGTTTATGGTATTGCTGAAGGATGGTATCAACAAAGAAAAGATAGATGTCATAGATACCAAGAGTCTGTCGGAGATGTCTCATAAGCGAGGGTTGAACAGAAAGGAGGGGAGCAGAAAGGTAAATAAGCAAGATAACAAATGAGTGAATCAGGGCAAGTCACAGATGCAGGAGGAAGGAAAAGAGAGGGAGAAAACAATTTGTCCGAGGGGGAAGGAGGAGGAAGATTTGAATACTGACTGGTTGACTGAGGAAAACATAGAAGGAGAGCAATCTCCTCGCAGATATGAGAACCTATATCCGGACTTAACTTGGGCAAGAGCCAACAGATTTAAATCAGATTAGGAAATAGGCCAAACTCTAGTACAGGGATGGGCTTCCAAAGATAATAGACCCCCCATGTTGATTTAGAAATTCAATGGAAACATAAAAATGTTCAAAAGGCTTGGGCTTTGGTGGACACCGGAGCAGAGGCATCTTTAATATATGGAAATCTGAAAAAGTTTACACAACAATACTACACAATCACAGGGTTGAGTGGAAGGCAACCACCCACAGTGCAGACTGATATTCAAATGAAAATAGGGAGGATGCCAAAGAGAGAATATACTGTTTTGATTTTGCCCCTACTAGAGTATATACTTGGGATTGACATTTTGAAGGGGATGATTTTATACTTGGATGATGGTTGTTATCCATTTGGATCAAAGTGATACATTTCAGTGGCAGCAGTGAGGGTGGTTTGTGTAAAGATACCCCCAGGGAAGCTGCTTCCAGCCAAGAATGTGGTTCATTTAAAACAGTACAGAATCCCGAGAAGACATGAAGTGATAAGTAAGACTATTCAGGATTTGATAGAGGCAGGTGTCGTGGCCCCAGTTACCACTGAGTGGAACAATCCTTTGTGGGCTATATGCAAATTGGATAGCCGCTATGGAATGACGATCGATTATCGAGAATTGAACAAATACACACACCTTTTGACTGCTGCAGTCCACAACACCATCACTCTGATTGAGAGGATACAAAAACATAAAGTGACCTGGTATGCAACCATTGATATCGATAATGCTTTCTTCTCCATACCATTGGACTCTGAGAGTCAGGAGCAATTTGCTTTTTCGTGGAATGGAAGACAATTTAAGATGTTATCTTTGCCTAGGGGTATGTATACAGCCCCACCATCTGTCACTGGCTGGTGACAGAACACCTGGATGAAGTACTTGTCATTCCAGGGTTGCAGTTGTCTCATTATATTGATGATATGATGATTCACGAAGAAACACAAGAACAGGTGCAGACTCATTCGGACAGGGTTGTGGAACATTTTCAAAACAAAGGGTAGATGATCAATCCTAAGAAGATGAAAAGGACCCGCTCAAAATGTGAAGTTTCTAGCAATTCAGTGGAATCAGGGACACAGGTAGATGTTGCCACTACAAATCAAAAGATACTAGAATTTGCCATACCCCGTAATAAGCAGGAGACTAAGCGATTCATTGGATTGTTTAGTTTTTGGAGATAGCGTATCCCTCACTTGAGTCAGATTTTGGACCTTTGTACAAAGTGACTCGAAAGAAGCATGAGTTTGAATGGGAAAAGCAGCAGCAGTGTGCTTTTGAACTGGCAAATGAGGCGATTCAACAGGCGGTAGACCAATGGCCCGTACAGGAAGGAGCCATCAAGTTCCATGTAACCGTGCAAGGGTAATATGCAAATTTGAATATGTGGCAAAAATCGGGTGTCCCTGGGCTTCTGAACCAAAAAACTACCAGATGCTGGATAGCGATATACTCCCTTTAAGAAACAGTTACTAGCATGGTTCTGGGCTCTAGTGGATACTGAGCAAATGACCATAGGGCATGAAGTGATTCTGAGACCTAAGATCCTAATAATGCAGTGGGTGATGTGTTCACCTAAAACTCACCAAATAGAACAAGCACAGGGAGGAAGTGTCATTAACTAGAAATGGTACATATAGGACAGGGCTTGAGTAGGAGCAGCATGAACAGCAGCCCTGCATAAACAGGTAACACAGACCCCCGGCCGCAATGATGAGATGGTGCAGAAAGGTGCCAGAGATTAAAGTGTTACCCGTGAGGTGGAGCAAGCCATTTGAATCCTTGTCCCCTGAGGAAAGGAAGCATGATGGTTCAGCAAGTATGTGGGGGTCAAGAGACATTGGAAGGCAGTGTTGTATAACCCAGTAACCAAGAAGCTGCTTTCCACTACAGGAGAAGGGAAGAGTAGTCAATACACAGGATTGTATGCTGTATATTAAGCATTATAACAGGAACTTCCGGGGACATGCCACATTTATACTTATTCTTGGTCCATCGCCAATGGGCTAGCTACTTGGCTTCCCACAAGGCATGCACATAACTGGCAAATACATTCCAAAGAGGTGTTGGGCAAAGAATTGTGGCAGGAAATTTGAGAAATGCTAGAGCAAAGTACTGTTACTATGTACCATGTATGCCCACAGTCCCAACAATTCTCTAGAAAGATGGTTCAGTTCCTTTGCAGATGACAAACCCAAAATCTCAGAGGCAGAAGTGGCAATGCAGGATTCATACTTCATTGAGATAGCTAAATGGGCACACCAAAAATGTGGACACCTGGGAGAGAAGGCCCGTAACAGGAGGGCAGAGATTAGAGTGATGCATATTCTACTAGATATGATCAAAACTGTCCTAATTCAGAGTCCTATTTGTCAAAACACACAAAAGAGATCTGTCCTGTGAACTGTCAGAGGACAGTTGGGGAGGGGGGAGTTGCCAGGGCAGATATGGCAAATTGATTACATTGGGCACTACCAAATAGTCACAGATGGCAATAAGCCTGCGCAGTGGAGAATACCTATTCTGGATACAGTGGTGGCTCCTCCGTTTGGGTGGAGGAGCGTTGCTCCCCCGCCAGCAGCATAAACTGCAAACCTTTCACAAGGAAGGGACAACAGACTATGTTTATTGTCTCTTCCTTGTGAAAGGGGTGGGGAGATGGGGTGTCGAGCAGTGTGGGGAGTGCAATGTGCACTCTCCTCCCTGCGCATGTATGTTTGGCCGGCCGTCTCTGGCTGGCCAAACCTACATGCGCAGTAGGCTGTCTCCAGCCCGGCATAACTGTTGAGAGAGTCTGCCTGGGAGCACCCTGGCTAGGCGCTCCCAGCCAATCCTGACGCTGCTCAGAACAGCGTCAGGATTGGCTGCAGGGCAAGCTGGGAGCCTGTGTGCAGAGTCGACGTGGGAAAGAGGAGCAGTGCAGCGAGGAGCGGTGCAGAGGTACATTTATTGAGGTACATTTATTTTTTATTTTTGAATCAAATTCCTTTACCCCACCCCTGTGTGCCACCCCACCCCTATTAACCATGGCGAGCCACGACTGTCTGGATGTCTGATTGCGTTTCCTTGCAAATGTGCTACTCAATTTAACATTATCAAAACTTTGGACATGTTAATGTTGTATTATGGTGTCCCACTGCAAGTCCAAAGTGACAATGGGTCACATTTTCAAGGTAAATTGGTGCAAGACTATTCTTCACAACACAATATTGATTGGATTTATCATATTCCATATTAACCACAAGCTGCAGGATTGATGGAGAGAATGAAAGGTTTACTAAAAGCCCAAATGTGAAAACTAGCGGGCAGTACCTTGTAACATTAGAGAGATACTTGGAGAGTCCTTGATGATACTTAATATTAGACCATTGACAAATGCAGAAACACAATTAATGTGAATGTTAACCCCAGCATTACAGATACAATACCCATGTCAAAACAAATACTACAATGTATTGGAGACAAGTACCAGAGCCTTAGATCCCTACCGAGCCACACTAGAAACTGCAGGTCTTGATTTGCATGCTTCAAACATGTACAGATTGAAACCAAGAGACATGGCGCTTATTGAGATAGGTGTTGGAATACCATTTACCCGGGAGCATTTTGAAATGATTGCTCCTCGATCTGGGTTGGCACTCAAAGGTATTCAGGTCTTGGGGGCAGTGATCAATGAAGATTACCAAGGAAAAATTACGGAACTTTTATTGAAAAGTAGAGAAGCAGATTTGATAATACAACTTGGAGACAGAATTGCTCAGTTTGTCATCACTCAAGTATATGGATGAAAAGTTAAAAAGGGGACTGCCCCAGACCTTCTTACAGTACGTGGGGAGGGAGATTTTGGCTCAACTGACAAAAATCCGTGTAGGTAGAATCCCCAAATCCTCCTCTTGAACCAGTAGAAATTATTGCAAGAGGCAAGGACAATGTGTTGCTAGTCATGACACCAGGACAGTAGAGAGGGGAGTAGGTACCAACTGCTAAATGTTATTTGCAAGAAGGATCATACTTGTCTGTTTTCCAGGTCACACTACAAGGTGCCTGTGTGCTAGCTGTTCTGTGTGGTCTCCCATCGTGAGCGTGCAAGTGGGGTCGGGAGGGGCCAAAAGTCCCTTGCTCTGACATGATTGACCAACAGCGCTGATCGATATCTCTACTGCACCAGCTTCATAATGTCTGGACTTATCTGGCATAAACTGTGCTTAACTGATCGGATATCTGCATGACGAAAATGAAAAGTATTGTTGACGTCATTTCAATGTGTTTAGTTGCTATACCGACTACTGATAGCATTTTGCTGCAAATCTTTAATGTCACCAACAAGGATAGAGTGGTGAAAGAAAGTGACGTATTGACATACTTTACACTGTATGACTATTGATGGTTTTACCAATGAGACAATGGTGGAACAATTGGATAATCTAACACATGTAATTACTTATAACATTACTACTGGTGATGTCTGCTACAACTGAACTTGATACATATACAAAATTGGAAAATGTGCTGAAATGCGCCTTGAAGCAACAATGGAGTCTCCTCAAGAGATCCTGTGGGAACAATGAGTACTATGTCAGCAAAGAAACAATAAGACATGTAGAATTATCAACAATAGCATGTCTTGTGAACCTATAGGGCCTCATTACTAGTGTGGTGGTCTTACGGTCCGACCACCACATAACCAGCCTTGCGGTCTGACCACCAGGGAACCACCAGCTCGGAAAGGATCTTGGTCTGGAGGTGGCGGAGATCCTTATTCGCCCGGGAGGCAGCTGCATGCAGCGCTGACCTGCAGATTACGACCTCGGTCTCCACCAGATTTTTCATGCCAGTAACAATGCCATGAAAAGGTTGGTAGAGAACAGGTGCAGGAGGCCACAGGGGCCCCTGCACTGCCCTTTACTTGGCTTCACAGACAGTGAACATTGCAAGGGTGCTGGTGGACCCTGCTGGCAACAGCATTGCTGCTGGCTCGATTAGGAGACAATGGGCCAGATGTAGCAAAGGTTTTTACCCATTCTGTGTCTATGGGAAAATGTGTTCGTACATATGGCCCAATTATCTAAGTCAGAATACATGAGGTTAAGTCTTTCTATAGAAGGAGTTCCAGAATTAGCTGTTTATAATACTCAAGTTATTAATTAATTTGCATGTTTGATGGTCAAGAATATCAACCATACCTCAATCGCTTTAGCAGAGTTATTATTAGATATACAAGGCACTAGAAAAGCTGCATTGCAAAACAGAAAAGCCATTGACTATTTATTGTTGAAACATGACCACGGTTGCTCAGAATTTGATGGTATTTGTTGCTTTAACCTGTCAGATCACTCTAAATCTATCCAACCCACATTGAAACCCTGCATAAATTGGTGAAGGGAGTGAAGCAACATGTAGACAAAGGATGGTGGGATGGGTTATTTAGCTGGCTTCCTGATTTAGGTCAACTTTGGCCCATTTTCGGTTAAATACTTGTAGTAATTTGTATTATAATCATGTTATGGTGCTGCATACAATGCATTCCTAACCTAATTACTATGTTTAGACCTAAAAGGGTTACTTTTAGACCAGTATGCTAAGACAGTCATTGGTCAAAGGGTGGAGTGTAATGCTATGTGTATTTGACCACCGACTCTATCTTGACCATTGACTTGATTTTGTGCTTAGCTTCAGGTGCCGTCACAGGGCTGGTGCAGTTTTGTTCCACACTAGGCTTGTTTTCCACAAAGAACGTGTTTGTACTTTTCTCACCAGCACAGGGTTAAACTGTATTGGAACAAAACATGGGGATGTAGAATGTTGACATGACAAGAGAGTCTCAACCTGGGGATGTTTTCATCTAGGAAAAGTACAGCTCCTTAGTCTATGGAATGCACATTGGGGCAGGGCCAGTTCCTTTGCATGTTTTTGACATAGACCGAGTACAGCCAGAGCTTGAATTTCGTAACCAAAGTCAGGCGGAGAGTGCTAGAATCTTCCTCTTGAGTTTGTTTAACATTTATAAGTTGGGGAAACTTGGCACTGAGGAAGGAGCTCGCCTGAACCTGGACGCATGGATCAGGGAATAAATCCCATGTGAGACCTCCTGCCTCAGCCGTTCAGGGTTCCTTGGCATGATGCTGGCATGGTGATGTATTTTTATTCTTAATTAATAAGCTTAACTACGCATATAAATTCAGTGCATATATTCATTGTTGAAGTATTGCACATTTTCTATCTGTCATTGTTTAACTGCTGTATTTTGACACATACATGTGTTTTACTGCATTCAAGTTAAATGCTTATGTTCATATTTCTGTTTGATTTTATTTGATATCTGGGAAGTGACTTAATAAATTAACTATTCAGATTAAGAGTGCTGTATTCTTTGGCATAATTTCCTCTGAGTTTAAAGTAGAGCACCACACTGCCCGATCTGGTGCAGAGATATGAATGTCTGCCAGCACTTCAACAACTAAGTGTTGGAGCCTTCTTGGGACTTGACTTCAGCAGAGTCCAGAAAAAAAGTTTACAAAATTGAGAAAAGGGGCCAGGGTAAGGATACCTTGACCCCTTAGCTCTGCTGCTGGCGTCCCAGAGGGACCCCTCTGGGGCAAAAAAGTACTTTAAAAAACAAAATCACCATGAATTTGCGACGGGGTCGTGAATCAACTGTAAAACATTTTTTTTTAAAACAAGTGCGATCTTCCGTGCTTGTTTTAAGAAAGTCCCCGGGTGAGCCAAGTCCTGGGGCATGTTGAAAAAAGAAGGAGGTGCATTGAGCTCCATCCTGGGCTTATCCAGCCCCGTGGACCGCCACCTCCCTGGAGCTTAATTTATATAGAATGCTAAGGGCTGCGTGGCCCCCATTCAGCCCCAGGGACCGCCACCTGCCCGGGGCTGAAGAAATAATGAATGCATGCGGGCCACAGCAGCCCAGGGGACTGCCATCTCCCTGTTGCTAAAGAATTAATGAATGCAGCGAGCTGAAAGGCCCCCCGCAGTCCCAGGGACAGCCACCTCCCTGGGGCTGAATTTAAAGAATGAAGAGGGTCTGTTGCGGACCCTTGGCCATGGGCCACCATCTCCCAAGGGCAAAAAGAATGTTGGAAGGAGGGCACACAGCTTCTCTCTAGGAGCCATAGATATCACTGGGAACTGCCACTCTCAGGACCAGCTCCTGCTATTTCTTGGGGTCCCATCCCAGGGACTTAGCTGTTTGCTTGGGCTTGGCGGGAGCTTTGACAGTCAAATAGCTCTCAATTGCTTGAAGTGGAGTTTCCGCTGTTTCCCTGCCCACAGAGATGTGGGCAGGGAAACATAGGAAACAATTGCTTTTGCAGACAGGGAGCTGCATCTTTAGCAGCTCCCTGTGTGCAAAGCAATTTATGGTATATGTTGCTTTAACCTGTCAGATCACTCTAAATCTATCCAACCCACATTGAAGCCCTGCATAAATTGGTGAAGGAAGTGAATCAACATGTAGACAAAGGATGGTGGGATGGGTTAATTAGCTGGCTTCCTGATTTAGGTCAACTTTGGCCCATTTTAGGTGGAATACTTGTAGTAATTTGTATTATAATCATGTTATGTTGCTGCATACAATGCATTCCTAACGTAATTACTATGTTTAGACCTAAAAGGGTTCCTACCCTTAATTATTCAAGACCGTGCCCCTGACATCTGCCTCACCATAGTAATCTAATGAAGAACTAGATAGCTAAAATTGTATATTTATTACAAAAGTGTGGCATGCCTGATTATCTTGTAGTAATCAAAACTGTAATACCTAAAGCATTTCTTTTAGAAATTATAAAAATGAGAGGGCCTTATTCCTATAGTAATCATGGTTAATGCTCTAAAAAACTAAAATGAGGACATATTTTCTAAGTTCTCAATAGCAACAAAGCACTTTTAAAATAAGTGCTATCTTTATGATTTTTTTATCCAGTGGATCACTTGATTATATGTTACAGTTAGGGGATTGGATGTGGCGTTATGGCCAGAGCTGCAGACATTGCAACTGGGGAACCAGGTGTGAGTTGCTGCATCAGCTCGATATTAGGGGGCATATTTATACTCCGTTTGCGCCGAATTTGCGTCGTTTTTTTCGACGCAAATTCGACGCAAAACTAACTCCATATTTATACTTTAGCGTTAGACGCGTCTAGCGCCAAAGTTCCTGGAATTAGCGTCATTTTTTTGCGTGAACACCTTCCTTGCGTTAATGATATGCAAGGTAGGCGTTCCCGTCTTAAAAAATGACTCCGATGCTATTGCGTCGGATTTATACTCCCGGGCAAAAATGACGCTCGGGAGTGGGCGGGTCTAAAAAACCCGCATTTGCGCCGGATTTTAGCGCCTGGGTCAGGGCAGGCGTTAAGGGACCTGTGGGCTCAGAATGAGCCCAGAGGTGCCCTCCCCTGCTCCCAGGGACACCCCCTGCCACCCTTGCCCACCCCAGGAGGACACCCAAGGATGGAGGGACCCACCCCAGGAACATTAAGGTAAGTCCAGGTAAGTATTTTTTTTTTATTTTTTTTGTGGCATAGGGGGGCCTGATTTGTGCCCCCCTACATGCCACTATGCCCAATGACCATGCCCAGGGGACATAAGTCCCCTGGGCATGGCCATTGGGCAAGGGGGCATGACTCCTGTCTTTGCTAAGACAGGAGTCATTTCAATGGGGGATGGGCGTCGGAAAAAAATTGCGCAAATCGGGTTAAGACGTTTTTTTTGCCTCAGCCTGACTTGCCCCATTTTTAGACGCCCAAACGCCATTTTTCCCTACGCCGGCGCTGCCTGGTGTACGTGTTTTTTTTTCACGCACACCAGGCAGCGCCGGTCGGCTAACGCCGGCTAACGCCATTCAATAAATACGGCGCCCGCATGGTGCTTCAGAATGGCGTTAGCCGGCGCTAATTTTTTTGGCGCAAAACTGCGTTAGCGCAGTTTTGCGTCAAAAAGTATAAATATGGGCCTAGGTGTTTCTGGACAAATCACTTAGGCCCTCACTATGACATTGGCGGTAAATTCCGCTTACCACCACGGCCGCCAACATACCGCTGCAGTGGCGAATATCAGTTTGCTATATTATGACACACATACACCAATCCGACAGAATACTGCCACATAAACAAATCCACCAGCCCAAAGGTCAGTGTTAAACTGACAGTTCCAACACCCATACCGTTACGCCAACAAAACAACGCCCACTACATCATGACCCACAAATCACCACTGTGGACATTCAATGGCAGTAAAACATTGGCGGTACACACCAGCATGCTCAGAATGGACACCCAAATACTAAACTGCACAACATTGGGCAATAACAAAAACACACATCTGACACTAATACACACACCACACCCACCCACTCACAGCACTATAAAACCCACACCCACATCACCCATAACCCTTTACGAATACAAATTATTGCCACCAGACTGACACCAAGACCACTGCAACAACTAGACACACACACCACATACACCCATACATCCCTCACGCACCCAACTACGCACACCCAACCACAGTACCCAACACCCACATACTTACACAACCACACAACCCCCATGTCACCACAAAAGTATCCCTGTTTCACAGATGAGGATTTGGGGGTCATGGTGGAGGAAATAGTCAGGGTAGAGCCACAGCTGTTTGGAGCACAGGTACAGCAAATATCCATTGCAAGGAAGATGGAGCTCTGGCAGAGAATCGTGGACAGGGTGTATGCCGTGGGACAGCATCCAAGAACAAGGGACAATATCAGGAAGAAGTGGAACGACATACAGGGGAAGGTATGTTTCTTAGCAGCAAGGCACTAGCTTGCCATACACATGACTGGCGGTGGACCCCCCACCTCCTCCCCCACAGCTCAGAGCATGAGAGGAGCAAGTCTTAGCAATACTGCATCCTGAGGGACTCACTGGAGTTGCCTGAAGACTGGACACCTGTGAGTCAGCATTTACTACTTATCACCCCCCATACCTGCATGTCATCTCACACCCTCACTCCCATTATTCCACTCCATTCCAAACACTGCACCTACACATATGACTAACCCCAATGCCCAGCCCTGCATGCAATACCAATGCATGGACAGCCCTCCCAGCCCTGCATGGACACCCATCACTAAAGCATGCACAGCATAGGGGAACTAACAATCCCACAATACATCAACATACACAAACTAAGGTTGCAGGGAAACAGCAACGATAGAGGGGAAGCTAGGGATGTATAATATGTCACAGGCATGAAGCATAATACATCACTTACATCCCTGCAGGTGCCCCAGCCAATGTCAGCGGAAAGGAGGTGCCACAACAAACCAGTCCCCCAACAGAAAATGCCCCCTGTGATGACAGTAACTCTGGGCTTCAGGATCTGAATCAACAACCTGGCCCATCAGGGACCACTGGACAGTCGGTCAACCCAGCCCACTCACAGTCCACCACAGAGCCTCCCTCATCAGTATCCAACACCACAATACCCACCCAGCATATCCTCACCTCTGTCCCCAGGACACGTCAATCAGCAGTGTGCCCAACTGTACAGGGGACCCTGTTCACACCTCACAGCCAAGACAATTAGGGGCCTGGGGTCAGTGGCAGTGGGCACACCATTCAGGCGACAGTCACAGGGGAACAGGAACACTGAAAGGAACGCTGTGTGCCGGGGGAGCACAGGGCCAGGGAACCGACTCTCCGGGAGGCACTCACCAAGATCCTGGGTGCCTACCAACAATCCCAGGACATGATGGGCCACATCCTTTACAACCTGCAGGAGAACAAGTGGCTGCAGGAGGAACACCATCAGGAGATCAGGGAGGACTTGCAGGCTCTCAACACCACCATGATCTCCATAGCAGGGGTGCTGGCAGACATGGCCAACATCATGAGGGAATCAGCAGCACACCAGCGGGCCCCTACACTAGCCAGTCTATTGACCAGCCCACCACTTCCACTGCAGCTAGTTGGCAGGAGGCACCACCATAGGACCCACAGGCCACCAGCACCCCTTCCCCTGCAGAAGGTGAATCACCCCGTAAACATTCCCTGCAACCCAGACAGAAGCTAGAGAAACTTGCCAAAACCAAGACCACTGCCAGGAAATGAGACTCTCCTGATTGCCCCCCTCGTGTCCCACCCTGTCACCTTGTCCACTTTGAACTGCCTTTGCTCCCCTTCCTATGGCCCCTTGGACACTGCTCCTGTGCTATAAACAGATTGGAACAATACCCTGGACTTTCCTCTACCATCAACTCTTTCCATTGCACTTTACCCTCAATTTCATAGCACTACAATAAACACCCTTGAACACAACTTGACCAATAGTATTTTATGTGTTGAGAATGTGCATTCAGGGGAACAGTCACATCTGGTGCAAATGATATGAACACTGTGATAGCATGCAATTAATGACCTGTAACTGTCTGTAGTAGTCACATCAGGACACTGTTGTCATATCACCAACATCTGTAAAATGACAAGCCATAGGTGACAGTAAGTTGAGATGGAAAGGAAGCAAATGTCATCATGCTACAGTCACACAGATGCAATCAATAGTCAGAACAATGATCAGTTCCACTGTCTCACCCGTGTCATTGAAGTATTGATTTATAACTGATGTTCTTTTGTCCACATCCTGGTCCTCTGCCTCCTCATCCTCACTGTCCACAGGGTCCATTGCTTCCACAGGGGCATCTACAGTCTCCTCGTCCTGCAGGAAAGGCATATGTCGTCTGAGGACCTGGTTGTACAACATGCAGCATGCCACTACTCTCCGGCAGACCTTCGTGGGTGAGTAGCACAGGGATCCACTTATTCGATGGAGGCATCTGAACCTGCCTTCAGGAGGCCGAAGGTCCTTTCCATTATTCTTCTGGTTCGCCCATGTGCCTCATTATAACAGTTCTCAGCCCCTGTCCTGACATTCCTCACAGGGGTCAGGAGCCACAATAGGTTTGGTTAGCCAAAGTCACATGCAAGTATTGAGTGACAAACAGCCTAAAACAATGCTATGGGGATAACACCTGAAGGCATACACTGACATACAGTGGATGGGGATGCAGGCTCGCCTATTATCCACATCCTGTGCCTCTGTAGTTGGGCCATCACATTTGGGATGCTGCTATTCCTCAGGACAAAGGCGTCATGCACCAACCCAGGATACTTGGCAGTGACGTGGGAGATGTAGTAGTCCACCAGGCACACCATCTGCACATTCAGTGAGTGGAAACTCTTCCGATTCCTGAACACTTGTTCAATATTGGGGATATGCCCCTTTGCATAGAATCCTGCCTTCACAGTGGCCAAATCTTCCACCTGGGGGAAACAATGTAGCTGCACATGTGTTTCACCAGGGCAGACAAAACTCTTCCCAGCACAATTGAAAACATTGGCTGTGACATTTCTGCTGCCAAGCCCACTGTCACTTAGAAAGAACCAGTTGCCAGGAAATGGAGCACTGATAGCACTTGCACAAGAGAGGGGATCCCAGTGGGATGACGGATGGCTGATGTCAGGTCAGGCTCCAATTGGGCACACATCTCTGTGATTGTGGCACTGTCCAGTCCATAGGTGAGTACTATGTGCCTGTCCTCCAGTGTAGCCAAGTCTAAAAGGGGTCAGTACAACGAGCGTTTGTCTCTACCTCCTATTCATCCGCAGCGGTAGGTATCTAAGGGACACAAGAGTGAGTAGGCTGTGACAATTTGAACAATGGAACCACAACCTCAGTGTGCATATAGCATCAATGTGATGGGACAGTGGGAATGGCAATATATGAGCAATTTTAGGCAATGATGCAGTTTTGGTTCATCTGATCGTTGTCCACCACATTGAAATGGTGACCACCTGTCCTGTATCTTGGGACGGGTGGAAGTGAGGTAACTCCGCCGACGCTGGGCATCTTGGCAGAAGGCGGTCTTGCACCACCGTGCAATTCCTCATTGGCTAATATGGGGCTCTATGGAGTATAGTGGCCAATGGGGATCAGTGCCAGCAGTGACGGAGTACACTGCCGCAGACATGACCGCCATTTTCTATCTAAATCCTTACTTGTTTCCTGACTTTCCACAGGACAATACCTACACTGCGTGTGCTGCTGTGACCTGTGTCTGGAACCTACAATGGCCCATGTGAATGGGAAAAGTGACCCTGCCTTCACTTCGGAGGGGTTGGAGCGACTGGTGGATGGGGTCCTACCAGAGTATTGACTTCTGTATGGGCCTCCAGACCAACAGGTGAGTACATCCTGGGCACGACGCATGTGGGAAGAATGCATGGAGATGTGTGTGCAAGCATCGTGTCATCGGGAGGGTAATGTCTGGTGGAGGCGTACATGGTGGGCGCCAGACGATGTGTGTGCCAATGGTGATGGAAACAGGATTGGTGGGCCATAGGTTTGACAGGCTGGATTGTATGTGTAATGGTGTCCTCCTGTGTGCATTCCCTCTGCAGGTCAGTGCCCATCAAAAGAAGGGATTGTGGGGTGCCATCGCCAAGGACATGCGGGCCTTGGGTGTCTACAGCAGGCGGAGCACCCACTGCAGGAAACTGTGGGAGGACCTGAGCCGCTGGGCACGGAAGACCGGGAAGGCCCAGGTGGGGATGGCCTCCCAACGAGGAAGGGGTGCCTGTCGGAACCTGAACCCCCCCTGATGGCCCTCACACTGGCTGTGGCCTACCCAGATCTGGATGGGCGCTTGAGGGCATCACAGCAGCCACAAGGGGGTGAGTACAGTGGGCATTACTACAATAAGTTGTAGGTGCATGGGATCCGGGTGGTGCATGTGAGTTAGTGGGTGCCCCTTAATGTCAGGCCAGACATTACAGCGTAATCCAGCTCAAGGGTAATGGGTGTAAGGCAAATGCAGGTAACCTGGCTAGTTTGCATTCCAAGTCAGTGAGGGCTTTGTGGGTCCCAGGGGGTGTGCAGTTGGCTGTGTTTTTCCCACAGCTTGCTGTGGCATCTAGCCAAATCAATGCCAGTGCAATGCATAGTGCCAAATCCTGATCCCTGTGTGTGATGGTGCTGTGTAAGCCAACTGTGGTGTTGGTGCTGTAATTGACCCAGTGTTCCCTTTCTCTCTCTCCCCCCCTTTTTTTCTTCTGTCATCCTGTCCATATGTGCATTAGCATCATCTGGCGGAGGAGTAGGGGCACAGGCGACAGAGGGAGCTGCATCCAACAGGACCCAGTAGGTAGAGTTCACTGACGCCGAGGGAGCCAGTGGGACGGAGGGCAAGGGGAGCACCACGGCAGAGACAGGAGGTGACAACACTGACTCAGATACCTCCTCCGATGGAAGCTCCCTTGTGGTGGCGGACACCTCTGTGACCACCCCAGCTGCAGGTACAGTCGCTACCACCCTACTAGCACCGCCCTCCCAGTAGCCCCTCAGCGAGATGCAAGTGCCCGCTCTTCCAGGAGGGTAGGTATCTCCTTCGCCCCAGGCACCTCAGGCCCTGCCACAGTGAGCCCTGCTGCCCTGAGTAAGGAGGCTATTGACCTCCTGAGATCCATCTCTGTAGAGCAGTCAACCATTGTGAATGCAATCCAGGGGCTGGCATCCTAGATGCAGCAATGCAATGCATTCCAGGAGGGCATCCACGATGGATTGGCGGCCCAACAAAGATCGATTCAGGCTCTGGTGACAGCCATTATCCCTATTCCTACTGTCCCCCTTCCAACTACCACTTCCCAGTCCCAGTCTTCTCAACCTTAACCCATCCCATGCACACATACAGACGAGCATGCACTCAAGACAACACACAAGAGTGGCACAGTCAAACACAGGCACCACACTTCAGTCCACAAGCACTCACGCAAACAACAGACAGTTGCACATACAACCACATCCACTGCCTCTACTGTCTCCCCGTCCTCCTCCCACTCCACCTCCTTCACAGTCACATACACACCAACACCTGCATGCACTGCTTCAACAGCCACCACCGGCATCCCCACACCAAGCAGCACACACATCTCACTGGCAGACACCTCCACATATCCATCTATGCGTCCCCTGTGTCCTCTCCCACCCTGTCTGTCCCCCTCCTAAAGGACACAAACGCAAGCACTCAGACACCCAACAGCCATCCACCTCACATCAACACACTACCCATGTACCTGCACCCAAGTCCAGCAGACGTACTCCTCCAACAACCACTCCCTCAATCTCCACTCCAATCTCTCCTCCCTCATCCCGCCCCACCGTTCCTAAGAAGCTTTTCCTTGCCGTACTTGACCTTTTCCCTCCCCCGTCCTGCCCGTAAGAGCAGGGTCCCAACAGCCCAGTCCAGCACCTCAGCCAAACAGTCCATGGGGACAATGGAGGCACCTCCTAGTCGTGGAGGCAAGCCAGTGAAGGATACTACTCCACCATCCATGAAGGGGAAGGAACCCACTCCACCAGCCAGGAAGGGGAAGGATCCCACTCCACCAACCAGGAAGGGGAAGAATCCCACTTCACCAGCCAGGAAGAAGGAACCCTCACCTCCTGCCATGAAAGGGAAGAAGCCCTCACCTCCAGCTGAGACACAGCAGCCCTCACCTCCAACAGAGGCTGCCCAGGAGGCCCCTTCCCCTGCTGAAACACAGCAGCCCTCACCTTCTGCAGAGGCTGGCAGGGTACCAACAACACCACCACCAGTGGGCACACGGCCCCCTTCCCTTGCTGAGACACAGCAGCCCTCACCTCCAACAGAGGCTGCCCAGGAGGCACCTTCCCCAGCTGAGACAGTGTAGCCCTCACCACCAGCAGAGACTGGCAGGGTACCAACACCACCACCAGTGGTCACGGAGCCCTCACCTCCAGCTGAGAGGGTGCAGCCCTCACCTCCAGTAGCAGACATGTAGGCCACCCTCCAGAGACTGCTGTACAAGGAGCCCCCTCCAGAAGCAGTGGGCAAGCTCTCCACCTCAGAGACTGTGACCTTGCACTCCCCAGCATTGGGAAATGGGCATGGAGCCCCCTCCAGAACCAGTGGGCAAGTTCCCCACCTCAGAGACCATGACCTTGCACTCCCAGCAAAGGGAAATGGGCAAGGAGCCCCCTCCAGAACCAGTGGGCAAGTTCCCCACCTCAGAGACCATGACCTTGCACTCTCCAGCAAAGAGAAATGGGCATGGAGCCCCCTCAAGAAGCAGCGGGCAAGTTACCCACCTCAGAGACTGTGACCTTGCATTCCCCAGCAAAGAGAATTGGGCATGGAGCCCCCTTCATAACCAGTGGGCAAGTCCCCAACTTCAGCTGAGGTGCCCCCCAACCCTCTCCCCTTGAGGTGCTTGCATACTTCAATGATGGTGCCCCTACACATTTCTGTGAGGATGTTGTAAGGAAACAAGTCGGGCCTTGGACTGTGCCCTGTGGCCATGTGAATCCTTAGTACTTTGGTGTGGGCATTGGCCCTTTGTGGACAATTGTACATATCTCTTTGTTTTCAAATTGGTTCATGTGGTGGCTTTTGCCTTGCAAATACATTTTCAGTACTTCCGTACTCTAGTCCTTGTATTATTATGCCGTGTGTCGTGTGCCATTGGTTTACATCGGTAGCTGGTTGTGTGTATGGTATATGTGTGTCTGGTGTGTGTTGTGCGTGTGTGTGCCACTCTTCTTTTCCTCCCTCCCTCCCTTGTGTGCTAGGCGGCTGTACTCACCATCGTCGTCTTCGCCGGCATTGGTGTTCCAGGTGGAGCATGGCATAGAAGAGCATAGGGAAGACTTGCAGTTTCAGTTCCATGAGGCGTTGTTCTTCTCTGTGACTCTGATGGTGAGTCTTTGGTCTTATGTGCAGTGTTTCCGCCAGGCTTTTGGTGACATTAGTTCTGCCCCGGAAATCATGGCAGATTGCAGTGTCATAATATTGTGGACGGTAC
The DNA here is from genome assembly GCF_031143425.1 of Pleurodeles waltl. Classification (NCBI taxonomy): domain Eukaryota; kingdom Metazoa; phylum Chordata; class Amphibia; order Caudata; family Salamandridae; genus Pleurodeles; species Pleurodeles waltl. The sequence goes on along the minus strand of NC_090446.1, from coordinate 668,339,891 downwards.
CTTGTCTTCCGCCTGGCTGTTGATTGCTACCGCCATGGTGCATGGTGTGGTAAATTGGCTGTCTATGAGAGTTATCGCCGCCATGGTCTTAATTTGGTGGTAATTGTATTGTATTGTAATATTATTTATATAGCCCTTACTACCCCTGACGAGGCGTCGAAGAGCTTTTCGGCGAGTAGCACGCTACTCCGGAACACAAAAGGAAATAGTGGTGGATTAGTATAGGACAATATGAGCTCAGTTTTAGTCTTATTATGAGTTAATTTGAGCCGCAGATATGTGAGTTTGTTAGTTGGATTGACTGGAGTAATGGAGGGGTGGAGGAGGGAAGAATCCAGAAGTGTTCATTGGGAGTTTATAGTCATAGAATTTAGGCTTGGGATGAGTAAAGGGGGAATGGAGGAGGGAAGAGTCTGTGGAAAGAGTTAGGGAGATCATAGTAACAGGAGGGGTTTTGAATGAGTTAAAGGTGAGATAAATGAGGGAGAAGTAAGTAGGGTTGTTTGGGAGATCATGGTAGTAAACTGAGGTTTGGGTGAGTTAGATGTGGAAGAGGAGGGAAGAGCTTAGCAGGGTTATTTAGGAGATGAAAGTAGTAGAATGGATTTGGGATGAGTCAGAGTGGGAATGGAGGATAGATTGATAGAGACATGACATATGGTGATGGGTAAACAAAGTGAAGCTTACAAGAGAGTAAAATATATTTTTTTGTATTTATACATTTTTATATATATATTTATTTATATATATACACACACACACACACACATTTTTTATCATTATTTTTATTTAATTTATTTATTCTTTATTATTTCTAATATATATATATTTTTTTAGATTTATTTATAATTTGAATTTTATTTATGTATTTTATTTTTATTTCGTTTTTTTTTCTAGTAAAGTAGGACTAGAGTAATAAGTAAATAAATGTGTAAGTAAATAGTGAAGGAATATATGACCAAGGATTATAATAATGGGTAAAATATGAGAAGAAAAGTAGTATTGTATAAACACAGACTTTCAAGATTTGAAATATTTGAAGTTAATTAATAAATGTACTTTTCTAACATTTATTTATCTTTACTCAATTTTTGAATAGCCAAATACCTATGATAATAAGCATTTGATCCGCGTGATATAAAATTAGAGCAGGGATTCATAAATATCTAATATAACAACTTATCTAGGAGCTATGCAATGACCTATGAACATGTTAAGCACAGAATAACATACACACACACATATATATATATATCTATATATATATGTATATATATATATAGAGATATATATATATGTATATATATATGTATATATACACACACACACACATGAATTCATGCACATATGTACATACATATACATATTTAAACTGAGAATAAAAATTCATTAGTTAAACAGGTTTAAAGAGTATGTGTATAGTTTATTGTTCTGACATAGTAGTAATACATATTTTCTAAAGAACTATATATATCTAGAACATACACATAATCAGATTAAAAATATTTATCAACACAGGCATATGCAGTCCACAGCTGTTTGAATTTGGTGGTTATGAAGGAAAGAGCCAACTCTTGAGTAGTCTTCTGAAGACAAGATAGTTATCTGTGGATCTTATAGTTGGGGGTAATGAATTCCATAGTTTGGCTGATTGAACAGAGAAGGATGTACCACCTATAGTCTTTTTTTTGTATGGTGGTGTTCTAAGGCGGGGTACCAATCTTGAGCGGAGGTTTCTTTGTTGAATGTATTTTGTTATTTTGTTTCTGATAAAAAGCAGTCCCGTTCCATGTATAGCTTTGTGGGTGAAAGCAGGTTGAAGGTGCATCTTCTGGCAACGGGTAAACATTGTAGTGCTCTCAAGGCAGGGGAGATGTGGGCTTGCGGTTCTACATGTAATAGTAGCCTGGCTGCGGAGTTTTGAATACTACGTAATTTTTTTCCTTAATAGATAGAGATTATCCATGGTAGAGGCCATTGACATAATCCAGTTTGGGTAGTACAAGCGAGATAGTAGCCTGCAACTTGTGTGGAAATCCGAGGTGGGGGAAGATGTGTTGTAGAGTCTTCAAGGTGATGAAGCTTGTTTGTGCTAATTTGTCCACTTGGACATTCATTGTTAACTTGGAGTCCATGGTGATTTCAGGGTTTGTAATTTCCTTGGATAATTGAGGAGGTAGTCCGAGATCGTCAGGCCAGGTGCACAGTAGGTCATAATTTTTCAAGTCACCACATGACTATTTCTGTTTTGGAAGCATTTAGTTTGAGATGGCTCCAAGTCATCCAATGATCAATGGCTCTGAGGCAATTGAAGATTAGTGAGTTTTCAATGTTTTCAATGTTTTTGGGGCATTCTAATTTAAGTAGTATTTGTGTGTCATCTGCATAGTTGTAGCATGTGAGATGAAAATCATTGATTAGTTCTGGTAATTATATAATGTAGATGTTGAAAAGCAAAGGTGAGATGATTGATCCTTGGGGACCCCTGCTTTTATGAGGAGGGTTTGGACGAGAAGGGGGGAGAATAGATGATATTAGTTCTTTTTTTAAGGTAGGATGTAATCCAGGTGAGAGCAGTCCCTTCTATGCCGGCTTTGTGGAGTCTTTGAATTAGGGTGTTGTGATCAACCATATCAAAGGCAGCCGAGAGGTCCAAGAGAAGTAGTGCAGCAACTCCATTGCGTCAACTGTGTTTTTAAGATCATCCTAGATTGCTATAAGTGCCGGTTCTGTTCCTCTTTTGCTCCATTGCGTCAACTGTGTTTTTAAGATCATCCTAGATTGCTATGAGTGCCGGTTCTGTGCCTCTTCCTGGGTGGAATCCAGTTTGGTAGTCTGAAAGTATAGAATTGTCTTCAATGAATTGAGACATCTGGGTGAATGCTGCTCTTTCTATCAGTTAGCCCAGGAAAGGTCCATTTGTGATTGGTCTGTAGGTGTTGGGGTCTTTGGGGTCTAGGTTTGTTTTCTTTAATAACAGTCATATGCATGCCTTTTTCAGCCTGTTGGCAGTATTTCCCCCACTTTATCACTCACCGCCAATGTCATAAGGAGCACCCTAATCTCCCCATGCCTAAAACCAAAATGAATGTGTCCTTGTGTAATGTACCTGATTCTCATGTAAAGCACTCCAAAACCTTCAGGTCCAGACTGCGCAATAAGGTAACTATAACTCACGCCCCCGGCATGCACAATTTGTTCGTCAAAAATGTTACTGCAAATATTACATTGATATCATCAATGATGTTATCAAAGATATCATGAGTGCCACAATTTGTGGGTAATTTGAAGTGCATGGCAAGGGCTTGTGTTATAGTTTCGTTTACAATATGATCCTAACTATGACGTCCCTGTAACCTTTGTTTTTTTCAGTCAATTTCGATGGGTTTTTAATTTCGATTTCCTAATTATAACGTTCCTGTAACCTTTGGGTTTGTCAGTGAATTTGTATTTTTTTTAACATATAGTAAGTTTTGTTCACAGTGGTGATTGGCCCTGTGACCAACCCCATATAAGCACCCAACCTTACACCGTGCACGGCCTTCACCCATGTGCACCGGAGGTTGCCCCAAGACCTACCCTGCAGCCAGACCCTGCAGCCAACCTCCCTAACCATTCAATGCCATCCTCCTCATTGCTCTTTGGCTGTGCATGGTGGGAGTTGTCCACGGCCTATCTGGGTGTGAGAATAGGTATGAGAAGGTGTATCTGGGGGGAGGGCGGCTGTCAGATTGTCTGTCTGGGTGTGAGAGCGCATACATCAGTGTTTGTTTCAGTGGGTGTGTCAGTGTGTGCGTGGGTGTGTGAGTAGGTGCTTGAGGGTGCCAGTGGGTCTGTGAGTGGGTGTGTGACAGTCTGAGTCGGTGTGTGAGTGGGTGTGTAAGTATCTGAGTGTGTCTATGAGTGGGTGTGTGAGGTTCTGACCGGGGCTGTGAGTGAGTACATGAGGGTCTGAGTGGGTCTCTGGGTGGGTGCGTGAGTGTCTGAGTGGGTCTGTGAGTGGGCACATGAGTGTCTGAGTGGGTCTGTGAGTGGGTGCGTAAGTGTCTGAGTCGGTGTATGAGTGATAGAAATTGATTGGAAAAGAGACAGAAACAGAGAAAGTGAGATAGTTTTTTTGAGGCTTTGTTGTCTGATAAACTTAGAATAAGATATTTGTGTACAATTTAAAATAAAAAAAGGTATTTATTGTTTTAAAAGAAGAATAATAATTTATTTTAAAAAGGGAAATTAGTCCAGCAGGACTCAAACCCCCAATGTTCAATGTGAAGGTCTGCGATACTCACATTGAGCTATGGGTTTTGTTTCTAATTTGCCTTCAGCCCTCTATGGGCTCAGTGGGAAGGCGCTGGCGCCCTCGAGGCTCCCCTGCGGTCCCTACTGATTTACTTTTTATTTATTGTTTATTATTTTATTTGTACTTTTTTTGTAATAAAAAGTCCTTTACGGGCTATCTGGTACCACAGGGAAAGCCTCAATGCTTCCCTCGCGGTGCCATTGCTCCAGTAAGCACGGAGCTGCTTTGACAGCAGCTCCATGCATGCTGAAGCATTTCATCTCTGTCCCCTGCACAAACATACAGGGGGCAAAGGTGAAAGCTCCACTGTTTGACAGCAGGACGTGTTTTAAATGTCCTGCTATCAAACAGCAGAGTGTTTGCTGTGGCTTGACTGCAGCTGCAGAGCTGCAGTCAAGCCACACCAAACAGCTATGTCCCGATAGTGGGCACCCCAGGACATAGCAGTAGCTGGCCCTTGGGGGTGGTGGTTCCCAGGGCCATCTGTGGCTCCAAGAGGGGCCTTCCAATGTGAAAGAAGCCCAAGGGAGGTGGTGGTCCCGGGGCTTGAGAGTCCCAAAGGGACCCTGTTATTTTTTAAAAATATTTGCCCTGGGGCAGCACAGCTTTCCTCTCATAAATCAGTATAGCCCAGGGGAGATGGTGATCCCCAGGGATATGGGGAGGCCATTGGGCCTCCTCCACTAAAAATATTCTTGCCCCAGCGGTGATGGTCGTTGGGGTACAGAGGGGCTATGTGACCCCCGCTTATATTTGTATATTCACACCGGGAAGGTAGTCGTCCCTGGGGCTGTGGGGGAGGCCGTATATATATATATATATATATATATATATATATATATATATATATATATATATTTATAATAATGCTCATTACAGAGCCTCCCTACCTTTTTGCCACTGGAGTTTTTCAGGCAGGCTCCGATGGCGTCCTAGGCACTGCTAACTAGTCCCAAGGCTGGCCTGTGCTTAAAATGAATTTGCAAATTAGGCTAATTATAATTGGGTGTGTCAACCTACCTATAAGTCCCTAGTATCTTGTAGGGTATGTAGGTTCAGGGACCTCAGAATAGGTAGTGCACCCATAAGTTTACTGCTGTGGTGCCCAGTGTAATTTTAAAGAAAGGCTTGCCTTGCCATCTGCTTTTAAGTTAAAGTTAACCTCAAATTTGACTTTGGAATCAAAAGTACTTCCAAAGTACTAAGCTACATTATTTTCACATATAGACCACCCCTACGGTGTCCTATGAGTGTTTTCAGGGTTGGGTGCAGTGTAACTATAAGCAGGGGCTTTATAAAAGATGTTTAATAAGCCCTGGTGAGGCAAAAATAGCAAAATTCATTTTCCCCCTTTGTAGTGAATGGGCTCCTTAGTCTAACATTGGGTTACTTTGTGTTAAACTAATTAAGTTTTATTTTCCATAGAAATGAGCTAAATATGCATGTTTAGTACCAAATTAAGTTATAATAAATCCAGCAACTTGCTACTATTGAATTAATTTTAACGTGCACCTAGAAAGAGTTTTAGAACTCTCCCTAAAAGTTACCAGTTTCAGCTCTGTCATGCCCTTCTCTGATTGGCCAGGCTCAGGCAGCCTAGCCAGGCTGCCTTGATGAGGTGTGAAGTGGCCTGGCTGAACACAAAGGAAGTGTCTGGGTTGAGAAAAACTGCCTCAACAGACGGTGAAACAGGATGGGGGGGAGAGCAGCCAAACTGTACTTCAAAGGAGGGAAGGACATTTGGGCCAGCAATTGGACCTCCCACATGTCCTTCAAAACCAGCCAGCCAGATGCCTCTTGATTAGATTGAGAGAGGGCTAGAAAGGAGTGTGTTAAGGGAAACTTAGCCACACCAGTGGGTGGGTTTAGCCAGACCTAACCTATGAGATAGAGTTTTTGCCATCTTGGATTTTGGGAACATTTTTCTCCATGGGATTGATTTTTGACACACTTTCCAGGAAAAGGTCACTCAAGAGGGTGGTGGTCTGCATGTGATTGGTCAACAGCACTCCCCCTGCTTTACACCACAGGAGCAAGGATACAATTGGTAGGGCTGCACCCCCACCTCAGATCCCTACAGGAACAAGACAAGAAGAAGAAGTACTACCCTGCTAGACCCCTGGCCTGCACCTGGACACTACACTCAGAAGGACTGCGACAGCTGCACACTTGGGCTTCACCACAGAAATTACTTTGCTTGCTTCAAGAAGGTGCTCCCTGTATGCTACCGGTAGGAAATAGCTGACCAGAGTCCCCGGCATCAAGTTCTGAAGAAACTGAAAACCACGCCAACACACATCTAAACAGATCTGATATACCAATCACTACACACACTCACACAGTACAACCACACAAGGACACACAACACTCAAAATAACATGTCAACACAACCACTACAGACTGCACACAATATCAAGATTAGTCCATGTCCCAAACTCACACAAGCCCATCACACAATACACAGCCATCACAGTGGGACAAAATTAATGCATACACCCACACATGCTGGCCACACACAACCGGTGGCACAACCTCTACACACACAAAACGTACTCACACACAAACTAATGTAGCCAAGACCAAAACAGGCACAAGGAATGAAAGGCAGGACAAAAATGTAACCTTGGAACCGACAACTGGTTGGCCCAGATGTATAGAATGAAATAAATATATGTACAGATCTGTGTACATAATAAGAGGGACATTGGCCAGTACAAACAGATATGTGCATCAGGCAAATATGGCACATTCCAGTGCCCCTTCTTGACTCTTGACTGCCATACAACCTCCACTGATAGGGGCATGAAGGGGCAGGCAGTCACCTCAGGGAACGGGGGGGGCAGAGGTGGGGTTTGGGTTTGGGATGTGGATCTTTGGACTTGAGCTTGAGAGGGGGAGGCTTTGGTCTAGGCTTAGGGGAGAGCTGGGAACTCTTGGGAGGGTTTTACTTCCTGGTCAGGGAAGGGTCATGGCTACCTGCAGGGAGGCCAGGGGAGGGCTTGAAGGTGGAAGGGCTGGACTTGGGGAGGGACACAGATCTTTTGGGGGTGACCCAGGGGGGAGAGGAGTAGGGAAAAGGGACAACTCTGAGAGGAAAGATTTCTTCAACAGACAGGGATAGTCATGGCAAAAGGGTTTGGGAGTAGAGGGAGAGGGAGTGGTTATAAGAGGTGTTTTGGTGGATGTCTTGGGTGGATGTGTGTGTGTGAGGTATGCTTGTATTTGCTGGGTGTCTGTGGTGTTGGTGAGTGTGTCCATTTATATGTCTTGGGAGGAGGTGGGGTAGAGGTGCTGGGAGATGCTATGGTGGATGGGTGACTGTCTGTTGGGGTGGCGACTGCAGGTATGGTGGATGTGCTGCATGTATGTGTGTCTGTGGTTGTGGTATCTGCAGTTGTGGTGACTGGGTGGATGTCTGTGGGTCTGCTATTGCGGTCACTGTGGGTACAATAGGAGTTGTGGCTGTATCAGTGAATGTTGGTGTCGTGTCTGCAGGTGTGTTCGGTGTAATGTCTGTGAAGGTGGGTGTGGTGGGGGAGTCAGTGTAGGTAGTGAGTGCTGATGTGTCTGCAGGTGGATGTTGTTTGTGTGCATGCTGGTGGTGGGTCTTGTGGTGCTTGTATCTGTCAGCGGTACCCTTGGATGTTGAGGTGGATGTATGCATGTCTGTCTGTGTGCTTTGGCTGGGGCGGGGAAGAGGGGTATGGGATTGGAAAGAGGAAGTTGGAGGGGGGCGGAAGACAAACAGTGATTGGCTGCCTTCAGTGTGGAGGCCAGAGCCTGAAAGGATCTCTATAGGCCAGATAGTGCACTGTGAAAGCCCTCCAGGAACGCATCACACTGCTGGACTTGAGTTGCCAGTCCCTGGATGGCATTTATAATGGTCGACTGACTCGCATATATATTGACCTCAGGAGGTTAATAGTCTCCTCACTGAGGGCAGCAGGGCTGACAGGGCCAGGGGCACCGGTGCCTGCAACGAAGGATGCACCTACCCTCCTGGGTGAAAGGACACGGACAACTGAGTAGGGAGCTACAGGGAGGGCGGTGGTAGTAAGGGGGGTGGCAGACAAAGATGGTGCTAGGGTGGTCCAAAAATGGGTTGCCACGCCAGGGAGTGTCCACTGGAGGAGGATTTCAAAGATGATGATGTGGATCCTGCCTCCCTATCCCTCCAGGCCCTGGGTCCCTCGCTGTTGGTGGTATCAGCACTCCGGGTCCCGTGGCCAGCAGCTTTCCCACTTGCCTGTGCCCGTCTCCTTCCCCTGCCGATGCACACAAATAGAGAGAGAGGGAGAGAGCGATAGAGAGGGAGAGAGAGGGTTATCACAATCTGCACATATGTACATTACATCATGGACAACTGTAGGCATACATCTCCTGGCTAGGCTATGTAATTTATTAACCCACATAACCTACGGCATGTCACAACATTTTACTCCAATTAAGGTAGCACGATTGGATCATTCCAAGACATCACTTGTAAAGCTATTTCAGCATGCTCAGGCCAAAATAAACATCACACACAGCAGCTATAACACAAGGCTGGGCCATTGAACTCACCTGCTCCTCTGGTGCCCCATATAGCTGTTCATACAGGTGTAGAACCTCCTCCACTAGCTTATCTAGCTATTCAAGGGTGACGGCAGGGGCCTAATCACCTGCAGGACATGGTATGATGGCTTCCAGAGGCAGTACACAGCAGCTCACATAGTGGAGGTCTTGCTGGCAACAGTGTCAAGAGTCAAGTGAGCAAAACTGCAGAAAATGGCGGTCACAGCCGCCACGTACAGGACGGTCACGGTTGGCAGTTATGCCCATTGGCCCCAGTCCACCAAAGACTGCAGTGTTAACCAATGACAAGTTGCATAGTGGTTGCGACCGCCTACTGATATGACGACTTCCACCGGCGGATTTAGGTCACTTCCAACTGTCTACTACAGTAAGTCAGGCGCCTGCCATTTCAGGCACATGTAATCAATGGCTGTGCTAAATAATCTGCGTCAGTCACTTACTCCCCCTATTTACAGTGTAAACGCATGTTGGGCCATCATGGTTGTGCAACATATTGTGACAATCTTTGCACAATGACATGTTCATGCTGTCTTTATGTTGAGAACTAAGTAAAGCAGCTCTGAGGTACATAGGCCATAGCTAGGTATAGGTACATGGTAAAACATATGTGTAATGAGTCCAAGACAGCAACGTCACCCACACATGTACAATGACATATGTTTTGTATGTACATCCCAATTTACATGTAAGCCAATGTTCAGCAATGAGGGTGAATTTGGTGCATATCTTGGGCATTTTATTTTATATGTCAGTAGTCCTGCGGCACCTCTACAGATGTTACATGTCAGGTAGTATAGAATGTGTTGGTGATGTGTGCATACTGCATACACTTTGTACATTCTCCCCTCTCCACATAGCTATATAGTCATGAGGAGAGTGAGACAACCATCAGTGTACCATCCACTAGTTGACCTGGCAACCATGGAGAACAGGCATGTCATCCAGACATATCGTCTGAATCGTCTTACCATCACGGATCTCTGTACACAGTTGGAGCTAGATCTGATGCCAGCCATTCGCAATCCCTATTGCGTACCTCCCATCATGCAAGTTTTGTCTGTGCCACACTTCTTTGCCACAGGGTCCTTTCTGAATCCTGCCACCTTAATATCAGGGATGTCTCAGTCCATGTTCAGTCTGGTGTTTAAGGATGTACTGTGTTCATTGTTGAAGCACTTGGACAGCTACATCAGGTTACCCCAAAGAGCAGATTTGGCGTTTGTGAAGGCAAACGTTTATTAGACGAGATACATTCCTCACGTGGTAGGAGTCATTGATGGCACCCATGTAGCCCTGATCCCTCCCACTGCCAAAGAACAGGTGTTTAGGAACAGTAAGAACTACCATTCAATCAATGTACAGGTGGTGTGTTTGGCAGACTAGTACATCTCACAAGCCATAGCCAAGTTTCCTGAATCAGTGCATGATTCTTACATAGTGCAGAACAGCAATGTTCCACATCTAATGGTATGACTACAAGCAGAGAGGGCCTGGCTGGTTGGTAAATATGCATTGTGTTTTGTGTTTCAGTATCATGTTACCTGTCATCACATAATTACCAGTTGCCGAAGCTATTTATGTTTTGTTCTGGCATTATCTAGGACTCAGGCTATCCAAACCATCCTTAGCTGTTGACACCAGTGACGTACCCAGCCACGCCAGGGGAACTCAGTTTCAATGAGGCCCACTGGAGAACAAGGCATGTAATCAAGCGAAAATTTGGGCTCCTGAAGAAAAGATTTAGGTGAGTGGACCTATCTGGAGGAGCCCTCCTCTACTTGCTTCATAAGGCATGCCAAATAATCATTGCCTGCTGAATGCTCTACAATCTAGCCCTGAGATGTCACATACCATTGATAGCAGATGAGGGGAAAAGCAGCAGAGCAGTGGCCAGTAATGTGATATGGCAAGTGATGAAGAGCCAGAGAAAGAAGGAGCAGCTGACTCTAGGACAGAGTGCATCAAATGGTACTTCCGCTGACATCCAGGTATGTGAATTGGACCTTTACAAGTGTTGATGTGCACATTTAGATGTTGATGGCTGCCATAGCACCTCCTGACTACAGGGAGTGCAGAATTATTAGGCAAATGAGTATTTTGACCACATCATCCTCTTCATGCATGTTGTCTTACTCCAAGCTGTATAGGCTCGAAAGCCTACTACCAATTAAGCATATTAGGTGATGTGCATCTCTGTAATGAGAAGGGGTGTGGTCTAATGACATCAACACCCTATATCAGGTGTGCATAATTATTAGGCAACTTTCTTTCCTTTGGCAAAATGGGTCAAAAGAAGGACTTGACAGGCTCAGAAAAGTCAAAAATAGAGAGATATCTTGCAGAGGGATGCAGCACTCTTAAAAATTGCAAAGCTTCTGAAGCGTGATCATCGAACAATCAAGCGTTTCATTCAAAATAGTCAACAGGGTCGCAAGAAGCGTGTGGAAAAACCAAGGCGCAAAATAACTGCCCATGAACTGAGAAAAGTCAAGCGTGCAGCTGCCACGATGCCACTTGCCACCAGTTTGGCCATATTTCAGAGCTGCAACATCACTGGAGTGCCCAAAAGCACAAGGTGTGCAATACTCAGAGACATGGCCAAGGTAAGAAAGGCTGAAAGACGACTACCACTGAACAAGACACACAAGCTGAAACGTCAAGACTGGGCCAAGAAATATCTCAAGACTGATTTTTCTAAGGTTTTATGGACTGATGAAATGAGAGTGAGTCTTGATGGGCCAGATGGATGGGCCCGTGGCTGGATTGGTAAAGGGCAGAGAGCTCCAGTCCGACTCAGACGCCAGCAAGGTGGAGGTGGAGTACTGGTTTGGGCTGGTATCATCAAAGATGAGCTTGTGGGGCCTTTTCGGGTTGAGGATGGAGTCAAGCTCAACTCCCAGTCCTACTGCCAGTTCCTGGAAGACACCTTCTTCAAGCAGTGGTACAGGAAGAAGTCTGCATCCTTCAAGAAAAACATGATTTTCATGCAGGACAATGCTCCATCACACGCGTCCAAGTACTCCACAGCGTGGCTGGCAAGAAAGGATATAAAAGAAGGAAATCTAATGACATGGCCTCCTTGTTAACCTGATCTGAACCCCATTGAGAACCTGTGGTCCATCATCAAATGTGAGATTTACAAGGAGGGAAAACAGTACACCTCTCTGAACAGTGTCTGGGAGGCTGTGGTTGCTGCTGCACGCAAGTTGATGGTGAACAGATCAAAACACTGACAGAATCCATGGATGGCAGGCTTTTGAGTGTCCTTGCAAAGAAAGGTGGCTATATTGGTCACTGATTTGTTTTTGTTTTGTTTTTGAATGTCAGAAATGTATATTTGTGAATGTTGAGATGTTATATTGGTTTCACTGGTAATAATAAATAATTGAAATGGGTATATATTTGTTTTTTGTTAAGTTGCCTAATAATTATGCAGAGTAATAGTCACCTGCACACACAGATATCCCCCTAACATAGCTAAAACTAAAAACAAACTAAAAACTACTTCCAAAAATATTCAGCTTTGATATTTATGAGTTTTTAGGGTTCATTGAGAACATGGTTGTTGTTCAATAATAAAATTAATCCTCAAAAATACAACTTGCCTAATAATTCTGCACTCCCTGTAGATTCATCAGTGGTGGTGTAATGAGCTCCAATATCTATATGTGAGTTGTGGAAGCAGACTGATAGATTGTGAGGTGTAGAGTAATAGAGGGTCAGTTCAAACATGAATTGTTACAACTGATCCTAAAAATCTCTTCTGAAATATTCAGTGTTCAGTATTGAGTTATGTTTCTTGCATTCTCCTATCCTATTTTCCTTCCACTCACTGCAATTGCAATTCCCTGTTTGCCTCTGGTAGTAGATGGCAGGCAAGTTGTTAATGACAGATTGCAGGTAAATTGGATATAGTTACAGTGGGATGAAAACTTGTTTGTACTCCCTTCAAACATGTGGAAATGTGACAGCTTCATCCTTTCCTATTAACAGTGGGGTTGGAGGGATGTGAAATGGTATTTTCAGTTGAAGTATGTGGCACTTGTGTAAAGAATAAATCATGGCCTTTGGCTAAACAGTGGGTGGAGTAGTTTGTGATGACCATAGGGCCTAGCTGTGTTTGTATTCTGACTTTGTTGTCCAAGGTGCAGATAACTGTTTAGTGAAAAGCAATAAGAACATTACTCCAGGTATAGGCCCTATGTTTGTGTATGGTTAATTTACTGGATCCTCAGTGATGTCATATGTGTGTTCCATAGGATATGTGATCATGTAGCTATGTTATGTGTATGTGAAGAGTCTGTACCTGGTGATATATAGTTCCGTTCTGGGTGCCCCTGCTTTGTAGGGGGGTTTCCAAGGCCATGACTTCTGTTACCTGTATTTGTGCATTGTGTGTCACTATGCCTTCCAACCTGATAGTACTCTCTGTCATGCTCTATTTGCAGATTGGAATACTGACTATACTATGGTGTTGGTGTGGATTGCAACCTCTCTGACACCTGCCGTGTGATATCTCTGTTGTTATGTGTCTCATTCTGTCGGATCCTCCGTCTGATGACCATAACACTGGCTGTTTGATGCAGGGGGGCATGGCCTCACCACAGTTGGCAAGCATGGCAACTGTTGATGTATTAATAAAGACACATATACAGTAGATGTGCTCAAATGTGATTTATTGTGCATATCATGATGAATAAGGTCAAAATCAAATGGTTAAATGAAAAAAGGGGTGATGAATGAAATCATGCTAGATGGATTAATCAGAGTGGCAGCTACACCAGTTGGTTACACAGGTCCAGTGTCCTGGGCCATGGGAAAATGGAGTCATGTCTCAGAACAGACTCCAGTTTATCTCAGTGGAACACAAGGGTGACATATCAGGAGAGGTTAATTTCCTGGCAGTGGGTTTGGTCTTGACATCTGTTCTAGCCAGATGTCTGGGTGAATGTCCGCGTTTGTGGGAGGCATTCTTCAGTTACAGAGGGAGGGGTGTCTTAGGCTTGTGGTTCCCCTGGCAAGGCCTCCATTCCACTATCTGCTGAGAATGTAGATGGGGCAGATGTTAGGTTGCTAGTGAAAGGGGGCTATGGTATGTTGAGGAACCAATGAGAGTGGTATTGATGTCCCTCAGCACCCCTGCAATGGTAGCCATTGTAGAATTGTGTGCTTGCCACTACTGTATTACTTCCTGGTGGTAGACCCTCTGCAGCCTTTGATTCTCCCCAAAATGGTGATAATTTGGCCCATCCTGTACTTGGAACTGTGGTATGCTCCCAGGGCTTGGGAGATGGTTTCCTGGTCAGTGGAGTCCCTTTGAGGCCCCACCCTCCGGGCCACGGCGTCCCTCCAATGTACCCTAGCCCCAGCTGTCTGTGCCTCTGGCACAGTGTGCTCTCTCTCAGTGGTAGCAGGGCTATCATTGGAAGGGATGTCAAGGTTTGACTCAGGTCCTCACTGTACTGTGGGGCACACAATAGATTGAGCAGGCCTTGGGACACTGGTTTTGGTGCGAATGGTTGTTTGTAATGTGGTTGCACCATGGGTGGAGGTGTTGGTGTGGGTAGGGTGAGGTAGGGAGTCATTGACTGTCCTGGTTTCCCAAATGGGCCAGGTTGTTCGTCATTGTCCAGATATCCAGGCATGTTGTCCTCACTGGGGCCTTCATCTGCACTGGCAGTGTCTGGAATCCTCTCCCTGGTGGCAATGGCTGGGTTACCTGTGGAGTTCAGGTTGGAATGTGTGTTTGATTACCTCTTAATGAGATGCATGACAGTGGCACTATCTGATTCCCTGGAATTACATTGTCAGATGCTGCACAACATACCTTTGTTGTGCAGACTACTCTGTGACTTGATGCCATACTCCATATTGGGAGCTGTCATACAGGTTTGGAACAGATTGCACTGCAGATGAGTCCTGTTATTGTCTGATCATTGATATGACTGTTCACCTCTGTTACTTAGCGATTTGTGAGGCTTGCTAGATGTCACACATTATAGCTGTACACTGCATAATTCTGTCCTGGTGGGAACATGGGATGTGAGTATGCAAGGGCAATAGTCCTGTATCTAGATGTTATGCATGTGCATCAACTCAGCTATTTCACTTTCCAACCCAGGTCAGTCTATTTCTGACTTGGGATATTTGATCTGTGGCCACTAGGAATGGTCACTCAGCTGTAGCTGTATGTTGTTTTGTATGCTATTGTGAATGTGCCACTGCATTTCTGTAATTGTCATGTACTGGTCATCACTTTCAATCTAGAAGGTGTAGCCAGTACTTTAGTTGTACATTCATATAATGTTATGTGTTGTAAACATTCAAGGTGTTCAAAATGTGGTGTATTCTGGGAGTCGTAGTGATTAGATTTGCCAGTTGTTGACATGCCAAGGGCTCTGGGACAATTGGGCTGGGTGGAGTAGTGGCATGCAGGAGAGGGGCATTAGGTGAATAGGTGCAGTCAGGAATTTAGTTAATTATGGAGTATTTGGGTGGTGAGGAGGCATGCAGGACAACACAGTTGTGTGTGACATGACTCTTGTGAGTACTTACCAGACTCCAGTCCCTAGGTATTCCAGTCAGGCCCTCAGGGTGCAGTATGTCCAAGACCTTCTCCTCCAATGATGAGAACTGTGGGGAAGGAGGTGGGAGCCTACTGCCATTCTTGAGGACCGCCACCTGGTGCCTGGCGGCCATGGAACATACCTTCCCCTGAGGATGTTTCACCTCTTCCTGATGTCGTCCCTTGTGCATGGATGGCTGCCTTCTGAGTTGACCCTGTTGACTATCCTTTGCCTCAACTCCATTTTCCTGGCAATCAGTGTTCGTTGGACCTGTGCTCCAAACAGTTCTGGCTCTACCCTGACAATTTCATTTAATGATGACCCTCAACTCTTCATCAGTGAAACGTGGGTGTTTTTGTGGGCAATGGTAGTCTTTGTATCAACGTTGTGTGGGGGTGTTGTGAGTGTTAGGGTGCAGTTTTGGGTAATTAGTGAGGTGTGGTTGCTGCGCTGTGGGGTGTGATGGTTGTTGAGATTTGTGTGTCCTTGCGATGTGTGGAATGTGT
The DNA here is from genome assembly GCF_031143425.1 of Pleurodeles waltl. Classification (NCBI taxonomy): domain Eukaryota; kingdom Metazoa; phylum Chordata; class Amphibia; order Caudata; family Salamandridae; genus Pleurodeles; species Pleurodeles waltl. Next base: position 668,323,947 of record NC_090446.1, on the reverse strand, counting down.
CTGTTGTGCTTATGTGCGGTGTGTGCTAAGTGTGATATATATGTGTACTATGTTGTGAAAGTGCTATTTCAATTCTTTTCTCCAGCTCTCTGGGTATTTGAATGGCATTTTTGTTGCAAAGTATTGTGGGTTGTGTAGGGGTGTGTTATATAGTGCATCAAGTAGGTGTGTGGGGTGTGTGGATGTGTGTCAGATATGGAGTATTCAGACTAATCAATGTGGTGTGGTGTTCTGCCTGATGTGAGTTTTGACCACGATGGTCTGCACCGCCAATGGTTTTCCGCCATGGAAGAACTGTGTGCTGATTTGTGGCTCGTAATCTGGTGGGTGGATTTTTGTAGGGCTGGCAGTGCTGGTGGTGGAACTTCCTCTTTCCCGCCATCCAGTGTCCTGATGATCGCTGTTTTTTGGCTGTAGGCAGTCCTCACTGTGTTAATCTTAATATGACGGTCAGATGACTGGAAACATGGTGGCCCTTTGGCGGCCACCACTGCTGCGGTCTTCCAAAAAGACTGCCAAAGTCGTAATGAGGCCCTAACTCCAAAGGTAAAACTTTAACCGAGGCCTCCGGCTCACTGTAACTGAGCAGAGCTCCATCACTATCAGCCTTAATTAAATTCTGACTTTGCCCCAGTTGAGTGCGACCAGATGTCCTGATTGGTGCTTTTGATTTCTATGCACTAGAAAACATTTAGGGGGTCATTCTGCCCCCCGCGGGCGGCGGAAGCCGCCCGCCTGGCGGGAACCGCCAGAAGACCGTACCACGGTCAAAAGACCGCGGCGGTCATTCTGACTTTCCCGCTGGGCTGGCGGGCGACCGCCAAAAGGCCGCCCGCCCGCCCAGCGGGAAAGCCCCAGCAACGAGGAAGCCGGCTCCGAATGGAGCCGGCGGAGTTGCTGGTGTGCGACGGGTGCAGTTGCACCCGTCGCGATTTTCAGTGTCTGCCAAGCAGACACTGAAAATCTTAAAGGGGCCCTGTTAGGGGGCCCCTGCAGTGCCCATGCCAGTGGCATGGGCACTACAGGGGCCCCCAGGGGCCCCACGACACCCGTTCCCACCATCCTGTTTCTGGCGGTGAAAACCACCAGAAACAGGATGGCGGGAAGGGGGTCGGAATCCCCATGGCGGCTCTGCTTGCAGCACCGCCGTGGAGGATTCCCTGGGGCCGTGGGAAACCGCCGGTTTCCCTTTTCTGACCGCGGCTGTACCGCGCGGTCAGAATGGCCCCAGAAGCACCGCCAGCCTGTTGGCGGTGCTTCCGCGGTCGTTGGCCCTGGCGGTCCATGACCGCCAGGGTCAGAATGACCCCCTTATTGTTTAAAAATTCATATCTCCAGTTCCCTTTATTGTTTTTTGTTGTTTTAGTGTAATTTTAAAGATAAAACTATAATCTATTTTTTATAAATTGGCTTTGGATTTTTATTGTGTTTTGTGTTTTACTTATTTAGGGGCATATTTATACTCCGTTTGCGCCGAAATTGCGTCGTTTTTTTTGACGCAATTTCGACGCAAAACTAACTCCATATTTATACTTTGGCGTTAGACGCGTCTAGCGCCAAAGTCCATGGAGTTAGCGTCATTTTTTAGCGTGGACACCTACTTTGCGTTAATTATATGCAAGGTAGGCGTTCCCGTCTAAAAAATCGACTCCGAGGCATGTGCGTCGGATTTATACTCCCGGGCAAAAATCACGCCCGGGAGTGGGTGGGTCAAAAAAAATGACGTACGCCCGCTTTTGCGCAGTTTTTTAGCGCCTGCAAAAGGCAGGCGTTAAGGGACCTGTGGGCTCTGAAGGAGCCCAGAGGTGCACCCCTATGCCCCCAGGGACACCCCCTGGCACCCATGCCCACCCCAGGAGGACACCCAAGGCTGGAGGGACCCATCCCAGGGACATTAAGGTAAGTTCAGGTAAGTGTTTTTTAAATATTTTTTTTGTGGCATAGGGGGGCCTGATTTGTGCCCCCCTACATGCCACTATGCCCAATGACCATGCCCAGGGGACAGAAATCCCCTGGGCATGGCCATTGGGCAAGGGGGCATGACTCCTGTCTTTGCTAAGACAGGAGTCATTTCAATGGGGGTTGGGAGTGAAAAAAAATGGCGCAAATCGGGTTGAGGCGCAAAAATTGCCTCAACCTGACTTGCCCCATTTCTTGACGCCCAAGCCCCATATCCCCCTACGCCGGCGCTGCCTGCTGTACGTCGTTTTTTTTAACGCACACCAGACGGCGCCGGCGGCTAACGCCATTCAATAAATACGGCGCCCGCATGGCGCTTCAGAATGGCGTTAGCCGCCGCTAATTTTTTTGACGCAAAACTGCGTTGGCGCAGTTTTGCGTCAAAAAGTATAAATATGGGCCTTACTGTTTTTTAAATGCTTTGCACACCTGTCTCCCAAGTTAAGCCTAACTGCTCATTGCCAAGCTACCAAGGATTGAGCTGGGATCAATTTATTGACACCCTGACTGGACCTAGTGGGGGTTTGTGGCCTATTGCTAAGTGTAGGTACTTACCTGCCCATACCAATAATCCACTTTCCAATATATATATATAATAAAAAATAAGTTTGTGTCCTTTTGCTTTGCATCTCACTTTGGTGCTGTTTGACAGGTTTGCAACATATTTGGCACTTGAATTATACAGTGGGCAAAATTTTGGCGTGCTAAGTTTCATGCATATCTGTCCTAGAAGGGTGAGAGTTACAAGAGAGAGAATAAAAGCTAGAATTCCCATTCTAGATGGCACATCAATTTCTGCTCTCCGCCACGGAAAAACAGGTGAACAAATTTCAATTTGGCATGAGTTTAGATTTTCATTTCAAAAACCCTTTGCTGTGTGGTGTAAAAATATTTAGTAATTTTGAGATATGTGCATACACAATAAATTGTGGGTGGGTTTCAATGGGTTTTAGACAAAGACGTTGTTATAAATTGACTACTAACTCAAAGAATCTCTGATGAGCTGCAAGAAATGCAGGGTCCAACCTTTGAATAATAAACAAAACCCAATAGAACAGAGAACGTTTTTCCCTTTGTCCAATGCACAATTTATAGATCCATGGACCATCTAAGGATTCAGGCAGTCTGATTTCCTAACTGTAACTCAAAGTTTTTGTGATCCTGTAGTCATTACAGGGTGCCAAGCACTAAATGCTACAAAGCTGTGTCATAAATTGTATAGGTGAGCAGCCTAAGGATCCCTTGACCACATGAAGAATGTAGTGAAGCACATACTGCCTCCCGCCAAAATAAAGGCAGATTTTCTGGTCCTGGAAGAGCGTCCTAAAACTTGTGACTGTCCAACTAGGGGTGGGTTTGGATTTTTTTAGAATATGTCATATCTTTGAGGGTTAATTCTGAAAATGACCAAGTATTCACAGTGCAACTGTGCATGATGAAAGATCATGTGCAGTAAGTACTATTCGATTAGCCTGATGCTCACAGCCAAAGGTTACTTGTTTAGTGGCACAGAGGCAAGAGCAGACCCCACTGTGCAAGAATCAATACAGTGGTTACTGGAAAGGGGCTGGCAATATGTTCAAAGCGGATGACCAAAGATCTTTAAAATGTGATTTAGAGGCATGGGTCTAGTGGACAGCCTGTGCTTAGTGCTCAGTGTGCATGTCAAAGACGGTGCACAGTTGGTTCAGTGACACATTTTTCTGGGGCTGTGTCTGACCTTAGGCCAAGAATTGTGTGAAGAGCCTGCTGTAAAGTTGGTGTTATAGAAGAGGAGGACAAGTGTAGGGCCTTGTTACAGCCTACCAGTGTACCTGTCCTCAGTGTATGTTGTCCTTGACTGAAGCCCATGCACAGCTTGTCTAGAGGCACAGGAGCTCACACAGTTACTGGCCACCTTGTGCCAATAGCTTAGAGAGCATGCTGAAAAAAATAGTTTAAAAATATTCTCTTACAGCTGCTTTGTAGGTGTATGGAGGCCTTGCATAAAGAGATTTGATCACAAGTTGGTTTATGTAGGAAATCGGGGTATTGACTGAAGAAGGTGAGTAACCACCTCAAATAATGACCACCGGTCTTGTCAGGGTGAATCCTTAAAGTCACTAAATTAACCTAAGATCCACCTCCTAGTAGTTATGGCACAGAGCAGACAGTCTTAACTTAGAGGCAATGTGTAAAGTATGTATGCAGTACCAAAACAGTGATAAAATCAAAACAAAGACAAGAAAAATGGCAAACCAATTTTTAAAAAAATTAGTACATTTTAATAAATACACCAAAATGACAAACATATGATAAGGTAAAGTTTAAATGTGAAAATTGCAACATAAAGTGTTCAGCACCAACTGTTGTCATATGGTTGCGCTTGACTGGTATCTATGCACAAGTTAAGGCAGATTGCGATGGAGTGCTCATTGAATACAGACTCCAGGATTTACCCCATCCGAAGTTTTATCTTTTTGCTTGGTATCTGGAATGGAAGTGAAAAATCCTTAGTGGGGACAAGCTTCAGGCAAACAAAAACCTGGGAGGACAACATCCAAAAGTAGGCCACTTTCAAATGGTTGGCTGTATGCAAAGTTGAATGAAGTGCCCAGGTGAAAGCCAAGCACTACAGCAAATGCCACTGTGCCCATCTGAAGCCCATTCACAGTCACGGATGGCTGCGTGTTGCCTTGGACCCGGCTGCTCAAGACCAAAACCGTAACTGTGCGAATGGGGTTAGTTGGCTCCATGGCCTAGCCACCTCCCACAAAAAGCATAGGGGGTCATTACAACCCTGGCGGACGGTGTTAAAGCAGCGGAAATACCGCAAACAGTCCGGAGGACAAAAAAAGGAAATTATGACCCTGGCGGAAACCGCCAACAAAGACAGCCACTTTAACACTTCGCCCGCCATGGCGGTACAGACAAGCAGCGCAGCGGTCACCGCCAACAGACAGGTGGAAGACAATGTACCGCCCACACTATTACAACCCGCCAATCCGCCACCTTTTCCGGGGCGGATTCACTGTGGATAAAAACACGGCGGAAACAGCTTTTGCTATGGGAAAACGCTCACCTTAACATATCCCACGAGGAACGAGGAATCCATGGAGCCGGAACTCCAAATACTCCCTGCCCTTGTGTTTCTGCTCTTCTATGACCAACAGCTACGTAGGCGCCGCAGACAACGGTGAGTACTGCACCTACGACATATGGGAGGGGGGAGGCAAAAGTTAGGGGGACACACACCAAACACCCCCACCCCCACCCTCGCATATTACAACATACACACCAATGCATTCACAAAAATCACAGTAACAACCCACAATCCCCCCGGAAGAATGAATACACAAAGCGAAAATCAGTCAAACAATGTAATGTGCCAATATACATGTCATACAAAAATATACAGATATATATATTTGAAAATCAGTCAGAATTATATACAAGACGAGAAGTAGTGCAGATATGTACATAACAATGCCCGTGTACCATCAGTCCAAAAATACATGGGCGAGGCCCACTAACGATACCTGACCACAATCGGAGAGAACACTGCCGGGGCATCAGATAGAAATTCTACAGGCACCTCAGGAGGAAGGGAAGGGGGGGCACCTCAGCCGGATTACTGCAAAGCCAGATCCACGACGGGGCTCCATGCCCATTCATGCCCTCCTGGGGAGTGCAAAGCCACAGTCTCATAAGTCTCTACAGTGGGTGGGTTGCCCACTGTGCCATCCTGGGGAGTGCAAAGCCACAGTCTCTCAAGTCTCTACAGTGGGTGGGTTGCCCACTCTGCCATCCTGGGGAGTACAAAGCCGCAGTCTCTCAAGTTGATGCAGGTCTCTACTGGTACTGGGGGGGACTGGTGCCCAGACTGGATGAGTCTCCCTGTGAAAGGTCGTGTCCTGTCACTGTCCCAGCTGCACATGGGATAAGGATGCCTGATGTGGCGGGCCATTCATTCCTACCCGGTGCATTGCCCTGTTCAGCGGTGCTTTGCCATGGCGGTCTTTGCCCTGTTCAGCGGTGCCTTGCCATGGCGGTTCAGGACGGTTCAGCGGTGCTTTGCCATGGCGGTCCAGGACAGTTCAGCGGTGCTTTGCCATGGCGGTTCAGGACAGTTCAGCTGTGCTTTGCCATGGCGGTTCAGGTCAGTTCAGCAGTGCTTTGCCATGGCGATTCAGGACAGTTCAGCCGTGCTTTGCCATGGCGGTCTTTGCCCTGTTCAGCGGTGCAGTGACATGGCGGTCTTTGCCCTGTTCAGCGGTGCTTTGCCATGGCGGTTCTGATAAGGACATTGGTGTGTGGCATGACGTTTCATCATTGCCCAGCGGGGCTGTGGCAGACGGAGCCCTCCAGGGCACTGACTCCGGTGGTGGTCTCCTGACCAGTGACGATAGTTGGGCCCTCCTGGGCTGTGACTCTGGCGGTGGTCTCCTGACCAGTGACAATACTTGGGCCCTCCTGGGCTGTGACTCTGGCGGTGGTCTCCTGACCAGTGACGATAGTGAGGCCCTCCTGGGCTGTGACTCTGGTGGTGGTCTCCTGACCAGTGATAATAGTGGGGCCCTCCTGGGCTGTGACTCTGGCGGTGGTCTCCTGACCAGTGACGATACTTGGGCCCTCCTGGGCTGTGATCTCCTGACCAGTGACGATATTTGGGCCCTCCTGGGCTGTGACTCTGGCGGTGGTCTCCTGACCAGTGACGATACTTGGCCCTCCTGGGCTGTGACTCTGGCGGTGGTCTCCTGACCAGTGACGATAGTGGGGCCCTCCTGGGCTGTGACTCTGGCGGTGGTCTCCTGACCTGTGACGATACTTGGGCCCTCCTGGGCTGTGACTCTGGCGGTGGTCTCTGGACCAGTAACGACGGTGCTGGCGGTTGTATCTTGACCGCCGGAAATGATGGCGCACTTCTCCGCTGTGACACTCACAACAGGCTGGGCAGACTTCCTCTGACCCTTCACCACCTTTGGTGGAGTCACAGCTGACTCTCCAATCCCCTTGGAACCCATGTCAGTTGTTTTCCCATCTGGAGTCTTAACACGGTCCCGTTGTCCACTCTCCAATTTTATTGCCTTTACAGGGGGTGGGCTGCCAGTGCCTTGGCTCCGAGTCCTACTGCCTGCCCTGGTGGCCGGTGCACTCCAAAAACCTTGAACAGGCACCACTGGTATTGGAGGCTTTTTGGCTGAGGCGCTACTACAGGACTGATGAATTGGAGGGGGTGGGGTGTGGCAAAAAGGTCAACTTTACAGAGGGACAGTTTCTGACGAACACTGGGATGGGTAGCTGGAGGGGGTCTGGGAGTGGAGGAAGAGGAGGTGGTTGTCGGAGATGTCACTTTAGCTGTTTTGGGTGCAGGTGCAGGTGCAGGTACTGGAGGCTGTTGTGAGGTGGATGGATGTTGGGTGAGTGATTGCCGGCGTTTGTGTACTTTGGGAGGGGGCGTCACAGACACACTGGGAGAGGACACAGGGGACGTGTAAATGGCAGTGGAGGTGGTGAGTGCAGGTGAGCGGGGTGTGGTGCTGGGTGTACTGGTGCGAGTCCTAGTGGCTGTGGATGTAGTGCATGCAGGTGAGAGTGTAGACGACACTGGGAGGGAGGAGGGAGAAGAGGAGGAGGGGGACACAGTGGAGGCAGTGGATGTTGTTGTGTCTGTATGTGGGTGAGGCTTGCTTGAGTGCTTGTGGTGTGTGTGGTGCCTATGTTTGCTTGAGCTACTTGTGTGTGTTGACTTGTGTGCATGCTGGTCTGTAGGTGTGCTTGGGATGGGCTGGGGTACAGGAGATTGGGTCTGGGTGGAGGAAGTTGGAGGGGGGAGGCTAGACACAGGGACAATTGCTGCCATCAGTGCTGAGGCCAAAGATTGCAGGGTTCGCTGAAGGACAGCCTGACCAGAATGAATGCCCTCCAGGAATGCATTACCGTGTTCTACACCCTGGATGGCATTCACAATGGTAGACTGCCCAACAGTGAGTGACCTGAGGAGGTCAATGGCGTCCTCACTGAGGGCAGCAGGGGTGACTGGGGCAGGGCCTGGGGTGCCTGGGGCGAAGGTGATGCCCACCCTCCTGGGTGAGCGGGCACGGGGCGAACGCTGAGGGGCTGCTGGGAGGGCGGTGCTGGTAGGGGAGGTGGCGACTGTACCTGTAGAGGTGGGGGGCACAGATGGTGCCGCCACCACAAGGGAGCTCCCATCGTCGAACGAGTCCGTGTCGCTGCTTGGTGATCCGGTGGCCGACGTGAAGCTCCCCTCACCCTCCGTCCCAATGGTGCATTCAGAGTCTGTGGTGTGGCCCTCCATGGCCATGTGGGATGCAGCTCCCTCGTGCTGCGGTGCCACTGTACCTCCGCCTGTTGATGCTGATGTACAAAAGGACAGGGAGAGCAGAAAAAGGGGGGGAGACAGAAGAAAGAGGGTTTTAGTGCATGGCATACCGCTACCGTGGCGGACAAGACAAACGCAGCAGCCCCCTGCATTACACCGTGCTCCTGCCCTCTGCACATGCAATTTCTGGGAAATGGCCTATATGGCAATGGTGGACATCGGTGCACATGGATGCCACAGGGGCAACTATAACTCGACTTGGCACTCTGCTGAGGTGGGGTAGAGTGCCACATGGGCTACATTACGGAGGGGCCTTGCCTACCTAACTCGCCGTGGCCTAGGGACACCCACAGCCCACCTCCCCCACCCAGACACCTCCACTGCACGCAAAGTCCGCAGAATGAGGTTGTACTCACCCCCTTGTGTCTGCTGTGATGCCCTCAAGTGCCCATCCAACTCCGGGTAGGCCACCGCCAGGATCCGGAACATCAGGGGGTCATGGTGCGACGGGCACCCCTCCCACATTGGGAGGCCATCCCCAGCTGAGCCTCCGCCGTCTTCTTGCTGCAGCGGCGAATGTCCTCCCATCTCTTACGGCAGTGGGTGCCCAGTCTCTGGTGGGCCCCCAGGGTCCGGACCTCCTTGGCGATGGCACGCCAAATGTCTCTCTTCTGGTGGGCGCTGACCTACATGTCATGCACAAGGAAAGAGGAACAGTCATTACCAACTGCACCGTCGTTGTGAGTGGCCCCCTCCCTACTCTGGCCATGTGGCCCATTCATTCCCATGCATTAATGTTCTATGGACTCTGCCCCCTTCCCTCTTCCACCCAGCCCTCTCCACCCAGGCCTAGCCCATACAACGTGCTCCCTGTGTACTAATCTGTTGGTCTGGAGGACCGTAGAGTAGCGTGTACTGGGGGAGGACCCCATCTACCAGTTTCTCCAACTCCTGTGCAGTGAAGGCAGGGGCCCTTTCCCCAGACGCAGCAGCCATCGTCGCTTCCAGACCGAGGTCACAGCAGCACTTGCAGTGTAGGTCCTCTCCTGTCGAAGGTCAGGTATGTAGTGATTGAACAGATAGAAAATGGTGGTGACGTCCGCGGCGGTGACGTCCACGGCGGTGACATCCACGGCGGTGCGCATCATCACCGCCGGCGCACTGTTCATTGGCTCCTGGGACCCATAGGGTCCAATGTTAACGAATGCAGAATTGCGCCGCAGTCTACGACCGCCTACCGCGACGGTGTGTAACGCCAGCGCAGTTACCCCACAATCCCATTGTCCCAGTTTATAAAATTTAAGTCAACATTTGGTAACTGAGTTGTACCCTTCCATTACGGTTTCACAGGTGTGGTTACCTACGTGTCAACTGCTTGCATCCTTCAAGTGCTTGTGATGTGTGACATAGGTATGTTAGCTTTAGAATGGTACACCCATTATGACACTGTCATTGATAATACATTTTTACTCAATCACAGACTGACTCCAGATTGTTTTGTGTTTCAAGGGTGTTTATTGAAGTGCTCAGAAATGGGAGGGGGTTGTAAAATGAGAATGGGTGATGGTGGAGGAATGTCCATGGCGGAGTCCAGTCTATTAGTCTCACAGGTGCACTGCCCATCTGGGCATAGGAAGAGGAGCTGGGGCAGTTAAAGTATGGAGAGGGTAACAAAGTGGGACAGTGGGAGGACAATCAGGGTGGTCTCATTTCCTGGCGGGGGTCATGCCATCTTTCTCTGTCCTGTTCCTAGATCTCAGGGACCGCTTGCGTGGTGGTTGTCCGTCTGCAGGGGGTGGGGTGCTGGTGTGTTGGTCCTGTGGCGGGGCGTCCTGTCCACTAGCGCCGGCGGAGGTGGTGGGCATTTCATCTCCCTGGCTAGTGTCAGGGGCCCCTTGGAGTGCCACGGTGTCCCTCAAGGTCTGCTGTATGTCCTTCAGCACCCCTACAATGGTGCCCAGGGCGGAGCTGATGGTCCTGAGCTCCTCCCTGAACTCCAAATACAGTTTGTCCTGCAGGCGCAGGGTCTCCTGCAACTTGTCCTGCAGGCGCCATCGTCTCCTGGGAGTGGTGGTATGCTCCAATGATGGAGGAGAGGGCCTCGTGGAGGGTGGGTTCCCTTGGCCTGTCACGCAGCAGCCCTCCCAGTTCCCCTGTGTTCCTTTGCCTCCGTCCCCTGGACCGTGTGCCCACTACCACTGCCCCCAGGTCCCTGTTGTTGTTGGGGTGGTGGGTTAGCCTGGGTTCCCTGTAGTGGTGGACACACCGCTGATTGACGTGTCCGGAGACAGAGGTATGGGCCCGTTGGGTGGGTGCTGTGCTGGTGCTCCCAGAGGGGGGAAGGTCTACTGTGGCCTGTGGCTGTGTGAGGGGAACCGACTGTCCCGAGGTCCCCGATGGACCGGGCTGGTCATCTAGATCCAGGGAGACAGAGCTGCTGTCCTCACTGTGGGCCTCTTTTGGGGGTGGAGGGGACATTTGTGGACCCTCCTGCGCGGTGACGTGGCGTTCGGGTCCAGCAGGGGTATAAAAGCATGGTTATTGCTTCTGTGTGTGTCATAGCGTGCAATGGGTGGGTGCCCGTGTACCCCAGTGCTGGCATTCCTTTGTGGGGGCTGTTGTGACGGTGGTTGGGGGGGGGTTGTATGTGTATGTGCAGTGGGCATGCTTAGGTGATGGGTGTCCATGCTTTGTGGACGCATGCAGGGCTAGGTGTTGGGATGGGTGGGTTGTGATGGTGAGACAGTTGCAAGGAGTAGGATGTGATGGGGGTGAGGGTGAGCCTCCGTCCCCTGGACCGTGTGCCCACTACCACTGCCCCCAGGTCCCTGTTGTTGTTGGGGTGGTGGGTTATCCTGGGTGCCCTGTAGTGGTGGACACACCGCTGATTGACCTGTCCTGGGTAGGGAGGTTTGGGCCCGCTGGGTGGGTGCTGTGCTGGTGTTACCAGAGGGTGGAAGGTCGGTGTTGGGCTGTGCCTGTGCAAGGGGAACCGACTGTCCCGAGGCCCACGATGGTCCGGGCTGGTCATCAGGATCCAGTAGGGCAGAGCTGCTCTCGTCACTGTGGGCCTCTTCTGGGGGTGGAGTGGTGTTGTCTGGACCCTCTGGTGTGGTGATGGTCCTTCGGGGTCCTGAAGGGGCATATGAGAATGATTATTGCATCTGTGTGTGTAATGGTGTGCAATATGTGGGTGTTTGTGTACCCCATTGCATGCATTCCTGTGTGTGAGTTTGTGTGGTGATGGTTGGGGGGGTGTACTGGGTATGTGCAGTGGGCATGCTTTAGTGAGGGGTGTCCATGCTTAGTAGTGTCATGCAGGGGTTGGTGTTGGGATGGGTGGTTTGTGTCATGGGTACATTAGTGCGAAGTTGTAGTGATAGCGGAAGGGGTGAGGGAGGGGGTGTGTGATAGCATGCAAGTAGGGTGGGGGATATGATAGTTAAGATTTGACTTACCAGTGTCCCATCCTCCACCGACTCCTGCGAGGCCCTCAGGATGCAAGATGGTCAAGACTTGCTCCTCCCATGTTGTTAGTTGTGGGGGAGGAGGTGGGGGTCCCTCGCCAGTCCGCTGTACCGCGATGTTGTGCCTGGAGACCGTTGAACGCACCTTCCCCCGTAGGTCGTTCCACCTCTTCCTGATGTCCTCCCTATTTCTTGGGTGCTGTCCCACGGCGTTCACCCTGTCCACTATTCTGCACCATAACTCCATCTTCCTTGCTACTGATGTGTGCTGTACCTGTGAGCCAAATAGCTGTGACTCTACCTGGACAATTTCCTCCACCACGACCCTGAGCTCCTCCTCGGAGAAGCGGGGGTGTCTTTGGCGTGCCATGGGGTGGTTTGGTTGATGTGTGGGGTGGTGTATGTGGTGATGAGTGTGGTGAGTGTAGTGGTGTGTGGTGTTTTGTGCGTGGATGTTGTGTGGGTGATGGTGTTGTGTGCCTCTGTGTAGTGGGGTTGTCTATTCTGTGCTCTCTCTCTGTTGCCTTTGTGTCTAATTTTTGGTCGTAGGGGTTTGTGGGTGATGTGGGTGTGTGTTTTATATTGTGTTGGGTGTGTGGGAGTGGTGTGTGTATGTGTATCAGGTGTGTGTATTTTGAATTGTCCAATGTGGCGGTGGTTTGGAGATGTGTGTGTACTTTGAGCGCGGCGGTGTGTACCGTCAATGGAATACTGCGGTTGAAAGACCGCTGCGTGGATTCGTGGGTCGTAATAGCATGGGCGTGTTTCTGTTGGCGTGGAGGTGGAGGATTTGTTTCCGCCAGTTTATCACTGACCTTTGGTGTGGCGGTGTTGTGTGGGTGTCTGAATTTCGGCGGATTCCAAGATGTGTGTCATAATACCTGTGGCGGAATGCCGCCGCCGCGGTATATTGGCGGTCTTCTGCACAGCGGTAAGTGCCTTTTACCGCCAATGTTGTAATGACCCCCATAGTTCGGTATAAGTAAAATCCGAGACCTTCCTGTTTTGTTAGAAGCATGGGAATTTCAGCAGAATTGCCCATTTTGTAGGTTTGCCGAGTCTTTAATTAACCTTCGTGGCTTAGTTTACCTGCAACTTCCCTGGGTATTTTGATCTATTCCTATAACAAAACCCTTTGATAAAACTCAGCATAAGCCCTACTGGCTTTCTCCATGATCTATGCAATACCATATTTTTAATGAAAAAGCTAATTTTTACCAAATAATGTTTTGCCCATGAAGGAATTGGATTTGGAGAGGGGGGTCATATTATCACAGATCCCAAGTATGCGAAATTAAAACTGACCTCGCTAGATAACCAGCTCATCATGAGCCCTAGCTGCCTTGTGCAGCACAGATCATGTTAGCTTTGTTCTCTGGCACAGTACATCACTTCGTCAGACATCGGGATGGAAAAACCCATTGATTTAATTAGCCTTTAGAGGGCCGTATTTTAAATCCTTAGAATCTCATCTCATTTGCCGCAGCTGCAGCTATTGGTTCTCGGGTGGTCCTGCAGTGTTCGCGCGCCCCTCCTATGGAATGGAATGAAATATATATCAAAAATAATGAGGAGGCAGGAAAAAGCAGTGAACTGAAATAAATCGCAAGCTGTCCCTGGGTAAAAATCTTTATGTAAGGCTCCTGCGCCCACTCTTCCGTACCTCACACACACACACACACACGCGCGCCCTCCCACGCTTATTTGCATCATATACTGTTGTCCTCTGAAATATAGAGCAGAGTGCTTAGCGTTGCTAATTCAATCCGGATAACTATGATAATTTGAAATTAAAAAATGGCAGTAATTTAATTGGATTTTATCTATAGGGGGCATGGCCCATTAATTGGAGCACACAATAAATCCAGTTTCTGTCAGGAACTTTCAGAACGGGGTTTCTAGCAGGAGCTCTCGTCGTGCGGATTACTTCAACACCAGCCCGAATTTACAGCTACTCATTTTGTAGAATGACCAGAAACCCAGCTCAGTCACAATCTAGGCTTCAACGTACGCTATTCTCAGAGCTATTTGTTATCTCCATACAGCCAAGTTCATCTCGCATTACTTCCTGAAGCTTCCCCTTTGATCTCTGGCAGAGTATTGTGTTTAGCATCAGTTATCAGAGTTCAATTACTCTGTGTGAATAACCAGCCCAAAACGAGAAATTTCCGTGGCATCAGACTGGGAATTACGGATTCCCTCGTTAACTCAGTTACGCTCTTTTGTCAGTGGACTCTCAAGGACGAGCTCCTTATGGAGCAGGTTGTACCCAACACGGAGTTTCCGGTTACTGTCCTGGCAGTCTTGCTCGTAAGAACCTCCCAGATGAGCTGAGGTCACGTGCCTTCATGCCAAGCACTAAAGAAGACCTATATTATTTGCTTCAAAGTCTAATTTCTAAGTCTTGCCGGAACTCTCTCACCTCAAAGGGGCCAGGTATATTGTGACTTCTTCAATCTATATGAAAACAGCAAAGAACTATAACAATGTCAATGTTATAGTTTCAGAAAATATAATGGTATATAGCATTCCAGTCACCTGTTTCCTCTCCACCTATAAATGACAATTTGGTTTGTGTCCCCATTCCTCAGTGCTGTTCTTATGTCCTTATGTAGCACATGTATCATCATCATCATTAAACATTAAGACGGTGCATCAACTCCTAGAGAACCCAAAACTGAGTGTAAGAAGGAGACACCGGATTGAATGGTGTCACCCAATGTTGCTGCACAAGCTTCTCATTCCACAGCCTGCCTGGCTGACCAGGTAGTACTTTGCTTCCTGCCCCTACTCAACAAACCTTTGAGGATTCATGAGATTTTGTCAGTTGACCTTAACTCACTTGCCGGACAGAACAGGCGTAGGTGTGGAACATATTTTTGGTGCTTGGCATATATGACTCTTTGAGATAATGTTAATACTTTGGACTTTACCCTCTCCATCAAGGGTAGCCAATTAATAATACTTTGAGAATGTGAGACATGTTCTCTAGGACCAATATCAGTCACAGTTCTTACTCTGACTTGAGGTTCACCTATAGTTTGGAAACTATCTTTTAGGGTGTTCTTTTCACTAGAGCAATTAGGCTTTGGCAAAGTGTTATCTCTGATAATGTTGCCTGTATTCGCCATATCGATGAGGCGATGAGTGTTTCATAGCAGCTTGAAGTGGTAATTTGATGTTTCTAGCATCACATTCATCTGGATATCCAGAAACATTTTCTATGTTCACCATTTCTTGCTGTAGTACATATTACATTAATCAATGAAAACAAATACAAGCCTCAGGATGGCATAAAACATAAAATATGGTCAACAATAATTTTTGGAAATTAAATAGTTTTATTTTATCAAATGTTTACATATTTTAGTTAGCCATGTAGCCAAGAAATGATGATGTAAATAACCTGTTGGCTGCCCTTATGTTTCATATGTACCTCATCAAAAGTTGTCCAAAGGACACTCTTGTGTCTTATTTATGGGTTACGGTTTTTATGAACCCTCACTAACCCAATACCCATTTTAAAATGTTTTTATCCACCTGAGGAGGGAAATTATTTCTCTCTTCTGGGGGGGAGAGCTTGCCAGTGCCCATTCCTATCTCAGTAACTGTATGTCAGAAATGATTACTTGAAATATTGTGTCCTACAAATCGTTTGCAAAAATATTGAACCATTGGATGTAGATTTTGTATTATTAATTCCAATGAGATGATACTTTTGTAAGTGATATTTCGGATACAATTTTTCTGTCAGATGATATGGTGGTTAAAATAATCTGGTCCCATCCCTTCTAGGCACCAGCAAACTCCAGAATGAGGCGGCAATGCACGGCAGAGGACAGGATTGCCTTATTCAATCAATCAATCAGTAATTTGTTAAGCGTGCTACTCACCCGGTAGGGTCTCAAGGTGCTGTGGGGGGGGGGGGGTGCTGCTGCTCGAAGAGCTAGGTCTTGAGGCGCTTCCTGAAGGTCAGGAGGTCATTGATATATATATATGTATTTATATATATGTGTGTGTGTGTGTGTGATGTCATCAATGAAGTCACACACACACATATATGAACAACCTGGGAGGGCAAGTATAGCTTGAGCTTTGCATGAAATTAATTATCTCAATTGTAAGTCCTCTAAAAAAATGAATTTACATCTTAAAAGTAGCGATAGATCGGAGTAGCACATGGGAAAATTAGGACCTGAGAAAAGCCTTTATACATCTGCAGGTCTCTGTGATAAAAGGTTGAAACATCTTGACATGCTGAGACTAAGGAACTATTATTAGCCCCATACATTTTATTGTCTCATCCCTTTGATTTTGATATTAATCCTGTTGTAATGAGATCTGTTTGGGCTTGGTTTTTGTTGCTAAGCATCTGTGGGACTCTAAGAAGGGGTTCTGGAATGATGGGCCACGGGCAATTGGTCCTGACAGGGGTTGCATCATCCTGTCTTGAGTCTCTGAATAAACTCTTCAATCAACCTGGTGGAGTGAACCTTTTGTAAAACTGGGGACGAGAATGGAATCGGAGATCCCTCACACTTGACACTGTACTAGAAATACTGCACAACCCCTAAAAATTTCCCTTCATGAGAAATCAATCAATCAATCAAACATTTTTAGAGCACAGAAAATCACCTGTGAGGGCCTCAAGGCGCTGGATCTGTATGCTGCTGTGTGAGGAATGATAATTCGAATATCCAGGTCTTTAGTTCTTTTCTGAATCGTTGAAGTGACAGTGCGGTTCTGAGGTGCAGAGGGAGGCTATTCTGATTCTTGAGTGCTAGGTGTGAGAATAAGCGTCTTCCGAGGTAGACTCAATGGATCCGTTGGGTGTCTGAGAGGGAGATGGAACAAGTTTGGAGGTGTCTGGTCGGTTTGGTGGAAGGTCAGGTGTTTGTTGATGTATGCTGGTCCTTCATTGTTCAGGGCCTTGTAGGAGTGGTTCAGCAACTTGATTCCACATTCATCTGAGTCAGGAGCCAGTGTAGTTTTTGAGATGGGGTGTGATGTGGGTCCTTCTGGGGAGGTAGAGTACAATATGGTGTCTGTGCGACAGGCAGGCAACTGGGTGTGAAGTGTTCCTTAACACCCTTAAAGTCTTGAGATTGGATGTAAACACTCACCAACTAGTGCTATATGGAAGGGCAGTTTGCTTGCTCATTTAGGAACAATTTTGGATGTTTACTGCATGGGAGCATGCATGATTAGTTAAGAGAACAGAGTGAATCCAGAACAGGTGTGAGCTGGGAATGCTGTAGAAGCCACATACAAGAAAAGTATGGTGTTAAGCACTCCTGAATTTCACGTGCCAGTGTGAGGCTGCAAAGGGCTGTGTGCAGCGCATTTGATGAAAGGACAATCTTTAGGAAGTTTGATTTGTTACAGTGAAGGAATTAAGAGCAAAAGGGCTGACTTGCTTCACTGAAGAGGAGTGCAGCAGTAGCTGGAGGTGTGCATTGAAGTTCCAGATATGGGAGTCGTTTTCTTTTAGACGATTTGTGATTGTCTGAGAGGGGGAGAAATATAATTAGTGAATTTAACCACAGTTATCATTGGATTCAAGGACAGTCATGGCAATAGGGCTGTGGAGTGCAGTTTTGCAAGTGCAAATCTTACTGGCAAGCTGACAATGTATACCAATAGACAATAGTGACATTTATTATTATTTTCAATGGATTATGGGGACTACTTTACTTTTTTAAATTTTTTGTGCTTTATTAGTTTGAACTTGTCTGCTCGATCCATTGTTCTTCCTCCCATGTTTTTGCAAGGACCTGGTTTGCCTATTATGTCTTTCGAAGATTGGATAGAGTCTTTCAGGCTTTGTTGGAAGCCATTGGGGCTGATGTATTTGTAGTGAATAGGAAACTATATTGCTAAAACACAATTTAGATATGGAGGAAAGAAAGGTTATTAAAATGCCAACTATACCTGTTCACAGGGAGGATGAGGAGGGTAATGGAGGGTCAGGTGAAGATGAAGATCTAGTAAATGATGAGTATGGGAGGGTGACAAAAGCTTTGTAGGATACATTTGAGAAGAAAACAAGCATAACGGTGGAAGACACAAATTCTTTTCACCAGCCCACTAACCTAATGAAACAATTGAATATGGCCCTCATTACAACCTTGGTGGTAGGAGATAAAGCAGCGGTAATACTGCCAACAGGCCGGAGGTAACATTTTTTTTACTATGACCATGGTGGAAACCGCCAACACAGACAATTACTTTAACACACCGACCGCCAAGGGCAGTAGCAACAAGCACCGAAGAGGTAACCGCCAACAGCCAGGCGGAAGACAAAGTTCCACCCACTGTATTATGAGACACCAATCAGACACCTTTTCCAGGGTGGTACCAACGCCATCAAAAGCACAGGGGAAACAGTACACAGAAGGCAGAGGACTCACCTCTGGAGACTCAAGGAAGAACCACAATGCCATGGAGCCTGAACTGCAGGTGTTCTCCATGCTGGTCTACCTCCTTCTACACCAGGAATACCAACGCTGGCGACGCTGACCACGGTGAGTTCTGCCACCTAGCACACGGGGGGGGGAAGAGAGTGACACACACACGTAACATGCAACACCCCCACCCCAACACCATACACACAAGCAGATGCAAGAACATCACATATTCCCCCCCACCGCTCAGGAATAATGCAAGGACAAAATGATTTGAAGAAAGTAAGTGTAATAATATAAAATACTAGAAATATGTCCTCAAAAATCAAAACAGTAATTACATATATACAAATGAAGGGACACTGGCCAGTCCATAATGTCCGTGTGCCACAGGGCCATATCACATAGGCCAAGGCCCCATCTTACTCCTGCCTCAATACGGAGAGAACACTGCTGGGGCATGAAGTTGAAAGATACACAGGCACCCCAGGGGGAAGGGGAAGGGGGGGGCACCTGAGCCAGAAGATGGCACAACGCCACTGCTCCTGGAGGGGGCTACATGCCCTCTGCGATATCCTGGGGAGTGCAAGGCCACAGACACTCAAGTGGGTGGTTTGCCCACTGCTTGGTCCTGGGGAGTGCAAAGCCACAGTCTCTCAAGTGTGTGGTTTACCCACTGCTTGGTCCTGGGGAGTGCACAACCACAGTCTCTCAAGTGGGTGGTTTGCCCACATGCTCTGGAGGGGGCAACATGCCCTGTGCTTGGTCCTGGGGAGTGCAAAGCCACAGTCTCTCTAGTGGGTGGTTTCTCCATTGTTTCTGGAGGGGGCCTTGTGCTCAGTGTGCTTCATCTTGGCAAGGAGGGGGTGAGTGGATGCCTTCTTCCACTGGTTCTGGAAGGGACTTTGTGCCCAGTGTGCTTCATCCTTGAAAGGAAGGGGTGAGTGGATGCCTTCTTCCATTGGTTCTGGTGGGGGGCTTGTGCCCTGTGTGCTTCATCCTTGCAAGGAGGGGGTAAGTGGATGCCCTCTTCCACTGGTTCTGGAGGGGCCTTTGTGCCCAGTGTGCTTCATCCTGGCAAGGAGGGGGTGAGTGGATGCCTTTTTCCACTGGTTCTGGAGGGGGCCTTGTGCCCTGTGTGCTTCATTCATCCTGGCAAGGAGGGGATCAGTGGTTGCCTTCTTCCACTGGTTCTGGAGGGGGCTTTGTGACCAGTGTGCTTCATCCTGGCAAGGAGGGGGTAAGTGGACGCCTTCTTCCACTGGTCCTGGAGGGGGTCTTGTGCCCTGTGATGCAGCACATGGGGAGTGCAAGGTTACAGTCCCTCACCTGGGTGTCAGATCCACGAGATTTGCTGTGGGCAGGATGCATGACACAGTCCATCCCCCGGTGGTGATGGCTGGTCAGTAGTGGCAGTGCTGGTGCTGGTGTCGGTGCTGCCAGTGGTGGGGGGAGGCTCCAGCCCTTCCCCTGCAGCCTCGGACAGCTGCCCACTGTGGCTGCTGCTGCTGGCAGTGGTGCTGGTGGAGGTGCCGGTGGCAGTGCTGCTGGCAGAGCTGCTAATGGTGGGGGGAGGCTCCAGCCCTTCCCCTGCAGCCTCAGATGACTGCCCACTGGGGCTGCTGCTACTGGCAGTGGTGCTGGTGGCGGTGCCGGTGGCGGTGCTGCTGGCAGTGCTGCCAGTGGTGGAGGGAGGCTCCAGCCCTTCCCCTGCAGCCTTGGACGGCTGAAGCGGCATGGTTGGTGGTTGGGACTCAGATCCTGTAAGAGCACCAGGCATTCTGTCCCTCCTGCCTGCAGGGGCAGGCCCTTTGCCCTTGCCCGTGGCAACTGGTGGTGCATCCTTGGCCTTGTCAGCTGGTGGTGCCTTCTTGCCCTTGGCAGCTGGTGGTGACTCCTTGCCCTTGGAAGCTGGTGGTGCATCCTTGGCTTTGACAGCTGTTGGTTGGTCTTTGGTCTTACTCTTGGCAGCTGGTGCAGGCACACTGCCAGTGCTGATGGGTTTCTCCTTGGAGCCGCTCACACCTACAGTAGCTGTCAAAACTACAGCAGCCGTGGACTGGGTGGCTGAGGTGCTGGCCTTGGTTATGCCCTCCTTGGCCCGAAGTGAAGGACGGGGGTAGGGGTAGGGAAGAGGTCAAGGGTGGGGAGGAAAAGCTTCTTAGGGACACCGGGTTGGGAAGAGGGTGAAGGTTTGGGAGTGGAGGAAGAGGGAGTGGTTGTAGGAGGTGTCTGTCTGCTTTGTTTGGGTGCAGGTGCATGGGCTGGATGCTGTTGTGAGGTGGATGGCTGTTGGGTGCCTGCATGCTTGCGTTTGTGTACTTTAGGAGGAGGGTGGAGATGCAACTGGGAGGGAGGTGAACGACGAGGAAGAGGGGGACACAGTGGAGGCAGTGGATGTTGGTGTGTCTGCTTCTGGATGGTGTTTGTGTGAGTGCCTGTGGGATGATGTGTGGTGCTTGTGTTTGCCTGAGCCACTCCTGTGTGTTTTCTTGGGTGCCTGTTGGTCTGATTTTGTGCTAGGGATAGGTTGGGGTTCAGGGGAATGGGACTGGGTAGAGGAAGTTGGAGAGGGGAGGCTAGAGACATGGACAATGGTTGCCATCAGGGAGGAGGCCAGAGCCTGGAATGATCTCAGTTGGGCTTCCACGCCAGATTGAATGCCCTCCAGGAATGCTTTGTATGTTGCAAATGCCCTGCCAGTCCCTGGATGGCATTCACCATGGTTGACTGCCCAACAGAGATGGATCGCAGGAGGTCAATAGCCTCCTCACTCAGGGCTGCAGGGCTAATTGGGGCAGGGCCTGAGGTACCTGGGGCGAAGGAGATGCCCACCCTCATGGTTGAGTGGGCACGGGAAACTCACTAAGGGGCTGCTGGGCAGCTGTACCTGTACTTGGGGTGGCCACAGAGCTGTCTGCCACCAGCAGGGAGCTTCCATCGGAGGAGGTATCACTCTCGGAACTGTCCCCTCCTGTCTCCGCCGTGGTGCTCCCCTTTCCCTCCATCCCACTGGTGCCCTCACGGTCAGTGGATTCGGCCTCCAGGGCAATGTGGGATGCAGCTCCCTCCGTTGCCAGTGCTTCTGCAACTCCACCAGATGATGCTAATGCACAGAAGGACAGGGTGACAAAACAAAAAGGGGGGGAAGAGACAGAGGATACACTTGGTCAATGCCAGCAACAACACCACCGTTGGCATACACAACACACAGGGGACAGCCCTACGCGCTATGGGATACCACTCACAATGCTAGTCACCAGGCCATGGACAGTAATACCTAATGGCAATAGCAGCATACCTGAGACCCACAGATCCCTGCCCAGTAGTAGATGCCCACTAGCATGTTTGGGGGTGGGGTGCATCAGCCCCTGCCCAACATGGAACCTACCCTGAAATGTCTGGCCTGGCCTATGGGCACCCACAGGCCCACATCCCTGACCCAGAGACCACCCCTCCAGGCGCAAGTAGTAAAATGGGAACTGTACTCACCCCCTTGTGGCTGCTGTGATGCCCTAAAGCGTCCATCCAGCTCCGGATAGGCCATCACCAGTATGCAGAACATCAGGGGGGTCAGGGTTCGATGTGCACCCCTTCCTCGTTGGGAAGCCGTCCCCAGCTGGGCCTCCACCGTCTTCCTTGCCCAGCGTCTCAGGTCCTCCCACAATTTGTGACAGTGGGTGCCCCCCTGCCGAAAAACCCACAGGGTCTGCACGTCGTTGGCAAGGGCACGCCATATACCCTTTTTCTGATGGGCGCTGACCTGCAAAAAAATGAAAGTGGAAAAAGGGATCAGTCATACGGTCTGGGCTGTTACAGTAATGGCCTACCATATCTCTCTCATCCACTTACGCACATACATTGCCCACCATACATGCTGCACGCTGCCCAGGACCCCTCCACCACCCTCTTACACGAGGCCTTCACATACATGACACCATGCATTCATGCCCCATGCATCGTGCCTACAGTGTACTCACCTGTTGGTCTGGAGGTCCATAAAGCAATCAGTACTGGGGTAGGATCCCATCCACCAGTTTCTCCAACTCTGCAGTGGTGAAGGCAGGGGCCCTTTACCCAGTGATTTGAGCCATGGTCGCTTGCAGACACAGGTCACAGCAGCCCTTCCAGTGTAGGTCCTCTCCTGTTGAAGGTCAGGTAGCAAGTGAGTGAACAGATAGAAAATGGCGGTCACCGCCGGCATACATCACCATTGGCCACTGTAACCCATAGGGCCCAATGATAACCAATTCTGGGGGGGCAGGCCATGGCACCTAACTGTGTCACAGCCGACATAAGCACATTTAGGGAATAAACATAAAGATACTGTTTCTGTCACAACAAACAATGCATTGTACATTGAGAAAATGTTATGAACTGACCAGATGCTCATTGTTTTTCCCCCCTAGAGTACAACTGCTGAGGATGAATTGGAGATGGAGACATCCCCCCGTGTACAGGCCCCTGGTGGACTTGGCAACAATGGATGGCAGGCACATTACCCTCACCTACAGACTTGATAGGGCCACAATCCAAGAGCTGTGTTCCCAAATGGAGCCAGACCTGATCTCAGCTCACTGGGATCCCCCCTCTTATGAAAGTCCTATCTGTGCTCCATTTCTTGGCGAGTGGCTCCTTCCAAGTGACAGTGGCGATGGCAGCAGGAATGTCTCAGCCAATGTTCTCAAACATGCTGACCAGAGTGTTGTCTGCCCTGATGAAACCCATGTGCAGCTACATTGTTTTCCCCCATGTGGAGGATTTGACCACAGTGAAAGCTGACTTCTATGCAATGGGACATATCCCCAACATTGTTGGGGCAATTAATGGTGCACATATTGCATTTGTCCCCCCATCACCCGGAGAAATGAACAGGTGTTCAGGAATCGAATTAGCTTTGACTCTATGAATGTGCAGATAGTGTGCCTGGCGGACCAGTACATCTCCCATGTGAATGTAAAGTATCCTGGCTCTGTGCATGATGCCTATATATTGAGGAATAGCAGCATCACATATGTGATGGCTCAGCTCCAGAGACACAGGGTGTGGCTAATAGGTGAGCCCATGGTCCCCACCCAGTATATGTTGGTATATGGGTGTGGGGTTGGCCCTAGGGGTGAGTGTCTGGCTAACAGGTATCCCTCGATATTTACAGGTGACTCTGGTTACCCCAATCTCTCATGGCTACTGACCCCAGTGAGGAATGCCAGGACAAGGGCAGAGGAACGCTACAATGAGGCACATGGCCGAACTTGGCATATTATTGAGCTGACCTTCGGACTCCTGAAGGCCAGATTCCGGTGCCTCCATCTAACAGGTGGCTCCGTATACTACTCACCGAAGAAGGTGTGCCAGATAATCGTGGCATGCTGCATGTTGCACAACCTGGCTTTGCGACGCCAGGTGCCTTTTCTGCAGGAGGATGGGCCTGATGATGGTATAGTGGCAGCGGTGGAGCCTGTGGACAGTGAGGAAGAGGAGGCAGAGGAAGAAGATATTGACAACTGAAACAACATCATCATCCAGTACTTCCAGTGAGACACAGGTAAGAGACTGGCACTGCACATCTCATATCTGACTACTGTAGGACAATGTATAAGTCAGCCTCTGATCTTCTGTGTATGGACACTGACAGTTCACTTTGGTTTTCCATTTCACAGATCTGGGTACCTCGGTCTGCCTTCTGCTATATTTACTGCTGCCCAATGTAGGAAAGTACCATCTTGCCTGGCATGTTACCCCCATTTTTCACTGTATATATGTTGTTTTAGTTATATGTGTCACTGGGACCCTGGTAACCCAGGGCCCCAGTGCTCATAAGTGTGCCTGAATGTGTTACCTGTGTAGTGACTAACTGTCTCACTGAGGCTCTGCTAATCAGAACCTCAGTGGTTATGCTCTCTCATTTCTTTCCAAATTGTCACTAACAGGCTAGTGACCATTTTTACCAATTTACATTGGCTTACTGGAACACCCTTATAATTCCCTAGTATATGGTACTGAGGTACCCAGGGTATTGGGGTTCCAGGAGATCCCTATGGGCTGCAGCATTTCTTTTGCCACCCATAGGGAGCTCTGACAATTCTTACACAGGCCTGCCACTGCAGCCTGATTGAAATAACGTCCACGTTATTTCACAGCCATTTTACACTGCACTTAAGTAACTTATAAGTCACCTATATGTCTAACCTTTACCTGGTAAAGGTTAGGTGCAAAGTTACTTAGTGTGAGGGCTCCCTGGCACTAGCCAAGGTGCCCCCACATTGTTCAGAGCCAATTCCCTGAACTTTGTGAGTGCGGGGACACCATTACACGCGTGCACTACATATAGGTCACTACCTATATGTAGCTTCACAATGGTAACTCCGAATATGGCCATGTAACATGTCTATGATCATGGAATTGCCCCCTCTATGCCATCCTGGCATAGTTGGCACAATCCCATGATCCCAGTGGTCTGTAGCACAGACCCTGGTACTGCCAAACTGCCCTTCCTGGGGTTTCACTGCAGCTGCTGCTGCTGCCAACCCCTCAGACAGGCATCTGCCCTCCTGGGGTCCAGCCAGTCCTGGCCCAGGATGGCAGAACGAAGAACTTCCTCTGAGAGAGGGTGTGACACCCTCTCCCTTTGGAAAATGGAGTGAAGGCAGGGGAGGAGTAGCCTCCCCCAGCCTCTGGAAATGCTTTGTTGGGCACAGATGTGCCCAATTCTGCATAAGCCAGTCAACACCGGTTCAGGGGACCCCTTAGCCCTGCTCTGGCGCGAAACTGGACAAAGGAAAGGGGAGTGACCACTCCCCTGACCTGCACCTCCCCTGGAAGGTGTCCAGAGCTCCTCCAGGGTGCTCCAGACCTCTGCCATCTTGGAAACAGAGGTGCTGCTGGCACACTGGACTGCTCTGAGTGGCCAGTGCCACCAGGTGACGTCAGAGACTCCTTCTGATAGGCTCCTTCAGGTGTTAGTAGCCTATCCTCTCTCCTAGGTAGCCAAACCCTCTTTTCTGGCTATTTAGGGTCTCTGTCTCTGGGGAAACTTTAGATAACGAATGCAAGAGCTCATCCGAGTTCCTCTGCATCTCTCTCTTCACCTTCTACAAAGGAATCGACTGCTGACCGCGCTGGAAGCCTGCAAACCTGCAACATAGTAGCAAAGACGACTACTGCAACTCTGTAACGCTGATCCTGCCGCCTTCTCGACTGTTTTCCTGCTTGTGCATGCTGTGGGGGTAGTCTGCCTCCTCTCTGCACCAGAAGCTCCGAAGAAATCTCCCGTGGGTCGACGGAATCTTCCCCCTGCAACCGCAGGCACCAAAAAGCTGCATTACCGGTCCGTTGGGTCTCCTCTCAGCACGACGAGCGAGGTCCCTCGAATCCAGCGACTCTGTCCAAGTGACCCCCACAGTCCAGTGACTCTTCAGTCCAAGTTTGGTGGAGGTAAGTCCTTGCCTCACCTCGCTGGGCTGCATTGCTGGGAACCGCGACTTTTGCAGCTACTCCGGCCCCTGTGCACTTCCGGCGGAAATCCTTTGTGCACAGCCAAGCCTGGGTCCACGGCACTCTAACCTGCATTGCACGACTTTCTAAGTTGGTCTCCGGCGACGTGGGACTCCTTTGTGCGACTTCGGGTGAGCATCATTTCATGCATCATCGTAGTGCCTGTTTCTGGCACTTCTTCGTGTGCTATCTGCTGCTGAGAGGGCTCCTTGTCTTGATCGACGTCCCCTCTCTCTCCTGGTCCAATTTGCGATCTCCTGGTCCCTCCAGGGCCACAGCAGCGTCCAAAAACGCTAACTGCACGATTTGCAGCTAGCAAGGCTTGTTGGCGTTCTTTCGGCGGGAAAATACTTCTGCACGATTCTCCACGGCGAGAGTGATCCGTCCACCAAAGGGGAAGTCTCTAGCCCTTTTCGTTCCTGCAGAAACCTCAGCTTCTTCTGTCCAGTAGAAGCTTCTTTGCACCCGCAGCTGGCATTTCCTGGGCATTTGCCCATCTCCGACTTGCTTGTGACTTTTGGACTTGGTCCCCTTGTTCCACAGGTACCCTAGATTGGAAATCCACATTTGTTGCATTGTTGGTTTGTGTCTTTCCTGCATTATTCCTCTAACACGACTTCTTTGTCCTTAGGGGAACTTTAGTGCACTTTGCACTCACTTTTCAGGGTCTTGGGGAGGGTTATTTTTCTAACTCTCACTATTTTCTAATAGTCCCAGCGACCCTCTACAAGGTCACATAGGTTTGGGGTCCATTCGTGGTTCGCATTCCACTTTTGGAGTATATGGTTTGTGTTGCCCCTATCCCTATGTTTCCCCATTGCATCCTATTGTAACTATACATTGTTTGCACTGTTTTCTAAGACTATACTGCATATTTTTGCTATTGTGTATATATATCTTGTGTATATTTCCTATCCTCTCACTGAGGGTACACTCTAAGATACTTTGGCATATTGTCATAAAAATAAAGTACCTTTATTTTTAGTATAACTGTGTATTGTGTTTTCTTATGATATTGTGCATATGACACTAAGTGGTACTGTAGTAGCTTCACACGTCTCCTAGTTCAGCCTAAGCTGCTCTGCTAAGCTACCATTATCTATCAGGCTAAGCTGCTAGACACCCTATACACTAATAAGGGATAACTGGGCCTGGTGCAAGGTGCAAGTACCCCTTGGTACTCACTACAAGCCAGTCCAGCCTCCTACATTGGTTGTGCAGCGGTGGGATAAGTGCTTTGAGACTACTTACCACTCTTGTCATTGTACTTTTCATAAGAGAAAAATATACAAAACAAGGTCAGTGTATATACACATAGCCAAAAAGTTTTGCATTTCCTCTTTTCACTCTTTTCTAAGTGCTGAAAAGTACTTCTAAACTTTCAAAAAGTTCTTAAAAGTTTAAAAAGTTTTTTTTTCTGTCTTTCTAAAAAGATCTGAAAACTTTAACTCTCTCTGAAAATGTCTGGCACAGGCCAAAATGTTGATCTGTCCAAACTTGCATATGATCACCTTAGCTGGAAAGGAGCAAGGAGTCTCTGTGTAGAGAGAGGTTTGAGTGTAGGGAAGAATCCTTCTTTGGAATTATTGCTTAACATGCTTAGAGAACAAGATAAGGCCATAGGGGCCACATCTGTTGAAAAAGTAGCAAATGGTTCCCAATCTTATCCAGGGACTCCCCCAGGAAAAGATTCAGGAAAGAAACTTCCTAGCCTGCCCATTACTAGACAGTCTAGCATAGTTGGTAATGATGGAGAGCCTCACCATAGAAATAGTGTTGTCTCACATCATAGCAAAAGCATTTATTCTCACCATACTGGTAGTGATGTTTCTGTTAGCCAAGCTGTTAGGGTGGCTTCTGTAAGGGACAGGTCTCCTTCTGTTCATTCTTCTGTGTCTAAGAATGTCCCTCCCACCAACCCTGATGACAGAATGTTAGAGAGGGAACTCAATAAGTTGAGAGTGGAACAAACCAGACTGAAGCTTAAAAAGCAACAGCTGGATTTGGATAGACAGTCTTTTGAACTAGAGAAAGAAAGACAGAAGTTGGGTTTAGATACCCATGGTGGCAGCAGCAGTATTCCCCATAGTCATCCTGCAAAAGAGCATGATTCCAGGAATCTGCAGAAGATAGTTCCCCCTTATAAGGAGGGGGATGACATTAACAAGTGGTTTGCTGCACTTGAGAGGGCCTGTGTTGTACAGGATGTCCCTCAAAGGCAGTGGGCTTCTATCCTATGGCTATCATTTAGTGGAAAAGGTAGGGATAGGCTCCTTACTGTGAAAGAAAATGATGCTAATAATTTCCAAGTTCTTAAGAATGCACTCATGGATGGTTATGGCTTAACCACTGAACAGTACAGGATAAAGTTCAGAGAGACCAAAAAGGAGTCTTCACAAGACTGGGTTGATTTCATTGACCATTCAGTGAAGGCCTTGGAGGGGTGGTTACATGGCAGTAAGGTTACTGATTATGCAGCCTGTATAACTTGATCCTGAGAGAGCATATTCTTAATAAGTGTGTGTCTGATTTGTTGCACCAGTACTTGGTGGACTCTGATCTGACCTCTCCCCAAGAATTGGGAAAGAAGGCAGACAAATGGGTCAGA
The DNA here is from genome assembly GCF_031143425.1 of Pleurodeles waltl. Taxonomy (NCBI): domain Eukaryota; kingdom Metazoa; phylum Chordata; class Amphibia; order Caudata; family Salamandridae; genus Pleurodeles; species Pleurodeles waltl. The sequence continues at coordinate 668,295,693 of NC_090446.1, read as the reverse complement.
ACAAGGGTGAACAGAAAAGTTCATACAGGGGGTGACAAAGATGGCAACAAAAAGAAGGATGGTATGTCTTCGGACAAGGGTGGGGACAAATCTAAAAATGAGTCTTCATCAGGCCCACAAAAACACTCTGGTGGGGGTGGTGGGCCCAAATCCTCTTTTAATCAGAACAAGGAAAAGAAACCATGGTGCTATTTATGTAAAATAAAAGGCCATTGGACAACAGATCCCAGTTGTCCAAAGAAAAGCACCAATGCTCCTACCACTACAACCCCTACTGCTACCCCTAGTGTCCCTACTAATAGCAGTGGTGGTGGGAGCAAACCTACTAATAGCCAATCCAAGGGAGTAGCTGGGCTCACTATTGGTAACTTAGTTGGGGTTGGCCTTGTTAGGGAGGCCACAGAGGCTGTGTTAGTCTCTGAGGGGGCTATTGATTTAGCCACCTTAGTTGCTTGTCCCCTTAATATGGATAAGTACAAGCAGCTACCCCTAATAAATGGTGTTGAGGTTCAGGCCTACAGGGACACTGGTGCCAGTGTGACCATGGTCATAGAGAAACTGGTCCACCCTGAACAACACCTACTTGGTCACCAGTACCAAGTAACCGATGCTCACAACAACACACTTAGCCACCCCATGGCTGTTGTAAATCTCAACTGGGGGGGGTTACTGGTCCAAAGAAAGTTGTGGTAGCTTCTGATTTACCTGTAGACTGTCTATTAGGGAATGATTTGGAGACATCAGCTTGGTCAGATGTGGAGTTGGAGGCCCATGCAGCAATGCTGGGCATCCCAGGGCATATTTTTGCTTTGACAAGGGCTCAGGCCAAAAAGCAAAAAGGACAGGGAAGCTTGGATCCTGGAACAATGGACCAAGTGCTCCCTAAAGCTAGGGCTAGTAGAAGCAAACCACTTCCTACTATCCCTCCCTCTACAGTGGATTCAACTTCTGAGGAAGAAGAATTCCCTCCCTGTGCAGAACCTACACCAGAGGAACTGGAAGCAGACACTGCTGAGCTTTTGGGTGAAGGGGGGCCTGCCAGAGAGGAGCTGAGTGTGGCACAGCAAACCTGTCCCACATTAGAGGGTCTCAGACAGCAAGCTGTCAAACAGGCTAATGGGGATGTCAGTGACTCTCACAGAGTTTACTGGGAGGACAACCTCTTGTACACTGAGCATAGGGATCCTAAACCTGGAGCTGCCAGGAGATTAGTGATTCCTCAGGAGTACAGAAAGTTCCTCCTAACACTGGCACATGACATTCCCTTAGCTGGGCATCTAGGACAAATGAAAACTTGGGACAGGCTTGTTCCCCTGTTTCATTGGCCTAGAATGTCTGAGGACACAAAGGAATTTTGTAAGTCCTGTGAAACCTGTCAAGCCAGTGGCAAGACAGGTGGCACCCCAAAGGCACCCCTTATCCCACTGCCTGTGGTTGGGGTTCCCTTTGAAAGGGTAGGGGTTGACATAGTTGGCCCCCTTGACCCTCTTACTGCTTCAGGCAATAGGTTTATCTTGGTGGTAGTGGACCATGCCACAAGATATCCTGAAGCAATTCCTTTAAGGACCACTACAGCACCTGCAGTGGCAAAGGCCCTCCTGGGAATATTTTCTAGGGTGGGCTTCCCAAAGGAAGTGGTATCAGACAGGGGAAGCAATTTCATGTCTGCATACTTAAAGGCCATGTGGAAGGAGTGTGGTGTAACGTACAAGTTCACAACACCCTATCATCCACAAGCAAATGGACTGGTGGAGAGATTTAATAAAACTCTCAAAGGCATGATTATGGGTCTCCCTGAAAAACTCCGCAGGAGATGGGATATCCTTCTACCATGCCTCCTTTTTGCCTACAGGGAGGTACCCCAGAAAGGAGTGGGCTTCAGCCCCTTTGAACTTCTTTTTGGACACCCTGTTAGGGGTCCACTCACACTTGTAAAGGAGGGTTGGGAACAACCTTTAAAAGCTCCTAAGCAGGATATTGTGGATTATGTACTTGGCCTCAGATCAAGGATGGCTGAGTACATGAAAAAGGCCAGCAAAAACCTTCAGGCCAGCCAAGAGCTCCAGAAGCAATGGCATGATCAGAAGGCTGTTTTGGTTCAGTACCAACCAGGGCAGAAAGTGTGGGTCTTGGAGCCTGTGGCCCCAAGAACACTCCAAGATAAATGGAGTGGACCCCACACAATTGTTGAAAAGAAGGGAGAAGTCACCTATTTAGTTGACTTAGGCACTGCCAGGAGTCCCCTTAGGGTGCTCCATGTCAACCGCCTGAAACCCTACTATGACAGGGCTGATCTCACCCTGCTCATGGCAACAGATGAGGGACAGGAAGAAGACAGTGATCCTCTACCTGATCTCTTCTCTTCCACAGAACAAGATGCTCTGGTGGAAGGTGTAGTTTTGGCTGAGCAGAAAGACAATTGCATAAACCTCCTAGATCAATTCTCTGAACTCTTCTCTACTGTGCCAGGTACCACTTCTTGGTGTGAGCACACTATAGATACTGGAGACAGTTTACCTGTCAAAAGTAAGATCTATAGGCAGCCTGACCATGTCAGGGACTGCATAAAGCAAGAGGTCCAGAAAATGTTAGAACTAGGAGTGGTTGAGCACTCTGACAGTCCATGGGCTTCTCCTGTGGTACTGGTACCAAAACCCCATTCCAAAGATGGAAAGAAGGAAATGCGGTTTTGTGTAGACTATAGAGGTCTCAACTTGGTAACCAAAACAGATGCTCACCCTATACCCAGGGCAGATGAGCTCATAGATACACTGGCATCTGCCAAGTATCTAAGCACTTTTGATTTGACTGCAGGGTATTGGCAGATCAAATTGTCAGAAGATGCTAAACCTAAGACTGCATTTTCAACCATTGGAGGACATTACCAGTTTACTGTAATGCCTTTTGGTTTGAAAAATGCACCTGCCACTTTTCAGAGGTTGGTGAACACAGTCCTGCAAGGGCTGGAAGCTTTCAGTGCAGCATATTTGGACGATATAGCTGTCTTTAGCTCCAGCTGGGATGATCACCTGGTCCACCTATGGAAAGTTTTGGAGGCCCTGCAAAAGGCAGGCCTCACTATCAAGGCTTCAAAGTGCCAGATAGGGCAGGGTAAGGTGGTTTATCTGGGACACCTTGTTGGTGGGGAACAGATTGCACCACTACAGGGGAAAATCCAAACAATTATTGATTGGGTTCCCCCTACTACACAGACTCAGGTGAGAGCCTTCCTAGGCCTCACTGGGTATTACAGGAGGTTCATTAGGAACTATGGCTCCATTGCAGCCCCTCTTAATGACCTCACATCCAAGAAAATGCCTAAAAAGGTATTATGGACAGCAAACTGTCAGAAAGCTTTTGAGGAGCTGAAGCAGGCCATGTGCTCTGCACCTGTCCTGAAAAGCCCTTGTTACTCTAAAAAATTCTATGTCCAAACTGATGCATCTGAATTAGGATTAGGGGCAGTCCTATCACAACTTAATTCTGAGGGCCAGGATCAACCTGTTGCTTTTATTAGTAGGAGGTTGACCCCTAGAGAAAAGCGTTGGTCTGCCATTGAGAGGGAGGCCTTTGCTGTGGTCTGGGCACTGAAGAAGTTGAGGCCATACCTGTTTGGCACTCACTTCATTGTTCAGACAGACCACAAACCTCTACTTTGGCTAAAACAAATGAAAGGTGAAAATCCTAAATTGTTGAGATGGTCCATATCCCTACAGGGAATGGACTATACAGTGGAACATAGACCTGGGAGTAGCCACTCCAATGCAGATGGACTCTCCAGATATTTCCACTTAGACAATGAAGACTCATCAGGTCATGGCTAGTCTTATTGTCCTTCGTTTGGGGGGGGGGTTGTGTAGGAAAGTACCATCTTGCCTGGCATGTTACCCCCATTTTTCACTGTATATATGTTGTTTTAGTTGTATGTGTCACTGGGACCCTGGTAACCCAGGGCCCCAGTGCTCATAAGTGTGCCTGAATGTGTTACCTGTGTAGTGACTAACTGTCTCACTGAGGCTCTGCTAATCAGAACCTCAGTGGTTATGCTCTCTCATTTCTTTCCAAATTGTCACTAACAGGCTAGTGACCATTTTTACCAATTTACATTGGCTTACTGGAACACCCTTATAATTCCCTAGTATATGGTACTGAGGTACCCAGGGTATTGGGGTTCCAGGAGATCCCTATGGGCTGCAGCATTTCTTTTGCCACCCATAGGGAGCTCTGACAATTCTTACACAGGCCTGCCACTGCAGCCTGAGTGAAATAACGTCCACGTTATTTCACAGCCATTTTACACTGCACTTAAGTAACTTATAAGTCACCTATATGTCTAACCGTTACCTGGTAAAGGTTAGGTGCAAAGTTACTTAGTGTGAGGGCACCCTGGCACTAGCCAAGGTGCCCCCACATTGTTCAGAGCCATGTCCCTGAACTTTGTGAGTGCGGGGACACCATTACACGCGTGCACTACATATAGGTCACTACCTATATGTAGCTTCACAATGGTAACTCCGAATATGGCCATGTAACATGTCTATGATCATGGAATTGCCCCCTCTATGCCATCCTGGCATAGTTGGCACAATCCCATGATTCCAGTGGTCTGTAGCACAGACCCTGGTACTGCCAAACTGCCCTTCCTGGGGTTTCACTGCAGCTGCTGCTGCTGCCAACCCCTCAGACAGGCATCTGCCCTCCTGGGGTCCAGCCAGGCCTGGCCCAGGATGGCAGAACAAAGAACTTCCTCTGAGAGAGGGTGTGACACCCTCTCCCTTTGGAAAATGGTTTGAAGGCAGGGGAGGAGTAGCCTCCCCCAGCCTCTGGAAATGCTTTGTTGGGCACAGATGTGCCCAATTCTGCATAAGCCAGTCTACACCGCTTCAGGGGACCCCTTAGCCCTGCTCTGGCGCGAAAATGGACAAAGGAAAGGGGAGTGACCACTCCCCTGACCTGCACCTCCCCTGGGAGGTGTCCAGAGCTCCTCCAGTGTGCTCCAGACCTCTGCCATCTTGGAAACAGAGGTGCTGCTGGCACACTGGACTGCTCTGAGTGGCCAGTGCCACCAGGTGACGTCAGAGACTCCTTCTGATAGGCTCCTTCAGGTGTTAGTAGCCTATCCTCTCTCCTAGGTAGCCAAACCCTCTTTTCTGGCTATTTAGGGTCTCTGTCTCTGGGGAAACTTTAGATAACGAATGCAAGAGCTCATCCGAGTTCCTCTGCATCTCTCTCTTCACCTTCTGCCAAGGAATCGACTGCTGACCGCGCTGGAAGCCTGCAAACCTGCAACATAGTAGCAAAGACGACTACTGCAACTCTGTAACGCTGATCCTGCCGCCTTCTCGACTGTTTTCCTGCTTGTGCATGCTGTGGGGGTAGTCTGCCTCCTCTCTGCACCAGAAGCTCCGAAGAAATCTCCCGTGGGTCGACGGAATCTTCCCCCTGCAACCGCAGGCACCAAACAGCTGCATTACCAGTCCCTTGGGTCTCCTCTCAGCACGACGAGCGAGGTCCCTCGAATCCAGCGACTCTGTCCAAGTGACCCCCACAGTCCAGTGACTCTTCAGTCCAAGTTTGGTGGAGGTAAGTCCTTGCCTCACCTCGCTGGGCTGCATTGCTGGGAGCCGCGACTTTTCCAGCTACTCCGGCCCCTGTGCACTTCCGGCGGAAATCCTTTGTACACAGCCAAGCCTGGGTCCACAGCACTCTAACCTGCATTGCACGACTTTCTAAGTTGGTCTCCGGCGACGTGGGACTCCTTTGTGCGACTTCGTGTGAGCACTGTTTCACGCATCCTCGTAGTGCCTGTTTCTGGCACTTATTTGGGTGCTACCTGCTGCTGAGAGGGCTCCTTGTTTTGCTCGACGTCCCCTCTCTCTCCTGGTCCAATTTGCGACCTCCTGGTCCCTCCAGGGCCACAGCAGCGTTCAAAAATGCTAACTGCACAATTTGCAGCTAGCAAGGCTTGTTGGCATTCTTTCGGCGGGAAAACACTTCTGCACAACTCTCCACGGTGAGAGGGATCTGTCCACCAAAGGGGAAGTCTCTACCCTTTTCGTTCCTGCAGAAACCTCAGCTTCTTCTGTCCAGTAGAAGCTTCTTTGCACCCACAGCTGGCATTTCCTGGGCATTTGCCCATCTCCGACTTGCTTGTGACTTTTGGACTTGGTCCCCTTGTTCCACAGGTACCCTAGATTGGAAATCCACAGTTGTTGCATTGTTGGTTTGTGTCTTTCCTGCATTATTCCTCTAACACGACTTCTTTGTCCTTAGGGGAACTTTAGTGCACTTTGCACTCACTTTTCAGGGTCTTGGGGAGGGTTATTTTTCTAACTCTCACTATTTTCTAATAGTCCCAGCGACCCTCTACAAGGTCACATAGGTTTGGGGTCCATTCGTGGTTCGCATTCCACTTTTGGAGTATATGGTTTGTGTTGCCCCTATCCCTATGTTTCCCCATTGCATCCTATTGTAACTATACATTGTTTGCACTGTTTTCTAAGACTATACTGCATATTTTTGCTATTGTGTATATATATCTTGTGTATATTTCCTATCCTCTCACTGAGGGTACACTCTAAGATACTTTGGCATATTGTCATAAAAATAAAGTACCTTTATTTTTAGTATAACTGTGTATTGTGTTTTCTTATGATATTGTGCATATGACACTAAGTGGTACTGTAGTAGCTTCACACGTCTCCTAGTTCAGCCTAAGCTGCTCTGCTAAGCTACCATTATCTATCAGCCTAAGCTGCTAGACACCCTATACACTAATAAGGGATAACTGGGCCTGGTGCAAGGTGCAAGTACCCCTTGGTACTCACTACAAGCCAGTCCAGCCTCCTACACCCAACAACTGTCATACATTGGTATGTGCAAATGAACATTTACATTGATATTTGTGGAAGAAGTTGTAATTATACATTTGTGAAAGTACAGACTGACTCCAGACTGGTTTGTGATTCAAAGGTGTTTATTTATGGGCTAATGTGTATAGGGGTATGTGGAAGGGGCTGGGGTGATGGTGGAGGAAGGTCCATAGTAGAGTCCAGTCTCTCGGTATAACAGGTGCATTGTCCAACGGGGCATAGGAAGTAGAGCAATGTCAGTTCAAGGTGGCACAGGGTGACAGAGTGGGACACAAGGGTGACAATCAGGTGAGTCTTATTTCCTGGCTGGGGTCTTGGCAATGTTCTATGTCTTCTGCCTGGATCGCAGGGACCGTTTGTGGGGTGGTTCTCCTTCTGCAGGGGTTGGGGTGCTAGTGGGCTGTTGGTCCTGTGGCGGGAGTGTCTGGCTAACAGGTATCCCTCGATATTTACAGGTGACTCTGGTTACCCCAATCTCTCATGGCTACTGACCCCAGTGAGGAATCCCAGGACAAGGGCAGAGGAACATTACAATGAGGTACATGGGTAAAAAGACAAATTATAGAGCAAACCTTTGGCCTCCTGAAGGGCAGGTTTCGGTGCCTCCATCTAACAGGCTGTGCTACTCACCCAAGAAGGTGTGCCAGATCATCCTGGCATGTTGCACAACCTTGCTTTGAGACACCAGGTGCCTTTTCTGCAGGAGGATAAGGCTGGAGATGGGCATGTGCCAGCGGTGGAGCCTGGGGACAGTGATGAAGAGGAGGCAGAGGATGAGGATGAGGACAACAGAACATCTATCATTCAACAGTACTTCCAGTGACACACAGGTAAGACACTGTAACTTCATCTTCCATTGCAGTTATGTGTTGTAAATTATCACTGGCAGGCTGCTGTTCCCACTACTATGGCCACTTACTGTACCCTTTGACATGTCTATTCACAGATATATGTGCCCTACTCTGGCTCCTGGTGTTTTGACTGCAGCACAATACAGGTCATACCTATGTATACATTACTGTACAGTCAACTTGCAATGTCTGCAGATTATGAAAGGAATACATACTTAAATCATTTGACGTACTACATACTTGTATTTTTTTAAGTGGTATTTATTTACTTGCTGAAAATATAATGGGGGTGTGCAATGGGCTGGGGTGATGGTGGAGGAATTTCTAGACTTGAGTCCATTGTATGTGGATCACAAATGCATTGTCAATGGGGGCATAGGAAGTAGAGTAATGGCAGTTCAAGGTGGACAGGGTGACAGAGTGGGACACAAGGGTGACATTCAGGAGAGTCTTATTTCCTGATGGGGGTCTTGGCAATGTTCTCTGGTTTCTGCCTGGATCGCAGGAACCGTTTGCGGGGTTTTTCTCCTACTGCACGGGGAGGGGTGCTGGTGGCCTGTTGTTCCTGTGGCGGTGTAGGAGGCTGGACTGGCTTGTAGTGAGTACCAAGGGGTACTTGCACCTTGCACCAGGCCCAGTTATCCCTTATTAGTGTATAGGGTGTCTAGCAGCTTAGGCTGATAGATAATGGTAGCTTAGCAGAGCAGCTTAGGCTGAACTAGGAGACGTGTGAAGCTACTACAGTACCACTTAGTGTCATATGCACAATATCATAAGAAAACACAATACACAGTTATACTAAAAATAAAGGTACTTTATTTTTATGACAATATGCCAAAGTATCTTAGAGTGTACCCTCAGTGAGAGGATAGGAAATATACACAAGATATATATACACAATAGCAAAAATATGCAGTATAGTCTTAGAAAACAGTGCAAACAATGTATAGTTACAATAGGATGCAATGGGGAAACATAGGGATAGGGGCAACACAAACCATATACTCCAAAAGTGGAATGCGAACCACGAATGGACCCCAAACCTATGTGACCTTGTAGAGGGTCGCTGGGACTATTAGAAAATAGTGAGAGTTAGAAAAATAACCCTCCCCAAGACCCTGAAAAGTGAGTGCAAAGTGCACTAAAGTTCCCCTAAGGACAAAGTAGTCGTGTTAGAGGAATAATGCAGGAAAGACACAAACCAGCAATGCAACAACTGTGGATTTCCAATCTAGGGTACCTGTGGAACAAGGGGACCAAGTCCAAAAGTCACAAGCAAGTCGGAGATGGGCAGATGCCCAGGAAATGCCAGCTGCGGGTGCAAAGAAGCTTCGACTGGACAGAAGAAGCTGAGGTCTCTGCAGGAACGAAAAGGGCTAGAGACTTCCCCTTTGGTGGACAAATCCATCTCGCCTTGGAGAGTCGTGCAGAAGTGTTTTCCCGCCGGAAGGACGCCAACAAGCCTTGCTACATGCAAATCGTGTGTTTGGCATTTTTGGACGCTGCTGGGGCCCAGGAGGGACCAGGAGGTCGCAATTTGGACCTGCAGAGAGAGGGGACGTCGAGAAAGACAAAGAGCCCTCACTGAAGCAGGTAGCACCCGGAGAAGTGCCAGAAACAGGCACTACAAGGATGCGTGAAACGGTGCTCGCTGAAGTTGCACAAAGGAGTCCCACGTCGCCGGAGACCAACTTAGAAAGTCGTGCAATGCAGGTTAGAGTGCCGTGGACCCAGGCTTGGCTGTGCACGAAGGATTTCCGCCGGAAGTGCACAGGGGCCGGAGTAGCTTGCAAAGTCGCGGTTCCCAGCAATGCAGCCCAGCGAGGTGAGGCAAGGACTTACCTCCACCAAACTTGGGCTGAAGAGTCACTGGACTGTGGGGGTCACTTGGACAGCGTCGCTGGATTCGAGGGACCTCGCTCGTCGTGCTGAGAGGAGACCCAAGGGACCGGTAATGCAGCTTTTTGGTGCCTGCGGTTGCAGGGGGAAGATTCCGTCGACCCACGGGAGATTTCTTCGGAGCTTCTGGTGCAGAGAGGAGGCGGACTACCCCCACAGCATGCACAAGCAGGAAAACAGTCGAGAAGGCGGCAGGATCAGCGTTAGAGTTGCAGTAGTCGTCTTTGCTACTATGTTGCAGGTTTTCAGGCTTCCAGCGCGGTCAGCGGTCGATTCCTTATCAGAAGGTGAAGAGGGAGATGCAGAGGAACTCGGCTGAGCTCATGCATTCGTTATCTAAAGTTTCCCCAGAGACAGAGACCCTAAATAGCCAGAAAAGAGGGTTTGGCTACCTAGGAGAGAGGATAGGCTACTAACACCTGAAGGAGCCTATCAGCAGGAGTCTCTGACGTCACCTGGTGGCACTGGCCACTCAGAGCAGTCCAGTGTGCCAGCAGCACCTCTGTTTCCAAGATGGCAGAGGTCTGGAGCACACTGGAGGAGCTCTGGACACCTCCCAGGGGAGGTGCAGGTCAGGGGAGTGGTCACTCCCCTTTCCTTTGTCCAGTTTCGTGCCAGAGCAGGGGCTAAGGGGTCCCTGAACCTGTGTAGACTGGCTTATGCAGAATTGGGCACATCTGTGCCCAACAAAGCATTTCCAGAGGCTGGGGGAGGCTACTCCTCCCCTGCCTTCACACCATTTTCCAAAGGGAGAGGGTGTCACACCCTCTCTCAGAGGAAGTTCTTTGTTCTGCCATCCTGGGCCAGGCCTGGCTGGACCCCAGGAGGGCAGCTGCCTGTCTGAGGGGTTGGCAGCAGCAGCAGCTGCAGTGAAACCCCAGGAAGGGCAGTCTGGCAGTACCAGGGTCTGTGCTACAGACCACTGGGATCATGGAATTGTACCAACAATGCCAGGATGGCATAGAGGGGGCAATTCCATGATCATAGACATGTTACATGGCCATATTCGGAGTTACCATGGTGAAGCTACATATAGGTAGTGACCTATATGTAGTGCACGCGTGTAATGGTGTCCCCGCACTCACAAAGTTCAGTGAATTGGCTCTGAACAATGTGGGGGCACCTTGGCTAGTGCCAGGGTGCCCTCACACTAAGTAACTTTGCACCTAACCTTTACCAGGTAAAGGTTAGACATATAGGTGACTTATAAGTTACTTAAGTGCAGTGTAAAATGGCTGTGAAATAACGTGGACGTTATTTCACTCAGGCTGCAGTGGCAGGCCTGTGTAAGAATTGTCAGAGCTCCCTATGGGTGGCAAAAGAAATGCTGCAGCCCATAGGGATCTCCTGGAACCCCAATACCCTGGGTACCTCAGTACCATATACTAGGGAATTATAAGGGTGTTCCAGTAAGCCAATGTAAATTGGTAAAATTGGTCACTAGCATGTTAGTGACAATTTTAAATAAATGAGAGAGCATAACCACTGAGGTTCTGGTTAGCAGAGCCTCAGTGAGACAGTTAGGCACCACACAGGGAACACATACATGCACACCTATGAGCACTGGGGCCCTGTGTGACAGGGTCCCAGTGACACATACATATAGGCCACAACCTTATGAGCACTGGGGTCCTGACCAGCAGGGTCCCAGTGACACATAACAAACATACTGAAAACATAGTGTTTTCACCATGAGCACTGGGGCCTAGCCATCAGGATCCCAGTGAGACAGTGAAAACAGTGACAAACATCCTGACATACACTCACAAACAGGCCAAAAGTGGGGGTAACAAGGCTAGAAAGAGGCTACCTTCTCACACAACCCCCCCCAAACGAAGGACAATAAGGCTAACCTTGGCCAGTTGAGACTTTATTGTCTAAGTGGTGATAAGTAGAGAGTAGCTCTGCAATAGACTGGTTACTCCCTTTATCATCCACTATATGGTTACTTCCCTGTGGGGATGTAAACCACCCTGTTTGAAGTTTTTTAGCTAAGCAACAATGTGAAGATGTATTTTCAGAGTTTCTATCAGTAAGTTTTAGTTTAGAGCAGTGGGAATTGTCCACTGAACCTATTTGTAGTGATGGAAATGCCAGACAGGGATGCTGTCTCAGAAAAGCCATAGCTGGGCAAAAACTTTGTCCATCTGGCTGGAAGAGAGAACAGGGATGCTGTTTCTCTTGAGTTGGAGCAGGGCAGGGATGCTGTCCTATGAGCTCCACACTAGGGCAGGGATGCTGTCCTAAGTGTTGTGAGGTAGTGCAGGGTTTCTGCACTAAAGTTTCTCTGGGAGGGTTGGAGGGATGCTCCATGTTAACTAAAATGGTGCTGTTTTTCTCACCAATGTTAGTTATCCCACAGAGAGGTACTTCCACCTCAGGGAGTTCAGCTTTGCCAGCTGATGATTCCCTTGGAACAGGTGCCACCCCAGGAGAGGTTTCTCCCACCACAGGAATAGTATCCTGAATGGTAGGGTGGTTAGGGGATACTGTGATACCCTTTTTACCTGTTGATGGAGAGGGATCCTGAGTTTTCAGGCCTTCTCTCCTTTGCTTTTTCATTTCACTTGAAATGAGAGGGAACAATTCCTCAGGGATGCCCAGCATGGCTGCATGGGCATAAAACTCTACATCAGCCCAACCTGAGGCCTCTAGGTCATTACCTAAGAGACAGTCTACAGGTAAGCTAGGTGATACCACCACCTGCTTAGGGCCAGTAACTCCACCCCAACTAAACTGAATTATAGCTAAGGGAAGAAACTTAGTGGAGTTATGGACATCAATAATCTTATACTGTTGTCCAATGATGTGTTGATCAGGGTGCACTAGGTTTTCAGTCACCAAAGTGAAACTGGCACCTGTGTCCCTGTAGGCCAAGGCCTCAACACCATTTATTGAAACTGTCTGCCTGTACTTATCCATTGTAAGGGGACAAGCAGCCAGTGTGGCAAGGCCAATGCCACTAGGTGTGACAGAAACTGTCTTGGGACTGATTACATCAGTTTCCACTATGGACCCATAAGTGAACCCAACTACACCCTTTGCTTGACTGTTGCCAGCAGTCCCACCACTAGTACCACTACTGCTAGGGGCACTAGAGCTTGATGTATTAGGCTCAGGGGGTTTACCTGGACAGGACTTATCCCCTGGCCTATGGCCTCTATTTTTACACACAAAGCACCAAGGCTTTTTAATGTGTGCAGGTTGGGAAGAAGAGGAAGAATTTGTTTTATCCCCACCCTCTGAAGAGTGTTTAAGATTTGAAGTGGGATCTTTGGTTTTACCCTTATCCCCATGCTTATCTTGAGATTGTTCACCATCTTTCTTCTTATTGCCATCTTTGTCACCCCCTGTATGAACTTTTCTGTTCACCCTTGTTCTGACCCATTTGTCTGCCTTCTTTCCCAATTCTTGGGGAGAGGTCAGATCAGAGTCTACCAGGTACTGGTGCAACAAATTAGACACACAATTATTAAGTATATGCTCTCTCAGGATTGTGTTATACAGGCTTTCATAATCAGTAACTTTACTGCCATGTAACCACCCCTCCAAGGCCTTCACTGAATGGTCAATGAAATCAACCCAGTCTTGTGAAGACTCCTTTTTGGTCTCTCTGAACTTTATCCTGTACTGTTCAGTGGTTAAGCCATAACCATCCAGGAGTGCATTCTTAAGAACTGTAAAATTATTGGCATCATTTTCTTTCACAGTAAGGAGTCTATCCCTACCTTTTCCACTAAATGATAGCCATAGGATAGCAGCCCACTGCTTTTGAGGGACATCCTGTACAGCACAGGCCCTCTCAAGTGCAGCAAACCACTTGTTAATGTCATCCCCATCCTTATAAGGGGGAACTATCTTGTGCAGATTCCTGGAATCATGCTCTTTTGCAGGATGACTATGGGGAATACTGCTGCTGCCACCATGGGTATCTAAACCCAACTTCTGTCTTTCCTTCTCTAATTCTAAAGACTGTCTATCCAAATCCAGCTGTTGCTTCTTGAGCTTCAGTCTGGTTTGTTCCACTCTCAATCTATTGAGCTCCCTTTCTAACAATCTGTCATCAGGGTGGGTGGGAGGGACATTTCTAGATACAGAGGTATGATGGGAATGAACAGAAGGAGACCTGTCCCTTACAGAGGGCACCCTAACAGCTTGGCTACCAGTATAATGTGAGAGCACACCATCAGTATGGAGTGATTCAACCTCTGTACCAACTATGCTAGACTGTCTAGTAATGGGCAGGCTGAGAAGTTTCTTTCCTGAACCTTTTCCTGGGGGAGTCCCTGGATCAGATTGAGAACCATTAGCTACTTTTTCACCAGATTTGGCACTCATGGCCTTATCCTGTACTCTAAGCATATTAATTAACAGTTCTAAGGAAGGATTCTTCCCTACACTCAAACCTCTCTCTATGCAGAGACTCCTTGCTCCTTTCCAGCTAAGGTGATCATATGCAAGTTTGGACAGTTCAACATTTTTGCCTGTGCCAGACATTTTTTAGAGAGAGTTAAAGTGATAGAAAAAGAGAAAAAAGTTTTCAGAACTTTTTGGAAAGACAAAAAAAAACTTTTTAAACTTTTAAGAACTTTTTGAAAGTTTAGGAGTACTTTTCAGCACTTAGAAAAGAGTGAAAAGAGGAAATGCAAAACTTTTTGGCTATGTGTATATACACTGACCTTGTTTTGTATATTTTTCTCTTATGAAAAGTACAATGACAAAAGTGGTAAGTAGTCTCAAGCACTTATCCCACCACTGCACAACCAATGTAGGAGGCTGGACTGGCTTGTAGTGAGTACCAAGGGGTACTTGCACCTTGCACCAGGCCCAGTTATCCCTTATTAGTGTATAGGGTGTCTAGCAGCTTAGGCTGATAGATAATGGTAGCTTAGCAGAGCAGCTTAGGCTGAACTAGGAGACGTGTGAAGCTACTACAGTACCACTTAGTGTCATATGCACAATATCATAAGAAAACACAATACACAGTTATACTAAAAATAAAGGTACTTTATTTTTATGACAATATGCCAAAGTATCTTAGAGTGTACCCTCAGTGAGAGGATAGGAAATATACACAAGATATATATACACAATAGCAAAAATATGCAGTATAGTCTTAGAAAACAGTGCAAACAATGTATAGTTACAATAGGATGCAATGGGGAAACATAGGGATAGGGGCAACACAAACCATATACTCCAAAAGTGGAATGCGAACCACGAATGGACCCCAAACCTATGTGACCTTGTAGAGGGTCGCTGGGACTATTAGAAAATAGTGAGAGTTAGAAAAATAACCCTCCCCAAGACCCTGAAAAGTGAGTGCAAAGTGCACTAAAGTTCCCCTAAGGACAAAGTAGTCGTGTTAGAGGAATAATGCAGGAAAGACACAAACCAGCAATGCAACAACTGTGGATTTCCAATCTAGGGTACCTGTGGAACAAGGGGACCAAGTCCAAAAGTCACAAGCAAGTCGGAGATGGGCAGATGCCCAGGAAATGCCAGCTGCGGGTGCAAAGAAGCTTCGACTGGACAGAAGAAGCTGAGGTTTCTGCAGGAACGAAAAGGGCTAGAGACCTCCCCTTTGGTGGACGGATCCATCTCGCCTTGGAGAGTCGTGCAAAAGTAGTTTCCCGCCGGAAGGACGCCAACAAGCCTTGCTACACGCAAATCGTGCGTTTGGCGTTTTTGGACGCTGCTGGGGCCCAGGAGGGACCAGGAGGTCGCAAATTGGACCTGCAGAGAGAGGGGACGTCGAGCAAGACAAAGAGCCCTCACTAAAGCAGGTAGCACCCGGAGAAGTGCCAGAAACAGGCACTACGAGGATGCGTGAAACGGTGCTCGCTGAAGTTGCACAAAGGAGTCCCACGTCGCCGGAGACCAACTTAGAAAGTCGTGCAATGCAGGTTAGAGTGCCGTGGACCCAGGCTTGGCTGTGCACGAAGGATTTCCGCCGGAAGTGCACAGGGGCCGGAGTAGCTTGCAAAGTCGCGGTTCCCAGCAATGCAGCCCAGCGAGGTGAGGCAAGGACTTACCTCCACCAAACTTGGGCTGAAGAGTCACTGGACTGTGGGGGTCACTTGGACAGCATCTCTGGATTCGAGGGACCTCGCTCGTCGTGCTGAGAGGAGACCCAAGGGACCGGTAATGCAGCTTTTTGGTGCCTGCGGTTGCAGGGGGAAGATTCAGTCGACCCACGGGAGATTTCTTCGGAGCTTCTGGTGCAGAGAGGAGGCGGACTACCCCCACAGCATGCACAAGCAGGAAAACAGTCGAGAAGGCGGCAGGATCAGCGTTACAGAGTTGCAGTAGTCGTCTTTGCTACTATGTTGCAGGTTTGCAGGCTTCCAGCGCGGTCAGCGGTCGATTCCTTATCAGAAGGTGAAGAGGGAGATGCAGAGGAACTCGGCTGAGCTCATGCATTCGTTATCTAAAGTTTCCCCAGAGACAGAGACCCTAAATAGCCAGAAAAGAGGGTTTGGCTACCTAGGAGAGAGGATAGGCTACTAACACCTGAAGGAGCCTATCAGCAGGAGTCTCTGACATCACCTGGTGGCACTGGCCACTCAGAGCAGTCCAGTGTGCCAGCAGCACCTCTGTTTCCAAGATGGCAGAGGTCTGGAGCACACTGGAGGAGCTCTGGACACCTCCAGGGGAGGTGCAGGTCAGGGGAGTGGTCACTCCCCTTTCCTTTGTCCAGTTTCGCGCCAGAGCAGGGGCTAAGGGGTCCCTGAACCGGTGTAGACTGGCTTATGCAGAATTGGGCACATCTGTGCCCAACAAAGCATTTCCAGAGGCTGGGGGAGGCTACTCCTCCCCTGCCTTCACACCATTTTCCAAAGGGAGAGGGTGTCACACCCTCTCTCAGAGGAAGTTCTTTGTTCTGCCATCCTGGGCCAGGCCTGGCTGGACCCCAGGAGGGCAGCTGCCTGTCTGAGGGGTTGGCAGCAGCAGCATCTGCAGTGAAACCCCAGGAAGGGCAGTCTGGCAGTACCAGGGTCTGTGCTACAGACCACTGGGATCATGGAATTGTACCAACAATGCCAGGATGGCATAGAGGGGGCAATTCCATGATCATAGACATGTTACATGGCCATATTCGGAGTTACCATGGTGAAGCTACATATAGGTAGTGACCTATATGTAGTGCACGCATGTAATGGTGTCCCCGCACTCACAAAGTTCAGTGAATTGGCTCTGAACAATGTGGGGGCACCTTGGCTAGTGCCAGGGTGCCCTCACACTAAGTAACTTTGCACCTAACCTTTACCAGGTAAAGGTTAGACATATAGGTGACTTATAAGTTACTTAAGTGCAGTGTAAAATGGCTGTGAAATAACGTGGACGTTATTTCACTCAGGCTGCAGTGGCAGGCCTGTGTAAGAATTGTCAGAGCTCCCTATGGGTGGCAAAAGAAATGCTGCAGCCCATAGGGATCTCCTGGAACCCCAATACCCTGGGTACCTCAGTACCATATACTAGGGAATTATAAGGGTGTTCCAGTAAGCCAATGTAAATTGGTAAAATTGGTCACTAGCCTGTTAGTGACAATTTTAAATAAATGAGAGAGCATAACCACTGAGGTTCTGGTTAGCAGAGCCTCAGTGAGACAGTTAGGCACCACACAGGGAACACATACATGCACACCTATGAGCACTGGGGCCCTGTGTGACAGGGTCCCAGTGACACATACATATAGGCCACAACCTTATGAGCACTGGGGTCCTGACCAGCAGGGTCCCAGTGACACATAACAAACATACTGAAAACATAGTGTTTTCACCATGAGCACTGGGGCCTAGCCATCAGGATCCCAGTGAGGCAGTGAAAACAGTGACAAACATCCTGACATACACTCACAAACAGGCCAAAAGTGGGGGTAACAAGGCTAGAAAGAGGCTACCTTCTCACAGGCGGGGCCTCCTGTCCACTAGCGTCAGCAGAGGTGGAGGGCTGTTCATCGGTGTGGCTAGTGTCAGGGGCTTGTTGGTGTGCCACTGCCTCCCTCATGGTGTTGGCCATGTCTGTCAGCACCCCTGCAATGGTGACTAGGTTGGTGTGGATGTCCCTCAGGTCCTCCCTGATCCCCAGGTACTGTCCCTCCTGTAGCCACTGGGTCTCCTGTAACTTGGCCAGTATCTGGCCCATCGTCTCCTGGGAATGGTGGTATGCTCCCAGGATGTTGGTGAGTGCCTCGTGGAGAGTTGGTTCCCTGGGCCTGTCCTTCCCTGTCGAACAGCAGTACTCCTAGCTTCCCTGTTGTCCTGTGCCTCTGTCCCCTGAACAGTGTGCCCACTGCCACTGACCCCAGGTCCCTGATCGTCCTGTGTTAATGGGGTCCCTATAGTGGTGGACACACTGCTGACTGACGTGTCCTGGGGACAGAGGGATGGGCCCGCTGGGTGGGTGCTGTGGTGGTGTTTCCTGAGGGGGGAGGCTCTGTGGTGGTATGGGACTGTGGCTGGGTAACCGACTGTCCGGAGGTCCCTGATGGGCCAGGTTGGTCATCCTGATCCAGGCGATCAGATCTGCTGTCATCACTGTAGGCCTCTTCTGGGGAGGGGCTGGATGTTGCTGGCACCTCCTCTCTGGTGATGTTGAGTGTGGGACCTTTGGGGATGTAAATGCAGTGTTATTGTTTCTGCGTATGACATCTTGTGCATGTGTGTGTTGTCATGTATGGTTGTGAGTGCCCTGTGAGCTTTTCCTTGTGTGAGTAGTTATTTTGTGGGCTAGGTGACTCTCTCTTGTGTGCATGCTGTGGTGATGGGTGTCCATGCAGGGCTGTAAATGGTGTCCATGCATTGGTGGTGCATGCAGTGCTGGGTACCGGGTTGGGTGGTTTGTGATGGTGGGGTGTGTGGGAGGTGGTGGAGTGAGGGTGAGGGTGGGGGTATGTGATGGCATGCAGGTAGGGGGGTGAAAGCAGTAAAGAGTTGACTTACCAGAGTCCAGTCCTCCTGCTACTCCTGCCAGGCCCTCAAGATGCAGTATTGCTAAGACTTGCTTCTCCCATGTTGTTAGTTGTGGGGGAGGAGGTGGGGATCCACCGTCAGTCCTCTCTACAGCTATCTAGTGTCTTGCTTCCACAGAACGCACCTTCCCTCGTAGGTCATTCCACCTCTTCCTGATGTCATCACTTGTTCTGGGGTGCTGTCCCACGGCGTTGACCGTGTCCATGATCCTCCGCCATAGCTCTCTCTTCCTAGCAATGGATGTCTGCTGCACCTGTGATCCAAATAGCTGTGGCTTTACCTGGATGATTTCCTCCACCATAACCCTTAGCTCCTTCTCTGAGAACCTGGGGTGTCTTTGTGGTGCCATGGGTGTAGTGTGTGTGGTGTGTGTGAGGGTGTGTGGGGTGATGTGTTGGGGTGTGTGCTGTGAGGTGCTTGGATGGTGTATGGGTGATGGTGTTCTGTGGCTCTGGTTCTGTGGGTGCTCTTGGTGTGTCTCTCTCTCAGTTGGCAATTTCTTTGAGTCGTAAAGGGATGTGGGTGGTGTGTGTGTGTGTTTTATAGTGGTGTGGGTGTGTGGGTCAGGTGTATGTAGTTTGAATTGTCCAATGTGGTGTTGTCTTGAAAGTGTATGTGTATTTTGAGCGTGGCGGTATGTACCGCCAATGGTTTACCGCATTTAAATGTCCGCCGTGGCTGATTCATGGGTCATAATGCTGTGGGCGTAGTTTTTCGCATAATGTTGTGGGTTTTGGTACCGCCAGTTTATCACTGACCTTTGGGCTGGTGGACTTGTGTTTGTGTCCGTATAGTGACGAATTGCTAAGTGTGGGTCATAATATGGGTAGCGATATACCGCCGCGGTCGCGGTATGTTGGCGGCAGTCAGCATGGCGGTAAGTGGGACTTACCACCAATGTCAAAATGAAGGCCTATGTCTCTGTTTTGAGAAAGTTAACTGTTTTCTGTAGGTTTAATGACTTAAGGAAGAGATCATAAGAGACCAGATGATGAACAGAACCTGTAACATTACAATTCAAGAGAAAAGACGTTAAGTCAATGCAGACCGAACACATCTCAGTGTGTTAAAGAACTTAGGGCCTGAATTGGATGTTAGTGGTAACAGTCCCACCATCAATTTTTAGACTGAAACCCCCCCCGCCATATTTACATGTTGCCGGTCCCATAGGCGAGTGTCTTCATTCATCCTACTGTCTCTGCCAAGAAACACCGTCCGTGTCAATGGTTTCATAGGGAAAAGTGGCTGAAGGTGGGACTCAAGCTACCTTTCCCGCCATGCATATTTTAATGTGGCTTACCACCAAGGAAAAAGTGCCAGTACAACCGCCATACTTGAGCTGGCGGTTTGGGGTAGAAATGAGGTAAAGATTTACCTTTACCCCCGATTCCTCTCCTGTTTTCAATTGGACACGACTGGACAAGTCCTGCTGTTGCTGCTGCCACTGACCCATGGAGAAAACACTACCCTCCCATCGCCGGACTCAAATGTAGGGATGCTGCATTGCCATGTTAAGTTGGGTGGATACTGCACTTGAGGTAGGAAACCACTGCAGGATTATACATGTCACAGTAATTTTTTTAAATTACTGTGACATTTATATGTCAGAAACACAATTGGGTCAGACATGGATGGGAACACACTGGCACAACAAGTTGGGTGGGCACTACACTTGAGGTCGGGACCACTGCTGGCACATACATGTCACTGTATTTTTGTTAAATTACTGTGACATGCATATGTCAGGAACATGTTTGGGTCAGGCATGGATGGGGACACACTGGCACAACACACATATTGTACACATACATACTGTACAAGTAATTGTGGTGTCATTATTCATTACCCAATGATTAGTGGCACCACTATGACAGTACAATCAAACTTGTCAATGGTGTTCATGTGTGGGAATTGCAATGGGACCTGTACTGGTAAGATTGTGCCACCTGTCCTGTATGCGAGTCAGTAAATGTATACAAGTGTGTGAGATTGGATTGGGTGGTTGAGGTAGTGGGAGCTGCAGTGGGTGATGTGGTTGTGTCTGTATGTGTGTCACTTGCATGTGGGATCAATGTTGTGTATGTTGTGTTGCTGTGTGCAACATTCAGGAAAGTGTTGTTGTGTGGCAGACATCATGATGAGTGTAGTTGTGCCTCATGTGAGTGTGTTTTTGTAGCTAAGTGTGTAGTTGTGTTGGTTACTGTGGTTTTGTGATGTGTGGGTGCAGTGTCAATAGTGTGTGAATGTTGTGTCATGGGTGTACGTGAATCGGTATGTTTTATATGTATGGGTTGTGTGGTGTTGGAATAGCAAGGGATGAAGGTGTGTATATTGTCTGTTGTATTGTGTGTTGTGCAGGGTACACACATGGCTAAGGTAGAGTGTGTGTGTGGGGCTTACCTGTATTCCATAGTCACTGCCATTGTCTGCTATGCATTGGCTCCAGCAGCTGGCTCCTTCCAGTAATCTGCCAGTATGACACTGCCTGCACAGCTGAAACATTTAAATACGGTCGGAAGGAACCCGCCTGCCTGACGACTAGGAAGGGGGCTTCATCATGGCGGTCTTCGGCTCAGACTCAATACATCTACATACGGTAGGCGGAACACCATCGACTTGATGGTATTTTGGATCTGCCACAGCTTGGTGGTAAAGCCATCAATATGTAAATCAGGGCCTTAGTAATGATTATATAAAAAGCAAATCTGCGTGCAGTGTGTGTAAGGATGTAGATATATTATGCTCTGTTGAAAAGGAAAACAAGACTGCAATAAATGATAGAGCGGGTGAAGTATACAGAAGTTTAAGAAACAACATTTCACATGGGTAAGTATAAAACATCTGGCTGATTCCAATGCGTCTCCTGCAGAAAAAGCGAGTGCAAAATTGGGAGTATTTGTTCCAGAGTGTGTAGAGATAGTGGAACAGAAGGGTAAAAGTCCAGGGTGTATTGACTGAATGAACAAGGGATTGGAGATAATACTGATGACTTAAACACCAATGATGAGGATGTTGAAGTATTACTAGTGTGTGGTGCAATAAAATAGAAGGCAGTACACAATCCGAGGTTTATCATCCACCTGAATATATAGTAGGGGTGGATGGGGTAGAAGACCACATGTGGATGGCTTCATGTTCACCCTCATACGTTAATTGATAAATCTGTGTGGAAGAGTGTCAATGGTTGTGAATTAAGCCCACCTGATGTGGAACAGGATCTGGAAAAATGATGAGTATGTAGAGGCAATGAAAGCTTTGGAGGAAAATGTTGGGACAAAAACAAGCATAGTGATGGCAAGACAAATTCTTTTCACGAGCTCAGTTGCCTGATTAATCCATTGAAAAATATGTGCCTGTTTTAAGAACGTTAGCTGTTTCTTGTAGGTTAAAAGACACACAGGAAGATCAAAAGAGAAAGCATGATCAACAGAATCAGTTACATTTAAATGCAAGATAAATTGTTGGGATCTGTGTGTAATGTGGCTTAACGTTACATTCTGTTGACAGAAAAAAATAGACTACAATGAATGATAGAGCGGGTGAAGTATACAGCGGTTTTAAGGAAAAACAATATTTCAGATTTGCAAGTATAAAACATTTGGCTGAGCCCGCTGCTTGCCCTACAGTAAAAACCAAATGTTATAAATAAGGACAATTGGGCATTTTTCCAGAGTATGTGAATTCTTGGGATACTTTTCACCCCAATCATCCTGATCATGTATTACTAACTGCACAATGGGTGGTGGGGAATTGGAGATCAAAGTATCCAAAATTGACCAAAAAGACTGAACATTGCATAATCTTAAAGAGAGGCATTGTACCTAAGGTGCATAAAGTCTGTAATGTTCTCTTGGCTTTGCAAGAATAATTGAAAGTGGAATTGGACCATTTGTGTAAGGCTGGGGTTATTGAACCAATTGAGCCTTCAGAATGGCATCCAATGGTTCTAGCAAAGAACCTAATGGAAGTTTATGCATGTGTGTGGATGTAAGGTATTTAAATGACAGCATATGGATGGATCACAATCTATGATGAACGTGAGGGGGACCAAATGTTTTACTATGCTGGATTTATCTAGCCATATCACCAAATGTGGCTTCATCCAGACTCTAAACATATAACATTCTTCGTTACCCTTAAATGGGGTTTCCAGTTTGTGTGTATGCCATTTTGGTTCCTATCTGCATCTGCTATATTTCAGAGAAAGATACAAAACTTGTTATATTGTTTATCTAATATCTTGTTCTTCCAAGACAACATTTTGGTGTGGCAAAGTGATAAGCAACAGCATGATGCGATGTTGGAGGGGATGGTATTAAAATTGTAGTGAGCGGGTCTCACCATAGAACTGAACAAATGTAAGTTTGAAGTACATTAATTTGAGTACTTAGGCCATACACTGTCATGGGAGAGTATGAAACCGAAGTTGAAGATAGTGAAAGCCATAGAGTTGGCTCCTGAGCTCAACAATAAGGAACAATTGCAATCCTTTCTGTGACTGTGAGAGTATTACTCAAAATATTTGGAGCATTTAGCTGACAGGGTGCATGTTTTATGTGCACTAATTAAGAAGGGTGTTAAGACCCAGTAAATGAGTGCTCCTCACCAAGTTGGCGAAGAAATTTATCAATGAAGCTGTAGTGTTGAAACCTTTTGATCCAAACGATGGACCATTGTAGTAACGGAAGCCAGTACATATAGACTGGGTGCCGTTTTGATACAAGAGAATAAGAGATGAGAGTGGTGGCCTTTGCCTCATGTACATTAAAGGATGCTGAGACCAGATATTCCACCATCAATAAGGAAGCACTGGTGTGTTGGTGGGGATCCACCACTTTAGAACATTTGACTGGGGCAATCATTTTGAGCCATGAATGAATCACAGGCCTTTGATAGATTTGTTCTCTACAAAAGGTGCCAGAAAACCTACACCTCACATAGCAAAGTGATTGTACTGGTTACAAGAGTTCATGTTCTCTATTTGCTATGTGCCAGGAAGTAAAAAAAACAACAGCTCTAATTGTCTATCGAGATTACCTTTCGACAATGATGACGGTGAGGAGGATAATGAATGGATGGTTGCTTAAATTCAGGAATTACATAGAGGTGCTTTTTGAGAAGAAGAGACTTTGTCAGAGGATCAAACCTTGTTTTTGTGAGTGTAAAGGGTACAGAGTGACTCAATTTTGAATGGGAATGAGAGGGAATGTTTGAGAGTTTTCTTACCTGTATGGAGGAAACTCCCTGTAGTTTGAATCATTAGGAGAAGCAACAGATTGGTAAGACCTGTTGGCTTGTGGCATAGGTTGCTGAGTTTATTGCACAAAGGACACAGTGGAATTTCAGCTAAGAAGTGTAAAACTCGTAAAGATGTTTGGTGGTCTGGCATGGACAAGGAAGTTGAAAGGTTTGTAAGAGATTGTGTGCAATGCATTTGTAGTGGCAAGTATCATACAGTAGTGGAAACATCCATAGTGCCTACAGCATTACCTGACTGAGCCTAGGGGAGATCAGCTATTGACATCTGTGGCCCTTTAAATGCCTTGGAACTTTGAAATAGGCATGCTATTGTATTGATAGATTTCTTTGCCAAGTGGCCTGAAGTGTCTTTTATGAAGGCGGTCAAGGCTACCCTGGAGGTTGCTTTATGTGAAGAGGTTTTCAGGAGAGAGAACTGCCAGGAGGTACTGGTTACTAATAATGGACCATAGTTTTTTTTTGCAGAAATCACCACTTTCCTAAAGAAGGAGGAGATTAGGCTTCACAAGACAGCTGTTTATTATACCTGGGGAAATGGTTTGGCAGAAAAGATCAATTTGGTGTTGAGTGACTATATTCAGCTTGCTTTGAATCGGGGATTGGATTGGAGACAAGAAGTGAAAAACTTGCTATGGAATTCTAGAACAACAACCCACTTGGTGCTAACAAAACTCAGTTTTATTATTGAAAGGAAGGGCAGCATGCACTTCTGCGATTCCCTCATGGATGGAGAGAACATCAAGAAGCATGGTGAATCAGCAAATCTTGGTAGAGTCAAAGGGTGTCAAGAGCAGCATACACAAAGACATAATGATCGAGTGAAAAGCATATGTAATTTTAAGAAAGGGACTTGGACAAGAGTGCATGTAGACGGCTATAGGAAGAATTATTCAAGGTGGCCAGATCGAAGGGAAATTAGGGAATTCAAAGGTAATAAAAATAAATTGGATAGGAAATGATGAAACGTGTAAAGTTGTTAAGTGTCATGAACTAGAACCTGAATTGTGAGGCACAAATGATCCGATGCATGTTCAAGAACAGAGAGATGAGAAGGGTGATATTTCTCAACTGGAAAGAAGGAGGCCTAAACGGCTTGATGAATTTGTATGTACATAAAACAGTTTTTCTCCAACATGATTATCTGTGTGCATTCCACCAGGTATACACATTTGTAAATAGGAGTGTATTTTCTTTTAATTCTGTGTATTTTCTTCAGAAGTATATTTTTGTATATGTTCAACATCTAGTTCAGTAGTTTTTGTTTAATACTCATATATAATATTTCTGGAAAGGGGAATGTGTTGTAATAAGGTATGTCTGGACTTGGTTATTGTTGCTAAGCATCTGTGGGTTCTAAGAAGGGGTTTTGGAGTGATGAGCTTTGGGTGGTTGGTCCTGAAAGGGGTTGGATCCTCCTGACTTGAATCTCTGAATAGGTTTTTCAATCAACCTGGAGGAGCTTTTTTTTTAATGTGAAACTCCAGACAACATAATTAAAGGAGGAATCTACGCGAAAAGTTCCAACTTTGTAGCCCCTTCTCATAAAAGATGAAGTGCGAGTAGCCAGGTGATTTATCTAGTCTTCAATGCGTGGGTCCACTACAGGTGCTAAGTGCAGGTATTACTGCCCCATTTTGCTCCCATGACCAGTGATCCAATTCCGTTTTTCTGTAAGTGGGGAAAAAGGAGGTTAAAAAGTTGCTGGGTGGATGAGCCACCGCCAGTCACTCTTCCTCCCATCAATCCTTACACTCCACCATGGAAGAAAGGAACTAGGAGGTGGGGGACGATTTCTCACCACTTTCATCATTATCAAGGGCACCTGCAAACAAAGAGGAGACCAGAGGGCGGGGCCAAGCATTTCCGAGTGCTATAAAGCTCTGCTGGTTCCCCCGCGTCGTGGGACGCTTTCTCACCGCTTTCACTGTTACAAGGACACCTGCAAAGAGGAGACTAGGGGGCAGGGCCAAGCATTTATGCGCGTTATAAAGCGCTGGTGGTTCCCCTGCGCCGCAGGATGTTTTCTCAACACTTTTATCGTTGCCAAGGGCACCTGCAAACAAAGAGGAGACCTGGGGAGGGGCCAAGCATTTCCGTGTACTATAAAGCGCTGCTGGTTGCTCCGAGCTGCGGGACGCGCACGGGACGCACCTGGGCAAAGCCCAGGCCAAGGGCGGGCCTGTCCTTCGCCCGCCACTGACTGGAAGAGGCTGGGCTGGTCCACCCCCCTGAGAATTGCCTACGGGGGAGACGAAAGCAAACACCCAATGCAAGAAGAAAGTAGACATAACTGACTGTGTACACCATAGAGTAGTATTTATGCGTTGTGAAAGGAATTACAAGCCCCAAGTGCCAGTGACAAGGAGAGGGGGAGGAGTTTTTGATCTGCGACTGCCTGAAGGTGCGTCGCATCCCCCCCCAATGTGGGAATTCTCTGCTGTGCTGCCGCTGACCTGGTAGGGACTACGAGCCCCAAGTGCCAGTGACAGGACTCAAAAGCGAGGTCGGTGTTTGAGTGACTTTTTTCTATATCATATGATTTATCTCTATGGACAAGGTTGACTCGTAGTGACGGTTCTTCATCGAGATTGTGTACCTACGAACGGAGCATTTAGTTGGTAATTGGGGAACAGGACTGGAGCAATAATTTTCCTGGGGTTTGGCTAGTTTGCGAACCACTTGTACATACCCTGCGTTCGATCAGCCAAAGAAACAGATTATAGACTTATAGGTGATATATCTTTTTTTCTTTAAGGTACATTGATAGCCATTATAATCATGGGTAAAAGAAAGCATTTAATGCCGAACCCTCCTTTAATTGCAAAAGACAGCACCTCCGTATTAAAATACATTTCAGGAGCGATGGGAGTGATAGATAAGCAAATCTCTAGTGTTGAAGAAAAACTGCTGACCTCTGGTGAATGTAGTTCACCTGCATCAAGGAATCTTGAGACAGGTTGATTATAGTAACATCGAGAGGGGCATCAGTACAGAGGTAACTGAGTGTCAGAAAAGTAAAAACGATAATAATGGGCGTATTCAAAACACCTTGGACACAATATCTGTCCCGGATGATTCTCCAGCAGCATCTAAGCGCCCAAGGAAACCTTTGTCAGGGTGGGTAGATAATCCCTCTAAAAACAACTCAAAGAAGGAGACAGTAAACATGCCTGGAATGCAACCTTTAAAAAAAGTAACTCAGAGGAAAACTCCAAATAAATCACCTGAAACAACCTTAAACCTCCTCGCTAACATTCATGAATCAACAAACGCCTTGAAATCATCGGCCTGGGCCTCATTGGACTCTCTTTCAGAACGATTAAGAGCGGTAGAAAGCAACCTTGAGGCAGGTTTAGTACTCATGAAGTCTTTACAGCCTCCACAGTCTGGGGAATTACATCTCCCTAGAAAAGTTCCTACTCCACCACACTTAACTCCAAATTACACAAGTAATACACAACCCGTAACTCAGACCAGAAAAGTTTTTACTGTCCCACATTTGACTCCAAACCTTAAGAGTAATTCACAATCCTTTACACCAGTGACAACTATTAGACAACCACATGTTAAGTCTTTAAATAGAGTCTTGACTTCAGATAGGGTAATCCGGCCTGTTATATATCCCTCTGGGGAAGAGTGTACAAGTGGGAGAACGTCGGATACTCTTATACACCAAGAGGTATTTCACATTTCCCTCCTGAGGTGACACCATACGTAGTGATCCTGGCTAATGTTCCCCCCGTGGTTAGCCAGCATCGGAAAACATGGACAGC
This sequence comes from Pleurodeles waltl, assembly GCF_031143425.1. NCBI lineage: Eukaryota > Metazoa > Chordata > Amphibia > Caudata > Salamandridae > Pleurodeles > Pleurodeles waltl. The sequence goes on along the minus strand of NC_090446.1, from coordinate 668,268,064 downwards.
CTTGAGGAATAAGCCCCTCAACTGGATAGGATTGCGCATGGATCCCGGTATGGTGGGGTCTCTCTTTGATGACATAAAAATGGTGAGGAAAATTAAATGGATAGGAACCAGTCAGAAATCTTTGGATGGAGATTGTGTGGTCCTCTCATTTAAATCTCCAGAACTAGTAGAGAGAGTCATCGGTGAACTTGGGGCAAGGTATGTCATTCATCATGGAATATCATTACTACCTTTGGGCTACTTTTACCAAACTATTGTGGGGCAAAACCCTAATAGCGCTTGACCATTCCATTCTATAGACTTACCTAGTGCCAACCCTATCTTTATTTGTAATAGATTTCAAGCCCTTTCAACACTAGAAGACATGGATTGACTCAGTAGGGCAAATTGAAGACCTCCCCTTTTATGCTTGCAGGAAACATGGCTTCTAAATCCTATTCATATAAATGGATATAAAGCATACCATACACCAGCAGTACCCTCAGGACATGGCCGGGCAAAAGGGGGCTTATGTACATACATCTCAAATAAGCTCCCTCTTACAAACTTAAACATGCAAATTTCCGATGTATACTATCAAGTGATTGTGAGTGACCTAGATAAGAAGAACCAATTAGTGGTAATTAATTTTTATAATAATTTACCATCGGGCGAGGTCCCCAATATCTTAGTACAACTGGGAAAGGAAATGGAGAGTGTCTGTATAAAATCTAGGAGAGATAGCCTTATTTTGTGGTGCAGTGATTTCAATGTTCATCTCTGTAATAAATCCTCTGAGAAAGTATATGGATTGCATGAGGTAGACACTGATCCGAAGGTTCATTTTACTCAATAATATGAATATATTGGTGCATAAATGTAACTTGTCCTTTGTAAACAAAATTTACTTGGATGATCCGTAGTTTAAGCCAACTTTTAATGGCAGGGGTGCAAATACAGTGATTGATTATGCTCTAATGTCCACTCAGTTCGCACATTACCTTTCTAAATATCGACTCTATGACATAGCATTAAGTGACCACTTCCCGCAGAATGTAAAGATTTTAATAACATCTACTACACTGCCCTAGCAGGACAGTACCGTTCTGGCAAATTATATTGAATTAGCCTTGCGCAACAGGTATTCATCACGATGGTCCCAAATAGAGCCAAAGGACCTTCTGAAGCAGCTAATTTGTGTACATACACAAGATTTTGCAGATTGCCTTAGTGACGATATAGAGCCATCAAAATGTATTAGTGCCTTTTCCTCGATAGTGAGAGAAGTGAAAGAAGCTCTTACTCATAAAAGGGGAAAGTCAGGGTGGAGGGATAAAACGGGCTGGTTTCACCATGATTGTACAATAACACTTAAGAGATTAAAAAAGGCGTTAAGTGCCCCAATGAGAAGTCCGATCGAGATACGTATTCGGAGGCAGGACTATAAGGCGGCCATTAAGAAAAGGAAAACAAGCCTGAAGGAAAAATCCTGGCAATCTCTTCATAGAGCTAGTTGTATGAAAGATAACACCCTTTTCTGGAAGATAATAAATACTCCTATGTCTGGGGCCAAACAGGACCCCAGACTGGAGATTGCTACAGCGGAGAGGGATTGGATCAGTCACTTTTCCAAGATATATGGTATGGTTCCTGATACAGACTTATCTGATTTCCCAACTAGTATCTCCACTCAAAAGAATCTACGTACAATTGTAACACCTCGGTTCAGCCTAGAGGAAGTAGTGGAAGCTATTAATACAAGCAAAGCTGGAAAAGCTACAGGCCCTGACGGTGTCCTGGTAGACTTATACAAGGCTAACAAACATTTATGGGGCCCCCTGTTGACCCAGGTCTTGAGGGCTTGTTGCCTGCAAGGACCTTTATCATCATGGTCAGATTCCATTATTGTGCCTATATATAAAAAAGGCGATCGTCTCAACCCAGCCTGTTATAGACCCATTTCATTACTTGACTCATTAGCTAAAATAGCTGGGAGAATCCTACTGAATAGATTACAAGAGTGGGCTGAGGAAAATAATATTCTATCTGAACTACAGTATGGTTTTCGTACAGGAATAGGCACCGTAGAACAGGGGCTGAATTTAAGTATTATAATTGGAAAATACACAAAGATCAGAGAAGGTAATTTGTATTTGGCCTTCATAGATCTGTCTTCGGCATTTGACTGTGTGGTCCATGACAAACTATATGTGACAATAATTCAGTTCAAATGGGAACTGTATTCAGGAAGTATAGCGAGGGTGAGATATGGGATACAGGGGGAATGTACTAGATCTTTCGGTATACACAGAGGCGTACGCCAAGGCTGTGTATTAGCTCCTTTCCTATTCTCAGTATATATAAACAAGCTGGAATTAGAATTAATAAGCAAATGTAAAGATCTCCCTCAAATAGGCCACCGTCTGATTCCGGCCTTACTTTATGCAGACAATGCTGTCCTTATAGCCCGGACTTCGCAAGCCCTCCAAAGACTTTAGACAATGTGTGTAACATATATGGCAGATTTGGGTCTTACTGTTAATCGCTCTAAAACTTTTATAATGAAATGTGGTAGAAAACCAACGAAGTCACCTGACATTATCATGCAAGGTGGAAAGATTGACGTTAACATTTTCTTATTTGGGAATAATGTTTGACAACGAAGGTTCCTGGGCCCAGTGTGTAAAAATTAGGAAATTAGAGACCACGAAGGCAACAATGGCCCTGAAGATTTTTTCTAGGAGGCTAGAGACGATCACTCCACAGAACATGTTAAAAGTATATTAAGCTAAATGTATTGCGACTACCACTTATGGAGCGGGCATATGGGGGTATACCAATTGTAACCCGATTCAAATTGTGGAAAATTATTTCCTGAGACATTTACTAAAGGTACCAAATGGTGTTTCATCATTTGTTACACGTGCAGAATTAGGGGCCTCCTTTCTAGTGGATTTAATAAAGATACAGCCTATAGTACTATGGCAGAAAATGTGGACTTCAGAATACACTGGTCTAAACAGAGCAGTCCTACAGGATTGTATGGCATCAGCATTTTCCTTAAGAGTGCCATGGTTGAGGTATATTAGGACCTTTTTTGAAAATATGGGCCATGAAGAGTATTACGCAAACCCAGGAATGATTTGAGGTCTCTGTTTTTGAGGCATTTAGAAGATCTGAGGCGGACAGTAGAGGCAAAAAAACATACTGTTATGTCCAACCAATTGATTCTGTCCACAGATGGCATCCAGCCTTACTTTATGCACGTTGTAAAACCTAGACATAATTTTCTTCTCACTAGATTAAGGTTTGATGCGGTCCACCATTTGGTAACCTTTCCAACTATGAATAATTGGAGTACAAAATTAGAGGTGTGCCCCTGTGATTTAATGTCAGCACAAAGTACAATACATGTGGTTTTTTTCTGCAAATTTTATGAAAAACAGAGAAACCGCTTTTTAACTCCTTCTTTAAGATTTACCCATATTCGACAATGTCGTCCTGCGTATATATATCTTAAGACATTACCCTCTATTGAAATATGAGGTATTTTAAGTTGCATCATTACTGTAAGAAAGTTTCTGAGAAGACCAGTGATTTGAGTATCCGGGCAGACAAACTTATTGTGATTGATTAATTTGCCGTCTTGAACAATTTATAGTAGGACATATCTAAACGATAAATAATTGTCTTTGGCACAGAAAAGGTGGGGAGCTCCCTTTTAAAGTGATAGTAATGTTAAACACTGTATATTTATTTATATATAAGTATGTCTTAGATGGTTCTTTTTTTATGGAATAAATGGTGTTTTAAAATGTTTTATTGAATTTACGATGAGATAATCAGGGATCGCAATTGTGCTTGAATATATAAATGATTATGTGATGATTTTATATTGACAGAATTGAAAATGTATATTTGGCTTTTATGGTCCTTTGAGTCCAAATAATGAAAGAATTAACAATAATAATAATAACTAGGAGGTGGGGTATTGGAAGAGGAAGGACAAATACTGTTTATACTTACTCCATTTACAATCCCCACCTCCTGATTCAATTTCACATAGGTCCTTTGTTTCATAATGCTTCACCGTCCAAAGTAAGGAATGCAAAAGGAAGGAGATGTCTGTCAGGCACTGTTTGAATTTATTTAGCAGAAGAAAAAAAAAATACAGTGTTTGCCTCCTTTCTGGGACACATACATTCAGTTTTGTGTCCAAACAAGGATCCACACACAGATGTTTCTTAAATTAAGAACATTTATAAACATTATCTGGCATCTTGTTTGGACACAACCAAGAGCTCAAAGAAGGATTTCAATGCAGTTTGTTTTTTACTTATCCATAGAAATTAGTCCAAGCATTGTCAGGCTCATTTCTCTTACAATGCCTCTGTCAATGAAAATCATTGTGAGAGGTAAAATCTGTGTGCCCCAATCCTACCAAGGAATGAGGCCCTGTTCAGATTTTTTCTTAGACCATGAAAAAAATCACCATATTTTTTACAAAGATTTCCGTTTTGCCACGGCATGTGTTCGAAATCCAGTTGTCATAACACTGTGTCACTTAAAGGTGAAACTATCACTACATTGTAGTGTTGTCCCACTAATAAATGAAGTAGAGACTCACTGTGATTTTTGTAGAAACTGACAATTATTTGCAAACTGTGTCCCCAGACTCTTTAGACCTCTGCACATTTTGCCCCTTCTATTTGATAGACAAATGTCTATGCTTTCCTTTAAACATTGCTGAATTGGCTTACTCCTAATTGGCACATTTAACTTGCCTATAAGTCCTGCAGTATATAGAGTAAAAATACACATATGCCCGTCCTGTAAGTTAAATGCCACTTGTGGACTGAAACAACTATTGTGCCATCCACTACAGTGGAAGCGCAAACATGTCTTTAAGCCTACCCTGTGTAGTTAGACTACTAAAGTGTAAAACCTACACTGTGTCCTACACTGGGCAAAATATCCCTTTTTGATAGGAGAAATCTTTCCTTTTAAACATTCATAATTCATTCGGTAGATCCTGCTACTCATAAGGCAGGCAGCATGGTATTTAAAAGTAAGACATGTAGAAATTTAAATTTAACATGTCCTTACAGTGAGCTGCACACAACAGATCTGGTTGGCAAATAGAAAATATGTTAATAGTTAATGTTCAAGGCTTTTGAAATCAAAACTGGGAAAACTCTGAGTAAGAAATTCTGAAGATCAGGAAGGTGCCAGGAACGATGGAGTGCTGGTTGAGCTTGGTCCCGATGAAGTCCTTTATTTAGGAACATTTTTGAAATACAGAATGCTTTTAGACAATGGCTGTGGCTCTGCAGTGTTCCGGTGGTAACCTCTGGTTCATTTGGTAAAATTGCTTGAAAAAGTTTGCAAGTCCCTGTTTTCATGGTTAGGCACGAGGAGTACATATTGACAATTCTACAAGGGCCCAGGGACCGTAGGAAGGCCACTTGGGGGTCACAAATCACTCCAGGGGAAACCAGCAGCAGGGACCAGGGCAATTTCAGTTGGAACTAGTTAACTGGTCTCTTCAGGAAGGTGGGCTTCTTGCAGTCTTTATGGCCCTGCAGCTTACCAGGAGGCTAGCCCGCTAGCCCTTGAAGACCACTCTTCTGTCCTGGGTTCAGCTGAGGGCAGGTCCAGCCTTTGGGGTCTCTCCCCACAGATTACAGTAGGTGTAGTCCTCTCTCTGAAGTTAAAAAAAGGTTCATAGGCACAGTTCTTATTCTGTCTTCCTCAGGTCCAGCAGTGTTCCTAAAAAATAAACCCAGGATTACCACCTTTATGCCTAGCTCTAGCTAATGGGTGAGGGAAAATCCAGTGAAATAGGAAAAAATGTACCAGGGCCTACCTACTTTGACATCACTTCCTTGGGATTTGGCCCTGAACAATCCCACAGTGCCCGGTCTGCCAAAATCCAACATGGCATAATCTTTCTCCTTCTGGTTAGAGCTCTAGGCACACTCCTAAGGTGTGGCTGGGGAAATGAGGAAGTCCCAGGGTAAACCAGTACTGGAAAAGGTTTTCCCCCACTGGGACTGATGCCACTATGGCTACTTGGACAATGGCAGGCGCAGGCCTAGGTGTGAAATAATACCTTCTCAGGCCAATGTCCTTTTGTTCCCTTCCCTGAAAGCCATTCACTCCTCCTGGCAGACTACTCTGTAACAGTTGGGATTAATTCTAAAGAGGCTATCAGAGGATTTAGACAGAAAAATTGCAACTTTCTAAGAGTGGCATTGGCAAAATGGTAATTTAAATTCCAACCTGGCCATCAGATTTTACTTTAAATTTCTATTAATGTGATTCCTTGAACCAGGCTTTTAGCTATTCCCAAACCAAAATTATGCATTATAAAGTTTTATAATGTAACTCCGTGCCTTTCCATGGGAGAACCAGCCTTGCCACGTGAAGAATAACTTTGGAGTTTCTTCACTTTCAGGACATGTGAAACTTAAGGACACGTGCCTTACTTGTTAAATACTGTGCAAATGAAGATTTGGGCCTGGCAAAAGGTTTCTTTTTCCAGGTCGAAATTGCAATTTTAAATTGCACTCTCAGGCTGCAGTTAAGGCCCAAAGACATTCTTATACTTAGTCACTTTTGTGGTGGCAAAATAGGTGTTGTAGTTAATTTAGTGACATTCAACATACAGCCCTGCATACACAAAGTATCATATACTAGGGTAAAATAAATCTGACAGTCAGGGTTTAGCCAATTGCACACATAATTGTATGGGTCATAGTGCAGACACTGAGCCCTGGGCAGCAGCAATCTATTGTATGGGGTTCATACACCAGCAATACAATCAAGCAAAAGGGGCATTTCTTAGATCCAGGAAGTTGAATAGCTATCAAAAGCTAAATTGAACAAGACGGTGAATTGCTGAATTGAATGCAAACGCTTTACTTTTGAAAGGTGTTCTGAGCTTTTTAGCTAATTTCCAAATCGAGCAATTCTATTCTATTTACTTGCTTCATCATGCACAACACATCTAGCACTCTGTCTAATTTGTCTGCCCATAATTAATTCATTCATCACCCTGTATATCCTTCTGCCTGTATCCTCTTACTATCCAATCAACTGTCTGTTTACCTATTTCCGTCATCATGCATCTGAGACGAATAAATAATGAACTGTAGCAAAAAACACTCTGATAGCATTACATAAAACATATTTATAAGGGTGAAATGATATTTTCATTTCAGCAGCTTCTGATGACACTGGATGGGCCGCTAAAAACACAATGTGCGGAAAACACACGCAGTGAGGGCTAGTAATGATTACAATAATAGTTAATGTATTCAGTCATTCATCACCTGCTGCTATTAATACATCCACTGAGCACATCTGAGCAATTTTACTGCCAATAAGTGAGGCTAGGGGGAATAGCACAGCTACAAAAGTCTCCGACATATATCCTTTTTTCTTGGTATTGTCTGGGTTTAATTGGCTGGAGTGGGAAGAAAATAGCGCTCATAGACGTAGCTGACATTGGCGTCGAAGCTTACAAAGCACATGACGTAGGTGGAAGATGTGCATGACTATTTCCTGGGCAGTCCAGGCCGGAGCATCTCTCTTTAAAGTATATTAAGTACAACATCAGCCGATTAGCAAACTCCGCAGCCATTATCGACACCTCGTGGAAGGCCTCCAGCCCAAAAGTTTAAGTAACGTATTGCGAGGTCTCACTGGCAAGACTATAGTAGCGATGTCATGCCTGACGTTATCGCCTAGACGTGCCTGCTCTTCTGTGTATGAAAGGACGCAGTCTTCCTGAATTGTGCTTAACACAACCAATTAGCAAAAGTTTAGGGAAATGTCGGAAATAATTGCGTTACCTGCCCATTTGGACAAATATGGTGTTCGTACAAATCCACACAAATCTTTGAACTTCCTTATTTACTTATCGTTCTATAAACTATACCCCTGTAAATTGCAGTCAGTGTAGACAAGCATAAGAAATAGGATCTTGTTTTTTTTGCATAGGGAAATAATTTTACCTCTCAAAAAACGAATTCCCTCGAAAACCTAAAGAGATGTTCAGAGGTATCCTAAAGATTTATGAAGACCAGCCACAGACAAAATGTGGGTCTGTCAAGTCGGCATAATTAGACATGATGGTCCCCGTTTGCTAAGGTTTGGAGAGGTGTGTCATACCATTTTAGCACTGTGTGCCAATTTTTTCTTATATTGGTAAAAGAAATGTCTTACCGACACAAAACTCTAGTAAGGGCCACATTCCGAGTTTGGTCGTTCGTGCACCACCATGACGGCGGTGGCGGTCCAACCGACATCGGCATGGCGGTCGGACCACTGTATCACGAGTCATGCGGGCCTGTGGAGCAAAGACCGTGTAGGAGGCTGGCTCTCTATATAGTGTACAAAAATGATGTCCACTGTGCAGACAGACTGAACAACCCCATGTTGGCTTACCGAGGTAAAAACTAGACCACCTCATGCTCACATTTTTGTGGTAGCTTGGTCGTGCAGTTAGGCCAGTCTTGGAGAAGCATTTTTTGTACTGAAAGTATCATAAATGTGGACACACACTCAAAAGAATAACTTGAGACCAATTTTTAAAAATACTTCAGATTTTTATAAAATTGGTAAGACCAAGATCATCAAAATTGGGTAAAAACTTTTTAAGTTATGATTTTTCAAAGTTTAGCAAAAATAGTCTTTTTGTGCGTAATTGCACACCATGGGAATCAATGGTAGAAAACTTAAAAAATGCATATAAAATCAGCCAATGCTTTCACAAATGTCACCTTCTGGTTTTAGGTGGAGGCCATTGAGATGTCCTGTGGGCCAGCCAGAGATGTTTAGGTGGTTCCTAGTTTGAACAGGAGCAGCAGCTGAATGTCTTAGAGCTGGTGAAGGACAGGCAAGGGGACTACTTGGAAATGCACTGCACAGGCAGACTTAAAGGTGAGTTCGGTGGCCCCCCTTGGCGTGTAGAGGTCACATGGCTTTGGAGCCCCCTAGAGGACATCCGGTTTTCCAATGCAAGGGTCAGGGAGGCCAGGCGTCCTTTGGAACCAGGGGGCAGGGTTCTTGGAGACTGTATTGCAGTTCAGCAAGGCCACTCTAGGGGTGATTCTCCTTTGTCCTGAAGTCCTTTAACTGGTGCTTGCTTCTGGTCCTTAGAGAGTCTGGAGTGGACTTTTCTTCTGGGTGTCTGATGTTAGAAGTTCAGTACCTCTGGTTATCGCACAGTTCAGTCACTGGAGATTGCAGTGTCACCAATCTTGGCGCACATGCAAAATTTGTCTTCCAGGTCCGTTGGGTGAGATTTGGCCCAGCTGCAGTGTCTGGTTCTTTTGTCAGTAGCCGGTCAGTGATCTGAACTTTACTGGTTCCTGCTTGTAGATTGCAGAGAGAGATGTCTTCACTCTGGAGGGGGGTTCTTGGCAAGTTTTAGAAGGATGGAGGTCCTCTGGAGTTTCTTAGATTCCATCCAATGTCTAGTTGACCTCTCAGTGGCGATTTTCGAGTCCTGGGTGCAGCAGGCAGGGTTTGGCACCTTTTATAACTGGTCTTCTTGTGTCCGTGAAATGTGATCTTCAGATATAGGCATGCCCACTAAATACTGCATTTAGGGGACGTTTAGGAGAGTACCTGGTAGGGGCCAGTGGGTCATCTTCTGCAGGGTGGCTAAACCTACTATGTGACCACTTCGCGAGGGGAACAATCACATCCCTAACCCTATCTGGCTATTTTTCTACCATGGAAGATGGAGGAAAGTGAAATGGTGGGGTCACTTCACATGCTACACCTGAGGGGTGGTGCTAGTGAGGATGACCATGCCTCCTAGTCAGTGTGCATTGTCCTGCCATTGCTCTTGCCATAACTGGGGGTTTGCTATGGATGCAGCCATCTGCTTAGCACCCCATGCCCTGGGTTCCTAAGTACCATTTACTAGGGACTAATAGCGACAGCCAAAGATGTTGCCAATTGTGCCAATGCATCACAACAGTTTTTAGAAAGAGATCTGGCCCTGGGTACCTGTTTAGCAGAGGTCCAGGGGGGCACTTACAACTTTGAAACAATGTCATATACCAGGCAAAAAGAAGAGGACTAACCATGCCAAAAGAGTCACTTTCTCACACTAACTCCCAAATGAACAAGGATGAGACTACCCTTTCCCTAGTGAGTCTTCATCATCTAAGTGGAAGAACCTAGAAATTCCATCTGCATTGGCATGGGCAGTCCTAGGTCTATGTTCCACTTAAAGTCCGTTCCTTGTAGGGACATGGACCACTTAAGCAGTTTGGGATTTTCACTTTTGATTTGTTGGAGCCATCTGAAAGGCCTGTGGTATGTTTGAACTATGAAGTGATAGTCAAACAGGTATGGCCTCAGCTCCTTAAAGGCCAAGACTACAGTACCCAGACCTCTCTATGTCACTCAATTTCAGTTCCCTAGGGAGTAGTTTTATGCTAATGAAAGCAATAAGCTGATCATGTCTCTCATCATTTTTCTGGGTGAGGACCACTCCTACCCCCAGTTCTGAGGCATCAGGTTAGACAATAAACAACCCAGAGTAGTCTGGAGCTTGTAGAACTGGAGCAAAGCACATTTCATTCTTCACAGTGTCAAAGCCCATTTAACAACTCACTGTCCAGTTAACCTTTTTTGGCATTTTCTTTGAGATCAATTCTGAGAGGGGGGGCACTATGGTGCCACAATCCTTCACAAACATCCTATAGTACTTAGTCAAGCAAAGGAATGCCCTGACCTGAGTCTGGGTTTTGGGAGTATCCCATCCCACAATGGTCTGGATCTTGGGTTGGAGTGGTTGGACTTGGCCTCCACCTACCACGTGATCCCAGTACACAATTGTTCCCTCCCTTATCTGGCACTTATTGGCCTTGATAGTGCGGCCTGCCTTTTGCAGGACCTCCAGAACCTTTCCCAAGTGGATCAGGTGATTCTGCAAGGTGGAGCTGTGGACAGCTATGTCATCCAAATAAGCTGCACTAAAGAATTCCAGCCCAGCAAGGACTAGGTTCACCAACCTTTGGAAGGTGGCAGTGACACTCTTTAATACAAAGGGCATTACTGTAAACTGATAGTGCCCAATTGTAGTGGAGAATGCAGACCTCTCTTTTGCTCCAGGGGTGAATTCAATCTGCCAGTGCCCAGATGTTAAATCAAAGGTACTCAGATATCTGGCTGCCTCTAGTCTGTCTATAAGCTCATCAGTTCTTGGAATTGGATGGGCATCTGCATTTGTGACTGAGTTGAGGCCTGTTGTCCACACATAACCTCATCTCCTTTTTTTCTCCCCCTTGGAGTGTGGCTTGGGGACTAAAACTACTAGGCTATCCCAGGGGCTCTCTGAGGGTGAAATGAAACCCAAATCCAACATATTCTAGATTTTTACTTGTTTGCTCTCTCTGACATGGTCTGACTGCCTATAGATTTTGTTTTTTACAGGGGAGCTGTCACCAGTGTCCACATCATGGGTACACCAGTTAGTCCTACCAGGGGAAAAAGAATAACTCAGCATACTAGTTAAGGACTTGCCTGAAAGCAGCCTGAAGTTGGTCTGTGAAGGTGTCTGACCAGACCACCCCATTCACAGAACCATCTTCAGGGTTTCTGGAAAGGGGATCAGGGAGAGGATCACTCTCTTACTCCTGACCCTCATCTGTAACCGTGAGCATGGTCACATCAGCTTTGTCATAATAGGGCTTAAGGTGGTTGACATGAATTATCATTTTGGGATTTCTGCAACTACCAAGTTCAACTAGATAGATGACCTCCCTTTTCTTTTCAAGTGTGGGGTAGGGCCCAGACAACTTGGAAAGCCCTAAGATCCTACAGGCTCCAATACCCAAACATTCTGCCCTGGTTAGAATTCCACTATAGCAGCTTTTTGGTCAAACCAGTGCTTTTGAAGCTCCTGGCTGGCCTGAAGTCTTTGGCTTGATTTGTCCATTTGTTCAGGCATTCTGGACCATAGGCTAAGTACAAAGTCCACTACGTCTTGTTTGGGCTCTTTGAGAGGTCTCTCCCAGTCTTCCTTCATAAGACCCAGTGGTCCCTGTTAACAATGGGGTCTCTAGTTGGCAGAGGTATACACCTTTGTCCAAATAGGGACCACAATCCTAGTTAGGGTAAGTCACACACAATACAAATTATCCTGTGCCCACCCTCTGGTAGTTTGTCACTGAGCAGCCAGGCTTAGCTTAGAAGGCAATGTGTAAAATATTTGTGAAATACCTCACACAGTAACACAGTGCAAACACCACAAAAATACATCACACAGGTTTAGAACAATATAAGATATTTATCTGGTTAAATTAAGGGTAAAACAATAAAGATTCAATAAGGTCAAGTTGACATGTGAATTTCAGAAGTTTTCGAGTAGTCTCTTTTCAAGAAAATACACAGTTAATGCTTCATTTCACAAAGTACCTGGTGTGTGTCAAAAATTACACTCATGAGGATCGCAGAGGAGGAGATGCGTGGAAAAGATATGGGGGGTCATTCTGACCTCGGCGGTAAAAGGCGCCTACCGCCGGTCAGAAATCCTCCATAATCCCGCCGCGGTCGCGGAAACCCGCCACGGTCATTCTGACCCGCAGAAGGCAAACCTCTGAAAATCCGACCGCCACAACAGACCGCCAGACCAGCGGTCGGCGGAAAGGTGGAGGTGACCAAACCTCCACCGCCACGCCAACAGAAATACGCCCATCCCATTACGACCCACGAATCCACGCGGCGGTCATTCAAACGCGGTATTCCATTGGCGGGACACACCGGCGCGGTCAGAATACCCACCAACGAACAAAACTCACCCACATTGGTCGATTTGAATCCCACACACCTGATACACATACACACACCACTCCCACACACACAATACAATATAAAACACCCACCCACATCACCCACAAACCCCTACGCTTACAAAATCGTAAAGAAGGCAAGAGAGAGACACCAGGATCCAAAACATAACAGCCACAGCCACTCAACACCATCACCCACACACTATCCACACACAAAACAACACACACCACCACACTCAACTCACTTAAATACACATACTCCACCCCACACATCATACACACCACCCCATGGCACCCCAAAGACAACCCCGCTTCACAGACGAAGAACTCAGGGTTATGGTGGAGGAAATCGTTCGTGTAGAGCCCTAGCTGTTCGGCACACAGGTCCAATACACCAGCATTGCCCGGAGGACGGAGCTATGGCAGAGGATTGTCGACAGGGTGAACGCAGTGGGACAGCACCCCAGAAATCGGGAAGACATCAGGAAGCGATGGAACGACCTACGGGGGAAGGTGCGTTCCATGGTATCCAGGCACAACATCGCCGTGCAGAAGACTGGCGGAGGACCCCCACCTCAACCCCCACAATTCACATCATGGGAGGAGGAAGTCTTGAACATCCTGCATCCTGACGGCCTCGCAGGAGTCGGCGGAGGAATGGATACTGGTAAGTTGAAGCTTCAATACTGCTTCCCCCCCACCTGCATGCCAAATCAGACCCCAACCCTCACCCCCATCCTCGAACCCCACCCTCACCCCCACCCCCATCCTCACCCCCACCCTCACCCCCACCACCATCCTCACCCCCACCACCATCCTCACCCCCACCCCCAGCACACCTATTCCCCGCCAATGTCTCACCATCACAACCCACACATCCCAAAACCTAGGCCTGCATGCGTCCACTAAGCATGGACACCCATCACCAAAGCATGCCCAATGCATATACACATCCCCCCCACAAGCCACCCTCACCAAAGCCCCCACACACGAATGCCAGCACTTGGGGACACGGGAACCCACAGATACACCCATATGCCACACATTGAAACTATAACCATACCTCTATACCCCTGCAGGACCCGACCGTCAACACACCGCGGCGGAGGGGCCAGAATTATCCACACCCCCCACCCAAGAGGCCGTCAGCGATGACAGCAGCTCTGTCGATCTGGACACCGATGACCAGCCCGGACCATCGGGGACCTCTGGACAGTCGGTTCCCCTCACACAGGCACAGGCCACTATAGACCCTAACCCCTCTGGGAACACCAGCACAGCTCCCACCCAGCGGGCCCATGCCTCTGTCTCCAGGGCGCGTCAATCTGCGGTGTGTCTACCACTACAGGGCACCCAGGATAACCCACCACCCCAACAACAACAGGGACCTGGGGGCAGTGGTAGTGGGCACACCGGCCAGGGGGCAGAGGCCCAGGGAAACAGGCCAACTCGGCGGGCAGCTGTGCGACAGGGGGGGGAGGAGAGGCCCAGGGAACCCACTCTCCACGAGGTCCTCACCACCATCATGGGAGCATACAACCGCTCCCAGGAGACGATGGCGACGGTACTGGCCCGGTTCCAGGAGATCCAGGTGCTGCAGGAGGAACACTATCGGGGGTACAGGGAGGACATCCGAGCCATCAACACCACCCTGGTTACCATGGTAGGGCTGCTGCAGGACCTCGTAAACAGCAGGGCGGACACTGAACAACACCCAAGGGCCCCTGCCACTAGCCGGGACCAAGAACAGCCATCCACCTCCGCCGGCGCTAGTGGACAGGAGGCCCCCGCACAGCAGCAGCCCACCAGACCCCCACCTCCTGCAGGAGAAGAACCACCCCGCAAGAGGGCCCTGAGATCTCGCAAGACAGAGTAGGATGTCAAGACCCCCGCCAGCAATGGATACCACCTGATGTCATCCCACTGTCCCACATTGTCACCCTGTCCATCCTCGAACTGCCCATGCTCCATCTCTCCACAGGCCTCTGGACAATGCACCTGTGTGACTGTTACTCTGGACTCTGCCATGGACATTCCTTCACCATAGCCCCCACCCACTTGAAGCCACCCATCCCATTTTGAGCACTTCAATAAACACCTATTTTGCACCAAAATATCAGGAGTCTGGCTGTGATTTCAATAGATTGTAATTGACATGACAGTGCAAATATGTCCTTGTACATGGTGAAGTCAACAAACAGCTGCCACAAAGCTGTAGTCCATGGGGAAACGAAGCACAGGACTCGTAGTGGGGACCCCAGATCTGAAATAGGGAGGGAAAAGCCAAAACTCAGTCATCATACACTGGGGCAAATAGACAGGCAGCAGAGATGCTGCAGAGTAGTTAACTTTTACTAAATTATCTTTGAAATGTTACCTGTGTCCTATTGGAAGTACTGTTCAATGATTCTGTCCCTGTTGTCTGTTTCAGCCCCGTCGTCTTCCTCCTCGTCACTCTCCTCAGGTTCCACCGCTGCCACAACACCACCGTCTCGACCATCCTCCTGCAGGAAAGGCACCTGGCGGCGCAAAGCCAGGTTGTGAAGCATGCAGCAGGCCACAATGATGTGACACACCTTCTTAGGTGAGTACATTAGGGATCCCCCGGTCATATGCAGGCAGCGAAACCTGGCCTTTAGGAGGCCAAAGGTGCGTTCGATCACCCTCCTAGTACGCCCATGGGCCTCATTGTACTGTTCCTCTGCCCTGGTCCGGGGATTCCTTACTGGGGTCAGTAGCCACGACAGGTTGGGGTACCCAGAGTCCCCCACTAGCCATACACGGTGTCTCTGTAGCTGTTCCATCACGTAAGGGATGCTGCTATTCCGCATGATGTAGGCGTCATGCACTGACCCTGGGAATTTGGCATTTACATGCGAGATGTACTGGTCAGCCAAACACACCACCTGGATGTTCATTGAATGGTAACTTTTTCTGTTCCTGTACACCTGCTCCCTGTCTCTTGGGGGAACCAAAGCCACATGGGTCCCATCAATGGCACCAATTACGTTGGGAATATGTCCAAGGGCGTAGAAATCACCCTTCACTGTAGCCAGTTCGCCCACCTCAGGGAAAATGATGTAGTTCCTCACGGATTTCATCAGGGCAGACAACACTCTGGATAACACCTTTGAAAACATGGGCTGAGACATCCCAGAAGCAATTCCCACTGTTGTCTGAAATGACCCACTTGCCAAGAAATGGAGTACTGACATGACCTGCACCAGAGGGGGAATCCCTGTGGGTTGGCGGATGGGGGACATCAGGTCGGGCTCCAGCCGGGCACACAGTTCATGGATAGTGGCACGGTTAAGACGGTAGGTCAGGATAATGTGGCGTTCTTCCATTGTCGACAGGTCCACCAGCGGTCGGTACACGGGAGGATTCATCCGTCTCCTCGCCCAACCCAGCGGACGGTGCCTAGGAAGGACAACATGGAGCACACAGTCAGGCAACCCACAGGTACGTACTCACAGCTAGCACAGTATACGATTCTCTATGCAGTGAATGGCGTGTATGAGTGGCTATGCAAGGCCTAGGCCTGTGTGACGCAGTTGAAATTGAGCCATGTGGGCCCTGGAAATGGCGGCTGCCTGACCTGTGAAGTGTGACAATGGGATGTGAGGTCAATGCGCTGGCGTGGCACACCGCGGCGGGCGGCGGGCCAAGACCGCGGCGCGAAGCCGCATTGGTTAACATTGAAGCCTATGGGTTTCAGGAGCCAATGGCGAAGGGCGCCGGCGGTGGCGGGACGCACCGCCGCGGTACGCACCGCCGCGGACGTGACCGCCATTTTCTATCTACTTATCCACTTGCGACTTGAACTTTCACAGGAGAGGACCTATACTGCAAGTGTTGCTGTGACCTCGGTCTGGAAGGGACAATGGCTGCTGCGACTGGGGAAAGGGCCCCTGCCTTCACTGGCGAGGAGTTGGAGAAACTTGTGGATGGGGTCCTCCCCCAGTATGCGCTACTCTACGGTCCTCCAGACCAACAAGTGAGTGTAATTCTATCTGGATTTGGGGCCACTGGCTGGCTTGGGGGCCTGGCGGGGATGGGGTGCATGTTGGGCCTGGCGGGGGCCTGGCGGGGATGGGGGGCATGTTGGGGCTGGCGGGGGGCCTGGCGGGGATGGGGGGCATGTTGGGCATGGCGGGGGGCCTGGCGGGGGGCCTGGCGGGGATGGGGTGCATGTTGGGCATGGCGGGGGGCCTGGCGGGGGCCTGGCGGGGATGGGGTGCATGTTGGGCATGGCGGGGGGCCTGGCGGGGGCCTGGCGGGGATGGGGTGCATGTTGGGCATGGCGGGGGGCCTGGCGGGGGCCTGGCGGGGATGGGGGGCATGTTGGGCATGGCGGGGGGCCTGGCGGGGATGGGGGGCATGTTGGGCATGGCGGGGGGCCTGGCGGGGGCCTGGCGGGGATGGGGTGCATGTTGGGCATGGCGGGGGGCCTGGCGGGGGCCTGGCGGGGATGGGGGGCATGTTGGGCATGGCGGGGGGCCTGGCGGGGGGCCTGGCGGGGATGGGGTGCATGTTGGGCATGGCGGGGGGCCTGGCGGGGATGGGGGGCATGTTGGGCATGGCGGGGGGCCTGGCGGGGGGCCTGGCGGGGATGGGGTGCATGTTGGGCATGGCGGGGGGGCCTGGCGGGGGCCTGGCGGGGATGGGGGGCATGTTGGGCATGGCGGGGGGCCTGGCGGGGGGCCTGGCGGGGATGGGGTGCATGTTGGGCATGGCGGGGGGCCTGGCGGGGGGCCTGGCGGGGATGGGGTGCATGTTGGGCATGGCGGGGGGCCTGGCGGGGATGGGGGGCATGTTGGGCATGGCGGGGGGCCTGGCGGGGATGGGGTGCATGTTGGGCATGGCGGGGGGCCTGGCGGGGGGCCTGGCGGGGATGGGGGGCGTTGGGCCACTGGAAAGGAAAATGCTGAGTAACTTGAACGTGGTATTTCTCCCTCCCTGTACGTGTCACATAGGTCCGCGCCCATGAGAAGATTGGGATTTGGCGTGCCATCGCCAAGGAAGTCCGGGGCCTGGGGGTCCACCATCGACGGGGCACCCACTGCCGCAAGAGGTGGGAGGACATCCGCCGCGGGACAAAGAAGACCGCCGAGTCTCTGCTGGGGATGGCCTCCCAACGTAGGCGGGGTGCCTGCCGTCAACTGAGCCCCCTGATGTTCCGGATCCTGGCGGTGGCCTACCCTGATTTGGATGGGCGCGTGAGGGCAGCACAGCAGACACAAGGGGGTGAGTAGAAGCATCATCTACTCTGTTGTCGTGCAGTGGAGGTGTCTGGGTGGGGGAGGAGGGCTGTGGGTCCCCCTAGGCCAGGGCGATATCTGTAGGCTGGGCACCCCCGTAAGCCCCTGTGTCCCCAGCCACCACCCTCAGTAGTGTGTCAGTACAGCCATCCCAGGGCCGTGTCATCCATGGGTGCAGTTGACAACTCTAGGCGTGTAGGGCATGTTCCACGGAATGCGTAGCGGACCACAAGTGCGCAACGTAGTGCAGGGGGCATCTGTGTCTGTCATGTCCGCTAACTGTACCGGAGATCCATGTACTCAATATCCCTTTATTTCTCTCTCCCCCCCCCTTTTTGTTTGTCTTTCTGTGCTTGTGTGCATCAGCATCATCAGGCGGAGGAGAAGTGGCATCGGGGCAGGAGGGAGCTGCATCTCACATGGCCCAGGAGGGCCATGCCACAGAGTCAGACTGGACCAGTGAGACGGAGGGCGAGGGGAGCTCCACGACGGGGACGACTGGAGCCTGCAGCGACACGGACACGTCCTCGGAAGGGGGCTCCCTTGCGGGGGTGGCACCATCCGTGCCCCCCGCCATTACAGGTACAGCCGCCACCCAGCGCACCATCTCCGCCCTCCCAGCAGCCCCTCCGCGTTCGCCCCGTGCCCGCTCTGCCAGGAAGCCGGGCATCTCCTTCGCCCCAGGCACCTCAGGCCCTGCCCCTGTTACCCCCGCTGCCCTCAGTGAGGAGGTCATTGACCTCCTCCGAACGCTCATTGTTGGGCAGACTACCCTTTTGAATGCCATCCAGGGGGTGGAGAGGGAGGTTCATCGCAGCAATGCGTACCTGGAGGGCATTCATTCGGGTCAGGCTGCCCATCAGCGATCGTTCCAGGCTCTGGCCTCAGCACTGACGGCAGCCATTGTCCCTGTCTCCTGCCTGCCTCTACTAACTCCCTCCTCCCAGTCTCCTGTTCCTCTGCCTGTCCCACCCACACCATCAGACCAGCCTGCACACACCTCAACACCCAAGAGAAGCTCATCCAAACATAAGCACCACAGATCACCCAGACATTCACACACGCAACATTCCGATGCAGACATGCCAACAGTCACTACCACCTCTGTGACCCCCACCTCCTCGTCTCCCTCCTCCCTCCCTGTGACGTCTACACTCACACCTCCATTCACCTCACCATCAGCCAGTGTTTCCATCACCAGCACACCCTCCACTCCAGTCCGCACACGTGCAGTCACCACCCCCACTGCCATTTACACGTCCCCTGTGTCCTCTCCCACTGTGTCTGTCACCCCCTCTTCCACACCACACAAACGCAGCCACCCACCCACCCAACAGCCATCCACCTCACGACAGCCTATCCCTCCTGCACCTGCACCCAAAGACAGCAAACGTGACTCACCTACAACCACATCCTCTCCCTCCACTCCCATTCCCACTGTACCTACCACTCTCCATTGTCCCAAGAAGCTCTTCCTCGCCACTACTAACTTCTTTCCTGACCCTGAGCCCCCCCCTCCTTCTCGTCGGGGTAAGAAGAGCACCTCAGCCACCACCAGCCCTGCAGCCCCCTTGACAAGGGTGCAGGGGTATTGGAGCCCGCCAGCCCGCATGTCTGGATCTTCACCCAGCAGCAAGGGGACAGCCAGCCCACCCCCTGGGAAGAGGAGCAGAAGGCGGAAGGGGCGCCGCAGGAGCCCGCCTTCTACATCCCCCCCGGACACCACCCAGAGACAGTCACCAGCCACAGCTCCAAAGGGAGGCAAGGGCCACAGGCCGACGACTAAGGAGGGCAAGGGCAGCAAGTTGGAGAGGTCAGGCAGCAGGCCTGCTGCCCAGGAGGAGCCCACAACCCCCATAGCCGCTGCCCCGGGAGAGCCCACCACCCCCATAGCCGCTGCCCAGGGAGGACCCAGCCCAGCTGGCCAGGAGGGCCCCACCACCCACAGCCCAGGTGGGCAGTGAAGGAGCACCATCCCCGCTGCCCAGGAGGGCACCACCATGCAATTAGCAGTTGGCCATAGACCGTCCGCCGTCTCAAGAACCGCTGAACTGGGCCCCGCCGTCTCAAGAACCGCTGAACTGGGCCCCGCCGTCTCAAGAACCGCTGAACTGGGCCCCGCCGTCTCAAGAACCGCTGAACTGGGCCCCGCCGTCTCAAGAACCGCTGACCTGGGCCCTTCAAGGCAAGAACCGCTGAACTGGGCCCTTCAAGGCAAGAACCGCTGAACTGGGCCCCGCCGTCTCAAGAACCGCTGACCTGGGCCCTTCAAGGCAAGAACCGCTGAACTGGGCCCCGCCGTCTCAAGAACCGCTGAACTGGGCCCTTCAAGGCAAGAACCGCTGAACTGGGCCCCGCCGTCTCAAGAACCGCTGACCTGGGCCCTTCAAGGCAAGAACCGCTGAACTGGGCCCTTCAAGGCAAGAACCGCTGAACTGGGCCCCGCCGTCTCAAGAACCGCTGAACTGGGCCCTTCAAGGCAAGAACCGCTGAACTGGGCCCCGCCGTCTCAAGAACCGCTGACCTGGGCCCTTCAAGGCAAGAACCGCTGAACTGGGCCCCGCCATCTCAAGAACCGCTGACCTGGGCCCTTCAAGGCAAGAACCGCTGACCTGGGCCCTTCAAGGCAAGAACCGCTGAACTGGGCCCCGCCGTCTCAAGAACCGCTGAACTGGGCCCTTCAAGGCAAGAACCGCTGAACTGGGCCCTTCAAGGCAAGAACCGCTGAACTGGGCCCCGCCGTCTCAAGAACCGCTGAACTGGGCCCTTCAAGGCAAGAACCGCTGAACTGGGCCCCGCCGTCTCAAGAACCGCTGACCTGGGCCCTTCAAGGCAAGAACCGCTGAACTGGGCCCTTCAAGGCAAGAACCGCTGAACTGGGCCCCGCCGTCTCAAGAACCGCTGACCTGGGCCCTTCAAGGCAAGAACCGCTGAACTGGGCCCCGCCGTCTCAAGAACCGCTGAACTGGGCCCTTCAAGGCAAGAACCGCTGAACTGGGCCCCGCCGTCTCAAGAACCGCTGAACTGGGCCCTTCAAGGCAAGAACCGCTGGCCCTTTGGCAGACGTGGCAGGGCAGGATCTATCTTGCGCAGGGCTGCAGGATGTCCTCTGGCCAACTTGCCTCCTCCAGTGGCAGTGGGGTCTGTTATGGA
The DNA here is from genome assembly GCF_031143425.1 of Pleurodeles waltl. Classification (NCBI taxonomy): domain Eukaryota; kingdom Metazoa; phylum Chordata; class Amphibia; order Caudata; family Salamandridae; genus Pleurodeles; species Pleurodeles waltl. The sequence continues at coordinate 668,246,856 of NC_090446.1, read as the reverse complement.
CTGTTTGGACTGTGGCTTTGCTCTCCCCAGGATGGCCCAGTGGGCAGGCCACCCACTGTATGGACTGTATGGACTGTGGCTTTGCTCTCCCCAGGATGGCCCAGTGGGCAGGCCACCCACTGTATGGACTGTTTGGACTGTGGCTTTGCTCTCCCCAGGATGGCCCAGTGGGCAGGCCACCCACTGTATGGACTGTTTGGACTGTGGCTTTGCTCTCCCCAGGATGGCCCAGTGGGCAGGCCACCCACTGTATGGACTGTATGGACTGTGGCTTTGCTCTCCCCAGGATGGCCCAGTGGGCAGGCCACCCACTGTATGGACTGTATGGACTGTGGCTTTGCTCTCCCCAGGATGGCCCAGTGGGCAGGCCACCCACTGTATGGACTGTTTGGACTGTGGCTTTGCTCTCCCCAGGATGGCCCAGTGGGCAGGCCACCCACTGTATGGACTGTTTGGACTGTGGCTTTGCTCTCCCCAGGATGGCCCAGTGGGCAGGCCACCCACTGTATGGACTGTTTGGACTGTGGCTTTGCTCTCCCCAGGATGGCCCAGTGGGCAGGCCACCCACTGTATGGACTGTATGGACTGTGGCTTTGCTCTCCCCAGGATGGCCCAGTGGGCAGGCCACCCACTGTATGGACTGTATGGACTGTGGCTTTGCTCTCCCCAGGATGGCCCAGTGGTCATGGAGTCCCCTCGTGGATCTGGCGTCGTGTACTCAAGTGGCTGAGGTGCCCCCCCTTCCCTTCCCCCTGAGGTGCCTGTCCTATTTTCTTTCTGATGCCCCTGCAGTGTTCTCTCCGTGGAGTTCTTGTCGTGGGACTGGGCCTTGCCCCTTTGCACAGGACCCCTGTGATCCACGGACAGTGGTTGGACTACATTTAGTAGCTGTATATATTTTGTACATAGTTTATTTCAATATATCTGCCCGTTTCTGATCTCTTCTTTTGGTCTTTGCATTATTTCGGAGGGGGGTGGTTTGTGGGTTGTGACAGTGATCTGTGGGAATGCATTGATGTGTGTGTTGTAGTGGGTGTGGGTGGGTGGGTGTGTGCCGGTAATCTTTTCCCTCCCCTGTGTCGTAGGTGCAGTACTCACCGATGTCTTCCGCGCCGCCGGGCGTGCTCCTGGTATATGAGGAGGAATAGGAGTGCGGGGATGACCTGCAACTCTGGCTCCATACTGCCGGAATCTCCCGTGGAGTGCGTAGAGGTGAGCGTTTTCCCGTTCGTAGTCTGTTTCCGCCGTGTTCTTATCGGCGGTGCTCCCGCCCCGGAAAAGGTGGCAGATTGGTGGGTCGTAATAGGGTGGGCGGTACTTTGTCTGCCGCCGGGCTGTTGGCGGGAACCGCCGCGCTGTTTGTTTGTACCGCTGTGGCGGTCGGAGTGTTAAGTTGGCGGGCTGTGTTGGCGGTTCCCGCCAGGGTCAGAATGCCATTTTTAATACCGCCGGTCTGTTCGCGGTCCGACCGCCGCCTCTCCGCCGACCGCCAGGGTCAGAATGAGGGCCATGGTGTGTGTCGGTTTTGCTGGTGTGGCACAGACATTGCACCGTTTCTCTTCCCGCAGCAGGGGGTTTGCGTTGATTTTCAGTGTGCAGTCCAGGTTCCTCACTGCGGTCTTCTTTGATGCCCAGGGACAATGCGGGGAAATCCTTGACGTGCTGGAGGAGGCAGAGGTACTGGCATCGATCCGGTGAGGCGATACGTCAAATTTTCTGTTGCGAGGCAGGCGCTGCTTTGATGTTCTACTCGGCGAATCTGGCTGGTTGTTCCAGCTTGGATGTGCGTTGTTCCGGTAGGGAGGTGCTTCGAGCCTTCTGTTGCAAAGCAGGCGCTGCATCGGAACTCCACTAGGAGGACCGGGCTGCGTTGTTCCGGGTCAGCTGTGCTGCGATGTCTGGGTTGCAAAGCAGGCTGTGCAGCTTTTCTGGTGGGCCAGGCGCACAAGGAGTTTCTGTATTTGTTGAAGTCTTTTTGGCCTTGAGACTTCAGGAAACAGGAGGCAAGCTTAATCCAACCCCTTGGAGAGCACTTCTCAGCAGAGGCAGAGGTAAACAAGGCAGCAGGGCAACAGCAGGGCAGAAGTTCTTCACAGCCAAGCAGGCCAAGTGAGTCCTTTGGGCAGCCAGGCAGTACCTCAGGTCCAGGTGCAGTGTCATTTCCAGGAAGTGTCTGAGTTGGTGGGGTCAGAGACCCAGTTTATATACCCAAAGATGCCTTTAAAGTGGGGGAGACTTCAAAGAGTGGTTTTGAAGTGCACAAGTTCCTCTTTCAGTTCCCCTTTCAGTACAATCCTGTCTGCCAGGGTCCCAGTAGGGGGGTTTGGCAGGCCATTGTGTGAGTGAAGGCCGCTAGCCTTTGAAATGTAAGTGTCAGCCCTCTCCACCCTTCCAGCCCATGAAGACCCATTCAGTATGCAGATGAGTGCAGGTGTGACTGAGTATCTTGTGTTTCTGGTTGTCTGGGTGAAGTGCACAAGGGAGCTGTCAACCAGCCCAGCCCAGACGTGGGGTGGAGACAGGCTGCAAGGCATAGATTGGCTATGAGCCAATGTTACCATGTTTAAGGGAGCGAGCATATGCACTTTAGCACTGCTTAGCAGTGGTAAAGTGTGCAGAGTCCTAAAGACAGCAAAAATAGTGTCAGAAAAGTGGAGGGAGGCAGGCAGAAAAGTTGGGGGATGACCACCCTAAGGCTGTCAGGTCTAACAGTCCCCTAACAGGGTACCCAAACAAAAGCTCAAAGAGGGAAAACCCTTTTGTGGCACTTCCCAATAGGGAAAAAGCAGACATGGAAGTAAGACACATCTCTTTTCTTTCTTAATTTTTCAGGCAGTACTACAAATATTTCTTTCAGGGGTTGGTTAAATCTTTCAATCAACCCATTGGTCAGCGGATGGTATGAGGTAGTGAACTTATACATTACACCACATTCCTTCCACATGTGTTTTAAGTATGCAGACATGAAGATGTAACCTCTGTCTGATACTGCCTCCTTAGGGAAGCCAACTCTAGTAAAATTACCAAAGAGGGCTTTGGCTACTGCAGGAGCAGTGATGGTCCTAAGGGGAATGGATTCAGTTTATCTAGTGGCATGATCCACTACCACTAGGATATATCTGTTCCCTGATGCTGTCCGAGAGTCAAGGGGACCAACAATATCTTCCCCTATCCTCTCATAGGGCACTATAACCACAAGTAGCAGGATTAAGCAGCCCTACAGGTGGACTCCTGCCATGCTACTAGCTTGGCAGGTAACACAATACTGGCAAATTCCTTCACCTTCTGGGACATTCCAGGCCAGTAAAATTGATAGATTAGCCTGCTTCAAGTTTTGTTTTGGCCCAGATGCCCAGCTAGTGGAATATAATGGGCTATAGAGAGAAGGAACTCCCTGTATTGCTGGGGCACTACCACCCTATTGGTTGCACCAGCCTTGAGGTCTCTGGCCTCGGTAAACAGGAGTCCGCCTCCCAATAGACCCTGTGGGTACCACTGCCACTTCCTATGCAGTTTTCTGCATCAGGCCTTCAAGAGTAGGACAGGTTCTTTGTCCCTGGCACTGATCCTCCCTAGGGGGTCCCCCTCGGCCTAAGAGCCCTGGATGGTAATGCCCAAACTCTGCAGTCTCAGCTCCCTCTAGGAATAACATGTCCTTTCCTGAGAAGAGGGGTTCTAACCTTTGATCTGTGTGGACGCTGGCTCCCCAGTCTTCTTGCCTTTTCTCTTGGAGGGCTGGTCCACTATTTCAGGATCCAACACCTCCTTTTCACTCTGAAGTTTGTTCTGTGCGTTAGTCTTAAGACAGGGCCATTCTGGGATCCCAAGAATGGCTGCATGGGTCTTCAGTTCTAATTCAGCCCAGGGGGAATGCTCCAGATCATTACCAAGCGGACAGTCTACTGGGATCGATGGGACAGAACAATCTCCTTTTATCCAACTACTCCCCCCCAGTCAAAGGTTACCATTGCCATGGGGTGGAATTTGGTTTTATTGCCAGCATTGGTGATAGGGTAAGTCTTCCCTACCAGGAATAGACTTGAGTGAGCCAATTGCTGGGTCACCATGGTAGCACTAGCTCCTATATCCCTCAGGTCTTCTGCTTTTGTCCCATTAATCAAAGGGTGCTGCCTGTATTTGTGCATATTGCTAGCCCAAGTAGCACAGGCTAAATCTAGCCCTCCCTCTGTGAATAGAGTTGCCTCTGGTTTCCTTTAGCTTTCTAATTATGGCATCAATCCTTGTTGGGATCAGAGTGTCTACCCTTGCACCCACCCCTGGACTGTCTGGAGTCTTGGGGCCCACCCTAATGTGCAGGTTTTTGGGGGTCTTGAGAGGATTCTTTGTTATTATAGTGACTCCCACCTTTCCCTTGGGGGTCTTTTTGGCCTCTTTCTTTGGTCTCCCCCACCAGTGGTAGTTTTGGGCACCCTTGCCCTGACTCAGTGGCCTGCCTTCTTCCCCAACTCAAGAGGAGAAAGTGAATCAGGTCTACCAGGTATTGATGTAGCCTCTCAATTTCATATTCACTTAGCAGATGCTCTTTAAATAACAGGTTATACTGCCCATCATAATCTTGCACCTTGTTACCAGCTAACCAACCACCCAGCATTTTTACTGAATAGCCCACACTTTCCACCCAAGTTTGACTCTTGTTTTTTTTAGCCTTCCTGAACTTTATGCAGTAGTCTTCAGTCGTAATTCCTAAACCCTCAATCAGGGTACCCTTCATGAGGTCCTAGGATTTAAAATGTGCCTTATTAAATGTCAGAGGACTATCCCTGCACTCTCCTTAGAATAACTCCCACAACACTGTGTGCTAGTGTTTCTTTTCAATTTCCCACCCAATGCAGGCTCAAAGGCAGAAAACTATTTGGCAACATAATGTCCTTTGGAAAGATTGGGACAACTCCTTTGGGGAGTTTTAGGTTGAAAGGTTTTTTCTTAAGGATTTGTAGGCTGCCACCAGAAATGGGTCCTAAATCCAACTCTTTTATCAAAGGGACATTTTTACAAGAAAGTGGCGCATTAGCTCTTACATGCCATTTTTCTTGCGTCGCCCTGCTCCTCCCTAACCTCGCCATGATAACATGGTGTTTACCATACAGTACACCATGGCACACGCTTGCACAGTAGTGCCATAATTTATGACGCTATTGTGGCGCTTTGCTGGATTAGCGCCATAAATTATGTCGCTAGTCCAGCAAAGCACAGGGAGGCCCATGTGTCATTATGGGAGCATCACTTTAACACCTGCCCTGAACAGGTGTTAAAAATGATGGAAAAAATAGTGGAGTGAAATCTTGTAGATTTCACTGTGCCATTTGTTTGAGCCTCCCTGCATGGGAATGCCCCCTTGCATACATTATACCTGGCACAGGTATAATGTAATGCAAGGGGTTACAAAGTGGCACAATGCATGCATTGCAGCGCTTTGTAAATAGGATACATGGTGGGGGCCTCCTTAATTCCTCCTTAGTGAAAAGAAAATAACACTAGGGCAGTGCAAGGAGGCGCCAGAGGCTTGTAAATATGCCCCCTGATTTCTATCACCAAAAGCTGAGCCTTCATGGCCAGTCTTTTGGTCAGCCTGGCTAAAGCCAGTTCCTCCTCTGTTGGTGCACTACTACCATCTTACCCCTTGTCCACAGCATTATCTTCTCTCCTAGAGACCTCATCATCTACGTCTTCTCTGGGATTAGTTGCCTCATATTGTGCCACTAGAAGCCCAAGCTCTTCTGAGGTGGCATGTTTTCCCAACATGAATCTTCTACAGCTTACATAGTTTCCTTAACCTGGCAGAGTTATCTGCCATGTAAAGGGAGAGGTCGAGATCCTTGCTCTGGTTGTCTGAGTCCGACATGTTTTATGCTACTAAAGTTGGGACCTTTTTAAGAATTTGGAACTCGTTTTTGCCAAGACCAATATTAGTAAGGACTTTTAAACTCTAATTCATGCTGCAGGCACCTAACCAGGGCCCTAGCAGTTTGTTTAAAAATTTGCAAAAAATAAGCTCAGCTAAAAAAATGCAATTAAGCTAAAAGCAATTTGGAGAGTTATTGGAATGCTCACTAATTGACAAAGTGGTATCAGCAAATGCAAAGTCTTGAATTCCTCAGCTGATACACCAAATGCAGAAGGCTGGCTCTCTACATATTGTACAAATATGATGTGTATTGTGCAAGGAGTAAGATCAACCCCACATTGGTTTACAGAGGTAAAAACTAGACCACCGAATGATCTAATGTTTGTGGTAGCTTGGTTGAGCATTTAGGCCCTTCTTGGAAAAGTGCTAAGCATTTATTGTACTCACAGTATCAATAAATGTGTACACACACTCAAAAGACTAGCTCAATACCAATTTACAAAAATACTTCAGAGTTAAAAAAAAATGTAAGATCAAGATCAGGTAAGTACTTTTTAAGTTATGATTTTTCAAAGTTTAGCAAAAATAGTCTTTTTGTGTCTAATTCCGCACCATAGGAATCAATGGGAGAAAACTCTACAAATGGACATAAAATCAGACAATGTTTTCACAAATGACACCTTATGGTTTTAGGTCGAGGACTTTGAGATGTCCTGTGGGCCAGCTGGAGAGGTTCAGGCAGTTCCCGTTTTGAGCAGGAGCAGCAGCTGAATGTCTTGGAGTTGGTGCAGGACAGGTGAGGGGGACCACTTGAAAACCCACAGCACAGACAGACTTAAAAGCAAGTCTGGTGGGTCCCCTTGGAGTGTAGAGGTTGCAAGGGGTTGGGGACCCCTAGAATACAGCTGTTTTTCTGGTGCAAGGGCCAGGGAGGCCGGGTGCAGGGCAGATAGGTCAGACAAAATCTGTGCACAAAGGAGCCTTTGGAACCGGGGGCAGGTCACTTGGAAGATAGATTGCAGGTCAGCAGGGCCACTCTGGGGGGTGGTTCTTGGGTGTCCTGAAGTCTCTGGACTGGTGCTTACCTCTGGTCCTCAGAGATTCTAGAGTGGACTTTATTCTGGGTGTTCGATGTTGGGGATCCAGTACCCCAGGCTATTCTACAGATCAGCCACTGGAGGATTCAATGCCACCAGACATGGCACACTTGCATGTTTTTTTCTTCAGGTTCTGTCAGGTAAAATTTGGTTCAGTTGCGATATCCGGTTCGTTGGTCAATAGCCAGTCAGTGAGATGGACTTCACTGGTTCTTGCTTGTAAATTGCAGGGAGTGATGCATTCACTCTGGAGGGAGGTTCTTGGCAATTTGTAGAAGGTTGGACGTCCAATGTCCAGTTGGCTGCTCAGCTGTGATTATCGAGTCCTGGGTGCAGCACCTTTTTCTTCTTGCAGGAGGACTTCTGTTCTCGAGCCTTGGATCTTCTTTGTCGCTGGCTTTCTTGTGTCCATCAAATCTGATCTGCAGGTCTAGGGATTCTGCAAATACTGCGTTTAGGGGCATTTAGTAAAGTACCTCGTAGTGGCCAATGATCGAGTTTTTAACAAAAGCGGATGCTCTTGATACCTCCCAACACGGGTTCAGAAAAGGGCATAGTACTGAAACTGCCCTAATCTCATCCTCTGATACTATTCGAAGGATGGTTGATGAAGGCAAGGGGGCCGTTTTGGTTCTTTTAGATTTATCCGCTGCCTTCGACACTATCTCTCCCACACTATTAATGTCCTGTTTGCATCATGTTGGTTTGAGGGACAAGGCGCTTAAACTTTTGAAGTCTTTTCTTACAAATAGATGGACTACAGTTAGCTGTGGTGATTTCAAATCTAGACCTTATCTTCTGCCATGTGGGATTCCGCAGGGATCTTCCCTCAGCCCCGCATTGTTTAATGTGTATGTACCGCCTTTGGCTAGTCTAATTCGTACTTTTGGTTTCATTCCATCTTCCTATGCTGATGACTCCCAGCTTATTATTCCTATTAAGCAGCCATGGGAGGAGGTTGCAGATCGGTTTAGTAATTGTATGGTGGAAGTGAGTAAATGGATGAAGACCAATTGGCTAAAAATGAATGCCACCAAAACTGAAGTTTTATGTTTTGGACCTGGAAAGAATTTATGGAACTCACGGTGGTGGCCCTCTGAATGTGGTAACTGCCATGTGCCCACTACTGTTACTAGAAACCTAGGCATCTTGTTCGACGAACATCTGTCTTTTAAAAAACAGATTATTCATGTTATGGTCAATTAAAATGCTCAGAAAAATCTTGCCCTATCTGTTACATGAATGGAGAGTATCTGCTATCCTGGCATTGGTAATGTCCAAGATAGACTACTGTAATGCACTGTTCCTTAATCTGGATAAGGGGCTGATAAAAAGACTCTAATTAGTTCAGAATTCCGCTGTCAGAGCGGTTCTTAATCTCCCACGATGTATATCAGTTAGAGAGAGTCTTAGGAAATTACATTGGTTACCAGTGGCGCAGCGTATCCAGTTTAAGTCGCTCTGCCTTACTTTTAAGGCAGTTCATGGAATAGGACCACGGTACCAGACTTCCAGACTCCTCCTGCATGTACCTAAAAGAAGCTTGAGGTCTTCCCAAGCTCACTTGATTCAGGTCCCTCGCACACATAAAGCCAAATGGGGAGACAAAGCTTTTACAGTAGCTGCAGCCAGAGGATGGAACTCTCTCCCACAGAATATTAGGCAAGAATCAGGTTATATGAAATTTAGGAAAATGGTGAAAACTTGGCTCTTTCCTCGTAAATTTTTTGGTACATCAATATCAGGGTCTTTGATTTAGTTTGTTCCAGTTTCTTCTATTGGATGTTTTTCTATTTTCATTATTTCTGTTATTTTTCTTATCCTCTGTCTATTTTTTACTACGTGCTTTCTTCCCAGTGCTTCGATGCTCTCTGAGTAGGAACGCGCTTTATAAATCTCGAATTACATTACATTACATTACTGTAGCGTGGCTACCACCACTATGTGTCCTGAGGGGAGAGGTCACATCTCTAACTCTTATTGTCTAATTTCCTACCATGAAAGATGGAGGAAAATGAAAAGGAGGTGTCACCTTACCTGCTCCACCTGATGGGTGGTGCAGGCAGAGGGTGGCCACTCCTTCTAGTCTTTGTGCATTTTCCTGCCATTGCTCCCTCCAAAAGAGGGGGTTTGCAGGAGTGGGCAGCCATCTGCTGCTATCAGCAGAGGTAGGGGTCAAGTTTCAAGAGCGGCAAGTTCTTTGAAGCTCGCAGGCTGGGCAGTGCACATTCCTGGGGGAGGAGGTGTAACATCTCTGCCCAGGAAGTGCTTTGTTTTCTGGACCCAGAGAGCAAAGGCCCTCACCGCAGAGATCCAGAATCTTGCCTGGTGGTGGCAGGCTGGTTGGGACCAGCCAGCAACCATGCCAGGGCTACTTAGCTTTGCAGGGGTCACCTCTAAGGTGGTCCCTGGGTACAGTTTGGAATTAATCAAATACTGTTATCATTTTGGATTTGCTGTTCTGAGTTATTTGATACGAAACAACACCGGGTTCAGAGTGGCCATCTTGGAGCCATGAAACTCATACTGACCAGTGTCCAGCACATGCATTTAACATGGGCGCTCTAGTAAGAGGCTGGCCCTCTATGTAGTGTGCAAAACTAGGCACACTGTGCAGGGTGTCCAGGCAACCACACGTTGGTTTCCAGAGGTAAAAACTAGATTACCTAATGCTCTAATTTTTGAGGTAGCTTGGCCAAGCAGTTAGGCCAGTCTTGGAGAAGTGCAAAGCATTTGTTGTGCTCACAGTATGAATCATGCACCACCCACTCAAAGGAATAACTCGAGACAAGATTTTTTTGAAGTTTTAATTAATGTAGTGTTTTTGTGGGTAGTTACGCACCACAGGAATCAATGGGCAGTCACTTTTAAAAATGCATATAAAATCACACAATTGTCTTACACATTCCACTTTTGCAGGTTGGTCAAGGTTGTTGCTGGGCACATTGTACCAGCTGGAGAGGCTCGGGCGGCTCTCAGGTTCCAGCGGGAGCAGCTTTGAAAAGTCTCTGGGAGCAGGTGTAGGGCCACTCTGGGGGACCAGATGGAAAAGGGTGGTTCTTGCAGCTTTAAAGGTGGTGCCTTGGAGTCCCCTTTGGAGTATTTAAGTCACAGATGGTGAGGTACCCTTGGAGCACAGCTGATTCCTCGTTGCAGGGCACAGGCCAGCCGGGTGCAGAGCAAGTTGGTGGGCCAGGATCTGTGCGCAATGGAGCCCTTTGGAGCTGGAAGTAAGTCTTGTTCAGGGTGGCTCACAGGACAACAGGGTCACTCTGGTGGAAGGTCCAGGGTGTTCCTGAAGTCCCTTGACTGGGGCTTCTACCTGGTTTGGTTTCAGCTCTGGGGGAGCTAGTTTTCTTTGTGTCCGATGTCCACTAACTAGTACCTGAGGTATTGGCACGACTCTGCTACTGGAGGGCACAATGCCACCAAACTTTGCACATTGGCGGAGTTTGTCCTGGCAATTGTTGGTGTGTCATCGGGTCTGGCTGCAACTTCCGGTTTGGGAGATAGCATCCGGTCAGTGAAGTGACTCTTAAGTGAGGTCTTGGGCTATTGGCCAAAGCCTGGAGGTCCTCAGGGCTTGTTGAGGTCAGTCCAGTGGTCAGCTCCTCCGCAGCAGCGAGTGTCGGGTCCTGGTGCAGCTTGCAGGAGTTGGCGCATTTTCTTGTGCAGCAGGTCCACAGTTCTTGGACTTTGGTTCTTGGTTCTGTCTTCTCTGCTTCCTTTTGAATCTAAAATCTTGGTCTAGGGGTGCCCACTAAATACTGAATTTAGTGGGCATTTTAGGGGGAACCTAGTAGTGTCCAATGGGACACTTACCTTTGGGTGGCTACACCCACTATAGTGACTACTTCCTGTGGGAAGGGTCACTGCCCTAAACCTAATTGGCAACATTCCCTCCATTCAAGATGGAGGAAAATAAAAGAGAGGGTCCACCACACAGGCAACACCTTAGGGGTGGTGTATGCCAGGTGAGGCCACTCCTCCTACCCTTTGTTAGGTTTCCCACCTTTTCTCCCACCAAAAGTGGGAGTTTGTAAAGGGGGATGCCAGCTGCTGCTAGCAGCAGGCCTGGGGGTCGAGTTTCAAGGGTGGTAAGCCCTTTGAAGCTCACCGCCAATATAGGGCACATTCCTGAGGGACGGGGTGTTAGCTCCTTCACCCAGGAAGGGCATTGTCTTACAAACTGGAGAGGCAGCGCTCTCCCCCAAGGTTTGTGTATTGGCTGTCTGGAGGTGGCAGCTGGATAAGACCAGTCAGCAACTGTGAGAAAGTAGCCTCTTTCTAACCTTGTTACCCCCACATTTGGCCTGTTTGTGAGTATATGTCAGGGTGTTTTCACTGTCTCACTGGGATCCTGCTATACAGGGCCCGGTGCTCATAGTGAAAACCCTATGTTTTCAGTATGTTTGTCATGTGTCACTGGGACCCTGCTAGCCAGGACCCCAGTGCTCATAAGTTTGTGACCTATATGTCTGTGTTCCCTGTGTGATGCCTAACTGTCTCACTGAGGCTCTGCTAACCAGAACATCAGTGGTTGTGCTCTCTCTTTACAAATTGTCACTAACAGGCTAGTGACCAATTTCACCAATTCACATTGGCATACTGGATCACCCTTATAATTCCCTAGTATATGGTACTGAGGTACCCAGGGTATTGGGGTTCCAGGAGATCCCTATGGGCTGCAGCATTTCTTTTGCCACCCATAGGGAGCTCTGACAATTCTTACACAGTCCTGCCACTGCAGCCTGAGTGAAATAACATCCACGTTATTTCACAGCCATTTACCACTGCACTTAAGTAACTTATAAGTCACCTATATGTCTAACCTTTACCTGGTAAAGGTTGGGTGCTAAGTTACTTAGTGTGTGGGCACCCTGGCACTAGCCAAGGTGCCCCCACATCGTTCAGGGCAAATTCCCCAGACTTTGTGAGTGTGGGGACACCATTACACGCGGGCACTATACATAGGTCACTACCTATGTATAGCGTCACAATGGTAACTCCGAACATGGCCATGTAACATGTCTAAGATCATGGAATTGTCACCCCAATTCCATTCTGGCATTAGGGAGACAATTCCATGATACCCCGAGTCTCTAGCACAGACCGGGTACTGCCAAACTACCTTTCCCGGGGTTTCACTGCAGCTGCTGCTGCTGCCAACACCTCAGACATGTTTCTGCCCTCCTGGGGTCCAGCCAGGCTTGGCCCAGGAAGGCAGAACAAAGGACTTCCTCAGAGAGAGGGTGTTACACCCTCCCCCTTTGGAAAAAGGTGTCAGGGCTGGGGAGGAGTAGCCTCCCCCAGCCTCTGGAAATGCTTTGATGGGCACAGATGGTGCCCATCTCTGCATAAGCCAGTCTACTCCAGTTCAGGGATCCCCAGCCCTGCTCTGGCGCGAAACTGGACAAAGGAAAGGGGAGTGACCACTCCCCTGACCTGGACCTCCCCTGGGAGGTGCCCAGAGCTCCTCCAGCGTGCTCCAGACCTCTGCCATCTTGGAAACAGAGGTGCTGCTGGCACACTGGACTGCTCTGAGTGGCCAGTGCCACCAGGTGAAGTCAGAGACTCCTTCTGATAGGCTCCTTCAGGTGTTGCTAGCCTATCCTCCTTCCTAAGTAGCCAAACCTCCTTTTCTGGCTATTTAGGGTCTCTGCTGTGGGGAATTCTTTAGATAACGAATGCAAGAGCTCATCAGAGTTCCTCTGCATATCTCTCTTCACCTTCTGCCAAGGAATTGACCGCTGACTGCTCTGGACGCCTGCAAAACCTCAACAAAGTAGCAAAGACGACTACTGCAACCTTGTATCGCTGATCCTGCGGCCTTCTCGACTGTTTTCCTGGTGGTGCATGCTGTGGGGGTAGTCTGCCTCCTCTCTGCACTAGAAGCTCCGAAGAAATCTCCTGTGGGTCGATGGAATCTTCCCCCTGCTACCGCAGGCACCAAAAGACTGCATCACCAGTCCTCTGGGTCCCCTCTCAGCACGACGAGCATGGTCCCTGGAACTCAGCAACTCTGTCCAAGTGACTCCCACAGTCCAGTGACTCTTCAGTCCAAGTTTGGTGGAGGTAAGTCCTTGCCTCCCCACGCTAGACTGCATTGCTGGGTACTGTGTGATTTGCAGCTGCTCCGGCTCCTGTGCACTCTTCCAGGATTTCCTTTGTGCACAGCCAAGCCTGGGTCCCCGACACTCTAACCTGCAGTGCACGACCTCCTGAGTTGTCCTCCGGCATCGTGGGACCTTCTTTTGTGACTTCGGGTGAGCTCCAGTTCACTCTTCTTCGTAGTGCCTGTTCCGGCACTTCTGCGGGTGCTGCTTGCTTCTGAGTGGGCTCCTTGTCTTGCTGGACGCCCCCTCTGTCTCCTCACGCAGTTGGTGCGATCCTGGTCCCTCCTGGGCCACAGCAGCATCCAAAAACACTAACCGCGACCCTTGTAGCTAGCAACGCTTGTGTGCGGTCTTTCTGCATGGGAACACCTCTGCAAGCTTCTTCACGACGTTGGACATCTATCCTCCAAAGGGGAAGTTCCTGGTCCTCTTCGTTCTTGCAGAATCCACAGCTTCTACCATCCAGTGGCAGCTTCTTTGCAACCTCAGCTGGCATTTCTTGGGCATCTGAGAAAAACTATATGGGGATACCCTAATGGAGTAACAGTAGCTCAATCAGGGAAAAATACAGTTAAGAGAAACTACAACGTGAGCTACCTAAATAATATAATATCTGAAGTAACAGATACACTTCAGAGAAAAAGCCTTATAAGGACTGATAAATATCCATTGATAATTCAAAGTCGTATGCGAAAACAATAAGCAGCTGCTGAAAGAATTAAAGGAATGACAAAAGATAACAGGGAACTAAATCTCAACTGAACACATTTTAATGAAGCGATATAACAAAACACAAGGAATCAAGAAATATAAAACATGAATGGAAATATATATAACGTTAAACTTCTAAATCAGGCACACCACAATCAAACTAGACGACAAAAAATGGATAAGAAAGACATATGAGGTAAATGAAAAAACAATTAACGTATAAATCTACATAAATAAACTAACGTGTCTAAAATACAGTACATACAAACATGTAAAGATTGTTTCCAACAATACATAAATGTACATTGATATCATACTGATAAATAAATATATATATATATATAGATTGATGTTTAGAAAAAATTAAATTAGAGTGGTGTTGAGACAGGGATACTCTTATCTGCCCACTCCCGACTTGAGTGTGACTCTTGGACTTGGTCCCCTTGTTCCACAGGTGCTCTCGTCTGGAAATCCATTGTTGTTGCATTGCTGGTGTTGGTCTTCCTTGCAGAATTCCCTTATCACGACTTCTGTGCTCTCTGGGGAACTTAGGTGCACTTTACACCTACTTTTCAGGGTCTTGGGGTGGGCTATTTTTCGAACCCTCACTGTTTTCTTACAGTCCCAGCGACCCTCTACAAGCTCACATAGGTTTGTGGTACATACGTTATTCGCATTCCACTTTTGGAGTATATGGTTTGTGTTGCCCCTATACCTATGTGCTCTCATTGCAATCTATTGTGACTGTACATTGCTTGCATTGCTTTCTATTGCTATTACTGCATATTTTTGGTACTGTGTACATATATCTTGTGTATATTTGCTATCCTCATACTGAGGGTACTCACTGAGATACTTTTGGTATATTGTCATAAAAATAAAGTACCTTTATTTTTAGTATAGCTGTGTATTGTGTTTTCTTATGATATTGTGCATATGACACCAGTGGCATAGTAGGAGCGTCACACGTCTCCTAGTTCAGCCTAAGCTGCTCTGCTAAGCTACCTTTTCTATCAGCCTAAGCTGCTAGACACCTCTTCTACACTAATAAGGGATAACTGGACCTGGTACAGAGTGTAAGTACCCCTTGGTACCCACTACAAGCTAGGCCAGCCTCCTACAGCAACCATGCCCGGATAGTTAGCTTTGGCAGGGGGCACCTCTTTGGTGGTCCCTGGGTACCTTTAGGGATAAATCCAATACTGTCAGCAGTGTGGATTTATCATTCTGAGTTATTTGATACCAAACAACCCAGGGTTCAGAGTGGCCATCATGCAGCTCGGAAACTTGTGTTGACCAGTGACTCACTATGGCCCTCATTACAACCCTGGCGGTTGGTGTTAAAGCGGCGGAAAGATCGCCAAAATGCCGGCTGGAAAAAAAAGGGAATTATGACCGTGGCGGAATCTGCCAACATAGACAGCCACTTTAACAGTACGACCGCCATGGCGGTACAAACAAACAGCATGGCGGTCACCGCCAACAGACAGGCGGAAGACAATGTATCGCCCACACCATTATGAGAGGCCAATCCGCCACCTTTTCTGGGGCGAATTCAACGTGAACAAAAACACGGCGGAAACAGGACTTTTAAGGGAAAACACTCACCTCTACAAACCCCACGAGGAACCAGGACGCTATGGAGCCGGAACTCCAATTTCTCCCTGCGATTGTCTTCCTGCTCCTCTACCAGGAGCACGACCGACGGCAGCGACCACCGCGGTGAGTACTGCACCTACGACACAGGGGAGGGGGGAGGGAAAAGAGAGTGACACAGACACACGCAACATGCAACACCCCCACCCTCACACACAACAACACACACACAAATACACGCTGAAACATTACATTTCCCCCCCAATCCCCCCTGGAAGAATGCAAGGACAAAAGGAACTGAGTTGAACGATTGTAATCAGGAAAAATCCATTACTCAAAAATATATATACACTATTAACAAATATGTACACCAAGAATTCAAGTCCATGTACGGCACCTACATAGTCGGTGGACCATTGGGCCCAAAATGCATGGACGAGGCCTACACTCAATACCCGATCCAAATGGAGAGAACACTGCAGGGGCATCAGATCGAAATAAAACAGGCACCTCAGGGGGAAGGGAAGGGGGGCACCTCAGCCAGATGAGTACACGATGCCAGCTCCACGAGGGGGCTCCATGCCCATTGAGGTATCCTGGGGAGTGCAAAGCCACAGTCTCTCAAGTCTCTCCAGTGGGTGGTTTGCCCACTGCTTTATCCTGAGGAGTGCAAAGCCACAGTCTCTCCAGTGGGTGGTTTGCCCACTGCTTTATCCTGGGGAGTGCAAAGTCACAGTCTCTCAAGTCTCTCCAGTGGGTGGTTTGCCCTCTGCTTTAATATGGGGAGTGCAAAGCCACAGTCTCTCAAGTGGATAACAGTCTCCACTGGTTCTGGAGGGGGCTTTGTGCCCAGAGTGCTTCATCCTGCCAAGGACAGACGTAGCGGATGCCTTTCTCCACTGGTTATGGAGGGGGCTTTGTGCCCAGAGTGATTCATCCTGCCAAGGACAGAGGTAGTGAATGTGATACTCCACTGGTTCTAGAGGGGGCTTTGTGCCCAGAGTGCTTCATCCTGCCAAGGACAGAGGAAGTGGATGTGATACTCCACTTGTTCTGGAGGGGGCTTTGTACCCAGAGTGCTTCATCCTGCCAAGGACAGAGGTAGTGGATCTGACACTCCACTGACGGTGGGGCAACATGGAAGCTGTCCAGGCCCCTGGAACTGACCACCAGCCTCGTACAACGGACCACTGGGGATGGCAGCCATGTCTGCAGTGGTGCCACTGGCACAGGATGTGGCGTGGCCACTGGCAGTGCTGGTTGCGGGCTCAGTAGCGGCGGTGCTTGCGGTGCTCATTGGACAGTGGTGCTGGTGGGGGGATCACTGAGCGTGCTGCTGGCCGTGGTGTCCTGAGCGGCAGTGCTGGTGGGGGGCTCACTGAGCGTGCTGCTGGCGGCTGTGTCCTGAACGGCGGTGCTGGTGGGGGGCTCACTGAGCGTGCTGCTGGCGGCGGTGTCCTGAGCGGCGGTGCTAGTGTGGGGCTCACTGAGCGTGCTGCTGGCAGTGGAGTCCTGAGCGGCGGTGCTGGTGGGGGGCTCACTGAGCGTGCTGCTGGCAGCGGTGTCCTGAGCAGCGGTGCTGGCGGGGGGCTCACTGAGCTTACTGCTGGCGGTGGTGTCCTGAGCGGCAGTGCATGTGGCGGTGCCGGTGGCGGTCTTGTCCGCCGTGCAGGTTGGAGGCGACTTCCCTTTCTTTCTCTGGCCCTTCCCCACCTTGGATGGTGGCACAGCTGTCTTGCCACTCCCAACTGTTGTCCTGGCTGAGCCCTTGGTGGCAGGTGTTTTGGCCTTCTCCCTCCGGGCTGTGGGAAACTTCTTTTGTTTTGGAGGTGGGGGAATGTCCTTGGCCTCGCTCCCTGGGATACTGGCTGCCCTGCTGCTTGGTGCACTCCAGAAGCCGGTTACTACTGGCACCACTTTTCCCGTTTATGTGGTGGCTGAGGTGCTGGGTTGGGACCTGGAAAGGTGGGCCCTAGGGGAAGGAAGGGGTGGGGGAGGTGAATAGAAGATGTCAAGGTTTGACAGGAAAAGTTTTTTAGACACACTGGGACGGGTAGATGGAGGGGGTTTGGGAGTGGAGGAAGAGGTAGTGGTTGTAGGAGGTGTTCGTTTGCTGACTTTGGGTGAGGGTGCATGGGCTGGAGGCTGTCGTGAGGTGGATGGCTGTTGGGCGGGTGTGTGACTGCATTTGTGTAGTTTGGGAGGAGGGCTCACAGACACACTGGGAGAGGACACAGGGGATGTGTGAATAGTAGTGGGGGTAGTGAGTGCATGTGAGCTGTGTGTGGTGATGGGCGTGCTGGTGATGGACGTAGTGGCTGAAGATGTAGTGCATGCAGGTGTGAGTGGAGACGTGACAGGGAGGGAGGAGGGAGACATGGAGGAGGGGGACACAGTGGAGGTAGTGGATGTTGGTATGTGTGCATGGGTATGATGCTTGTGTGAGTGCCTTTGGGATGTGTGTTGCTTATGTTTGCCAGAGATACCCTTGTGTGTTGAGGTGTGTGCATGCTGGTCTGATGGTGTGTTTGGGATAGGCTGAGGTACTGGGGATTGGGTCTGGGTGGAGGAAGTTGGAGGGGGGAGGTGGGACACAGGGACAATGGCTGCCATCAGTGCTGAGGCCAGAGTCTGAAATGTTCTCTGTTGGGCTGCCTGGACAGAATGAATGCCCTCCAGGTATGCATTTGTCTGTTGCAACTGCCTCTCTACACCCTGGATGGCATTCAGAATGGTAGACTGCCCAACAGTGAGGGATCTGAGGTCAATGGCCTCCTCACTGATGGCAGCAGGGCTGACTGGGGCAGGGTCTGAGGTACCTGGGGCGAAGGAGATGCCAACCCTCCTGGGTGAGCGGCCACGTGGCACACGCTGAAGGGCTGCTGGTAGGGCGGTACTGGTAGGGGGGGTGGCGGCTGTACCTGTAGATGCGGTGGGCACAGAGGGGCCCGCCACCCCAAGGGAGCTCCCATCAGAGGAGGAGTCGGTGTCGCTGGTCTCAGCTCCTGTCCCCGCCGTGCAGCTCCCCTCGCCCTCCGTCCCACTGGTGAATTCTGAGTCCGTAGTCTTGCCCTCCAGGGCCATGTGGGATGCAGCTCCCTCCTGCTCTGGTGGCACAGCTCCTCTGCCTGATGATGCTAATGCACACAAGAACAGGGAGAGCACAAATAGGGGGGTAAAGAAAGTAAAAACACATGTTCAGTGCATGCAATACCGCTACCGTTGGCGGGCACTACAGACACAGCAGCCCTCTGCACTAAGCCATGCACTTTGAGTTCCCTAATTAATCACAGGGACATGGGGTACAAGGCCTATGCCCGATTGCTGCACACATGAAAGTCACAGGAGCCTGACTAGGTGTAGATGCCTCTTACCACTGGTGGGGATGGGCTGCCACTGAGCCTGCCTCACAAAGGGTCCTTGCCTACAAGGCTCGCCCTAGCCTAGGGGAACCCACAGCCCACCTCCCCCACCCAGACACCTCCAATGCTCACTGAATCAGATCGTTGTGCATGTACTCACCCCCTTGTGGCTGCTGTGATGCCCTCAAGCATCCATTCAACTCCGGATACGCCACGGCCAGGATCCGGAACATCGGGGGGTCATGGTGCGACGGGCACCCCTCCCACGTTGGGAGGCCATCCCCAGTTGGGCCTCCACTGTCTTCTTGCTCCAGCGGCGAATGTCCTCCCATCTTTTACAGCAGTGGGAGCTCCGTCTGTGGTGGACCCCCAGGGCCCGGACATCCTTGGAGATGGCACGCCAAATATCCTTCTGGTGGGCGCTGACCTACAGGAATGGTACAGGGGAAAAGGAAAAACTATAACTGTCTGGACCATCACAGTCATTGGCCCACGTTCCCACCCTTGCCCTGACGCACATCCACTCACCGTCGTTTCATGCACGCCTCATTCCCCCCCATCTCCCATCCACACCACTCCAACAGGCATTGCCCATACAGCATGCTCACTGTGTACTCATCTGTTTGTCTGGAGGACCGTAGAGTAGCGTGTACTGCGGAGGACCCCATCCACTAGTTTCTCCAACTCCTCCGCAGTGAAGGCAGGGGCCCTTTCCCCAGACACTTGAGCCATTGTCACTTCCAGACTGATGGTCACAGCAGCACTTGCAGTGTAGGTCCTCTCCTGTCGAAGATCAGGTATCAAGTGAGTAAACAGAGAGAAATGGCAGTCACGTCCGCGGCGGTGCGTACCGTCACCGCCGGCGTACATCGTCATTGGCTCCTGGGACCCATAGGGTCCAATGTTAACCAATGCAGGATTGCGCCGCAGTCTTCGACCGCCTACCGCCACGGTGTACAACACCCGTGCAGTTACCTCATATCCCCTTGTCCCACATTACAGGTCAGGCAGCCGCCATTTTAGGGGGCCACATGGCATTAATTTTAAATGCGTCACACATATCTAGGCCTTGCATACACACTAAGACAGGCACATAGCGGATTGACAAATGTGTGCAATAAAGTTGTTTATTTCGTACCTCAGTGTTGTCTGACCCTCTGATCGCTGTTCTCATCCATAGAGCACGTCCACTGGGGCAGGTGAGGAGACGGCGGCATCCTCCGGTGTATAGACCACTGGTGGACCTGTCGTCAATGGAAGAGCGACATGTAATAGTCACCTACAGACTTGATCGTGCCACAATCCAGGAACTGTGTGCCCAGTTGGAGCCAGACCTGATGTCAGCTATCCGCCATCCCACAGGAATCCCCCCTCTAGTGCAGGTCCTGTCAGTACTCCATTTCCTGGCAAGGTGGTCCTTTCAAACAACAGTAGCCATTGCATCAGGCATGTTCCAGCCAATGTTCTCTAACGTGTTGTCCAGAGTGTTGTCTGCCCTGCTGAAACACATGCACAGCTACATTGTTTTCCCTCAGGTGGAGGATTTGCGTACAGTGAAAGGTGACTTCTATGCCCTGGGACATATCCTCAACATCTAGGTGCCATTGATGGGACACATGTGGCCTTGTTCCCACCCGCAGGAGTGAACAGGTGTACAGAAACCAGAAGAGTTACCATTCAATGAATGTGCAGATGGTGTGTTTGGCCGACCAGTACATCTCCCATGTGAACGCCAAATTTCCTGGCTCAGTGCATGACGCTTACATTCTGAGGAATAGCAGCATCCCTTATGTGATGGGGCAACTCCAGAGGCACCTTGTGTGGCTATTAGGTGAGGACATGGACCCTATAGAGTGTGGATAGTTGTCTGGGTCTGGGGTTGTCCCTAAGGGTTAGTGTGTGTCTAACAGTTGTCCCTTGACATTTGCAGGTGACTCTGGTTACCCCAACCTGTCATGGCTACTGACCCTAGTGAGGAATCCCAGGACAAGGGCAGAGGAACGCTACAATGAGGCACAAGGGCGAGCTAGGAGGGTTATAGAGAGGACCTTCAGCCTCCTGATGGCCTGGTTCAGGTGCCTCCACATGACAGGTGGGTCCCTATACTAGTCACCAAAGAAGGTATGCCAGATCATCGTGGCCTGCTGTATGCTGCACAACTTGGCTTTGCGACGACAGGTGCCTTTTCTGCAGGAGGATGGTCCTGAAGGAGGTGTTGTGGCAGCTGCGGAGCCTGTGGACAGTGAAGAAGAAGAGGACATAGACAACAGAAACACTGTGATCCATCAATACTTCCAGTGAGACACAGGTAAGAAGACATCACTGCCTCCTACAACTGATAAAATCGTTCTACCTCTCATCTGTCTTCACTTTCACCCAGTGTATGGACCCTGATTTGTCACTTTGCCTTTACATTTCACAGATGTGGGTCCCACTGTGTGACCTCTGCTATGTTACCTCATGGACTAGAGCTGTGTGACATAGGTATGTTGACAATAGAACGGACAATGATATTTCCCTCAGTTATTGCAAATACACAATTGTGAAAGCACAGACTGACTCCAGATTGTTTTGTGAGTTAAGGGTGTTTAGTTAAGTGCTAAATAGGGGAGGAGGTTGTAAAATGGTCAGGGGTGATGGTGGAGGAATGTCCATGGCAGAGTCCAGTCTATTAGTCTCACAGGTGCATTGTCCAAAGGGGCATAGGAAATGGATTTAGTGCATTTTAACGATGGGCAGGGTGGCAAAGCGGGACAGAAGGATGACAATCAGGGTAGTCTTATTTCTTGGCGGGGGTCTTGGCATTGTTCTCTGTCTTTGTCCTGGACCTCAGGGACCGCTTGCGGGGTGGTTCTCCATCTGCAGGGGGTGGGGTGCTGGTGTCATGGTCCAGTGGTGGTGCCTCCTGTCCACTAGCACCGGCGGAGGTGGTGGGCAGTTCATCATCCAGGCTAGTGTCAGGGGCCCCTTGTTGTGCCACAGTGTCCCTCCTGGTGTTCACGAGGTCGTTCAGCACCGCTACAATGGTGCCCAGGGTGGTATTGATGGATTTGAGTTCCTCCCTGAACCCCAAATACTGTTCCTCCTGCAGCTGCTGGGTCTCCTGAAACTTGGCCAGTACAGTTGCCATCGTCTCCTGGGAATGGTGGTAGGCTCCCATGATGTTGGAGAGGGCCTCGTGGAGAGTGGGTTCCCTGGGCCTGTCCTCCCCCTGTCGCACAGCAGCCCTCCCAGTTCCCTGGTTTTCCTGGGCCTCGGTCCCCTGAACCGTGTGCCCACTACCACTGCCCCCAGGTCCCTGGTGTTGTTGGGGTGGTGGGTTAGCCTGGGTTCCAAGTAGTGGTGGACCCACTGCTGCTTGACGTGTCCTGGGCACAGAGGTATGGGGCTGCTGGGTGGGTGCTGTGCTGGTGTTTCCTGAGGAGGGGAGGCTCTGTAGTGGCCTGTGACTGTGTGAGGGTAACCGACTGTCCCGAGTTCCCAGATGGGCCATGCTGGTCATCTAGTTCCAGTTGGACAGAGCTGCTGTCATCACTGTGGACCTCTTCTGTGGGTGGAGTGGACATGTCTGGAACCTCCTGTCCAGTGACGTTGGGTAGGGGTCCTGCAGTGGTGTAAAGGCATGATTATTGCATCTGTGTGTGCCATGGTGTGCAATGGGTGGGTGACCCTGTACCCCAGGGCTTCCATTCCTGTGTAGAGCCTTGTGTGATTATTGTTTAGGGGTCTGTGTGGGTTTGTGTAGTGGACATGCATTGGTGATGGGTGTCCATGCTTTGTTGTTGCATGCAGGGCTTGGTGTTGGGATGTGTGGTTTGTGATAGTGGGACATATGTGAGGAGTTGTAGTGATGGGGTGAGAGCGAGGGTGTGGGTATGTGACAGCATGCAGGTAGGATGGGGGATGAAGTAGTGGAAGATTTGACTTACCAGAGTCCATTCCTCCGGCTACTCCTGCAAGGCCCTCAAGGATGCAGTATAGCCAAGACCTGCTCCTCCCATGTTGTTAGTTCTGGGGGAGAAGGTGGGGGTCCGCCGCCAGTCCTCTGAACCACAAGGTGGTGTCTTGAGACCACAGAACGCACCTTCCCCCGTAGGTCGTTCCACCTCTTCCTGATGTCATCCCGTGTTCTTGGGTGCTGTCCCACTGTGTTGACCCTGTCCACAATTCTGCGCTATAGCTCCATCTTCCTAGCTATCGTGGTGTGCTGCACCTGTGATCTGAATAGCTGTGGCTCTACCCAGATGATTTCCTCCACCATGACCCTGAGCTCCTCCTCAGAAAACCCAGGGTGCCTTTGGGGTGCCACGGGGTGGCGTGGGTGATGTATGAGGTGGTGTGTGTTGTGATGTGTGGGGTGATGTTTAGGGGTGTATGGTGATTTGTGCGTGGATGTGTATGTGTGATGGTGTTGTGTGCCTCTGTATGCTGGTGTTGTCTTTGCTTTGCTGTCTCACTGCCCTTCTTCCAAATTTTTGGTAGTAAGGGTTTGTGGGTAATGTGGGTGTGTGTTTTATATTGTATTGGGTGGGTGAGAGTGGTGTGTGTATGTGTATCAGGTGTGTGTATTTCGAATTGTCCAATGTGGTAGTGTTTTGTAAATGTGTGTGTATTTTGAGCGTGGCGGTATGTACCGCCAATGGAATACCGTGGTTGAAAGACCGCCACGTGGATTCGTGGGTCGTGATAGTGTGGGCGTATTCCTGTTGGTGTGACGGTGTTGGTTTTGTTATCGCCAGTTTATCACTGACCTTTGGTGTGGCGGACTTGTGTGGGTGTCTAGATTTTGGCAGATTCTGAGCTGTGGGTCGTAATAGCTGTGGCGGAATTCCACGGCGGCGGCGGTGTGTTGGCGGTATTCTGCACGGCGATAAGCAGGATTTACTGCCAATGTTGTAATGAGGGCCTACGTCCAAGGTTTGGCAAGGACACAGTAATAATGTGGAGCACCCTGCCTTAGGGCTGTAAGGCCTGACAGAGGGGTGTCTTACCCATAGTAAATTCAGTGTATTGGGGACAGGCACACATGAAGTGTGCCAGGACAAGTTTGTATTTTACTTTTGCATCAGAACACTGAACCTGCAATGGAAGTGCTGGTTGCATCTAGATGCAAGGCCCTTGAAGGGGCACAGTGCTGCTGCTCTCAGGGGCCTACCCAAGTACCCCATGCCCTGGGCACATATGTGTCCACTTACTAGGGACTTATAGTGGTAGCTAATGGTGTATCCAATTGTGCCAATGTATCACAACAGATTTAGGGAAAGGACTGTGGCCCTGGGAACCTGGTTAGCAGAGGCCCTGATTCTTCAATTGCTATGACACATCAACATCTGGTAAAAAGTCGGGGGGATAACCATGTCAAAAATAGACCCTCTCTCACTGCTCTGTACACTTACTATGCCCCAGGTTTGGCAAGCACATAGAAGGGGCATATTGCTCATGCACCTATGCTCACACATGCATTATAGGGCACCCTGCCTTACACTGTGAGGTCTGCCAGAAGGGTGGTTTAACTATATTGCATGCAGTGTTAGTGAACAGGTCACACAGGCTGTGTGCAATATCATGTTTGCATTTTAGGATTGTCTCAGGACACTCAGCCTGCAATGGCACTTGGATGGAGGGTCCCTGAGGGTGGCATAATATGTGCTGCTGCCCTTAGTGGCCTACCCTTAGCACCCCACTCCCTGGATACCTAGGTGCCATTTAAAGGTGTTACCAGTTGTGCCAATGCATCACAACAGTTTTGGGAAAGAGATCAGGCCTTTGGAACCTGTTTAACCGGGGCCCAGGGTACTTACAACTTTGAAACCACATCATATACCAAGCAAAAAGGTGGGGTCTAACCATGTCAAAAGAGGCACTTTCTCACAGACTGCAACAGTCCATCCGGCAGTGCCTTGCAGCACAGACTGGCCAGTCATTAGGCACCACAAACTAAGGAAGACAGAGGCTGTGTTTCTGCCAGACACATTATGAGGTTGCACACCACCAGTGTGACCATGACGGTCCAACCACCATGTCCCAGCTGGGGGAAACAGAGAGTATAAAGGAAGCAACTCACCTGCAGGCAGCCTTACACGTCCTGTGCTGCAATGGAGCCCATCACACATCGATGGAGCCCAAAATCCATGCTGCCATGGATGCAACCGACCATAAATACACACACCTACCTGTGTCACTATGCTCAACAGATCGTCACTCCGTCATCCATATCACATGGGTGGTCACGTTACGGGCACCAAGGACATGTGTCATTGTGTACACAGGCGAAATCTTTCACAACGAAGGACACATACACAGTCAGTAAAAGCCTCCTTTGAGCAGGTCACTCACATTGCACAGCAACACTGCACAAAAACACGTCTGACCATCTCAGGCACAGGGACAGAAAAGTGTATTCAACATTGCATCACATAACCCCAAGAATACAGCAACATCACATCTACAAATACAACTGACACACTCACATTCCTCACACGCCATAGACTGTCGTCAGATTCAACACCTATATATCGATGTGTCATAGAACACAAACACTACTCCCATTAAACAGCACTGCAATGGACCTACACATCACCCACATTGCAACACAATGGAAAATCAATTGGATGCACAAATATTCTGAGAGTCAATATCCAAAGTTTGTTATGCAAGCAATATCTGCACAGTAGGAATAGGGCCATAAGGAGTACTAAGGGAAGAATGCTGCATTGGGACACATATCACTTTGCACATGCCCATAAAACAACATTTGCAAAGGAACAGGCCCTTCAGGTATCTCTGGGACAAACAGTACTAGAGCTAAGTGACATGCCTGTCTGCACAATGGGGAAGTGCAAGTCAAGAGAGCACATATAACAGCAATAGCAGGGGCCATACATCTAGATTAAGTAGCTACAAGGTGCACACATCAAAATGGACACATGCACAGTCAAATGCAAAGGAAGCTAGAGCAATTGAACACCTTCCATCTTTGCACTAAGAAAACTCAAGCTGCCACACATATGAAAAACCTACAATCCATACCAGAGTGAAAGGTGTAGCACCATACATGCTCACCTTGGACAACACAAGATGGAATACTTACCACACCAAAACAGAACACAATGCAATGACAGCACAATTGTATTTACAGCCACATATCTATCCAGTGAGCATCTACCCTAGTCCTGGATGACACCAGCACTGCCCACAAAGTCAGATTTTGCACAAAACAGCAAATAGATCAGCAAGCAGGCTGAAAAACACACAACTGTAAGCAGACAGCACAAGTTACCCAGGAACAACATTAAGGTAGAATAGGAAATGCTGGACAAATGTGTACCCCAAAAAACAATAACCTGGGTTTATTTACAATAGGAAAATGACCAAGGCTATTGGTCAGTCCATTAGGCTATAATTGCACAGAATTGTGCCAACACTTGACTCCTATTACTGCCAGGGAACCTCCACAGGAAGGAGCATCAAGTGGGCAGACAGGCACCTCAGGGATTAACCCTGGGAGTGGAGGGTCAGATTTGGGAATGGGTAGGTTTCGGTTTGGGTTTGGGGGTGGGCTCTTATCTTAGGAGGTGTGGGCTTCATCTTGGGAGGAGAGTATGGGTGCTTGCAGGGGGAAAGGTGTGACAGCGAAGGACTTGGATTTGAAGGTGATGGTTTGGGATGTGGTTTGGGCTTCTTGGGTGTGGGACGTGGTAGAGGGAGCAGGGGAAAGGGCAAGCTAAAAAAAAAGTCCTTAGGAACATGGGGACAGTTATCAGAAGTGGGTGGGGATTTGGAGGTCGAAGGAGTGGTTGTCTGGTGTGTCTGTGTGGATGCCGTGGGTGTGTGCATGTGTGAGGCATGTTTCTGTTTGTATAGTGTCCGTTGCATGTGTGAGTGTGGGTGTTTGTGTGTCTTGGGGGCTGGGAGATGGAGGTGCTGGGTGATGCAGGAGTGGTGGATGCATGTGTGCCTGTTGGGGTGGTATCTGTAGATATAGTAGATGTGGTGGATGTCTGTATGTCTGTTGGGGTGGTGTCTGCGGGAATGGTAGATGTGATGGATGTCTATATGTTTGTTGGGGTGAAGTCTGCAGATATGGTGAATGTGGTGGGTGTGTCACTGCCTGTTGGAGTGGTGTCTGTGAGTATGCTGGATGTGTTGTGTGGGCCGATGGGGGTTGTTGGGGTGTCTGGGGAAGTGGTCGCTGATGTTGTGTGTGTGGGTGTATTGTGAGTGCTTGCATGCCGGTATGTTTTGTGGTATTTGTGTTTATCTGTGCTGCTTTTGTGTGTTGAGGTGGGTGCATGCAGATCTGTCTGTGTGCTTGGGATAGGTAGGGGAATGGGGGTTTTGGATAGGGAAGACGGAGATGCGGGGGAAGGAATGTGGGGGTGACTGGCTGCCATCAGTGAGGAGGCCAGAGGCTGAAAAGATCTCTGTAGGCCTGACGTGGCACTATGAATGCACTATGAACACTAGGGAGTGGTCACTGGAGGAAGAATCCAATGATGATGTTGTAGTTCACATCTCCTCCGTGGCACTCCCTTCACCCTATGGGCATCTAGGTCCCTCTGTGTTGGTGGTGTCTTGACCTGAGGTCCTGAGGCCGGATGCTTCCCCACTCAGCTGTGCCTTGTCTCCTTCACTTCCCTGGGCTGATGCTGCAAATACAAAGAGAGATAGGTTCATCACCTGTGCATGATTACACTGGAACAACTGCTCTGATTAGCAAACATTACCATGATGTCATGTAGGCCCCAGCAACAAAACTCCACCAAAGTGGCCCCTGCATGTACAATATCATATGCATGCATGCCAACTGTCAACAGTTGCCCACAGGAAAATCAGTATCTCAGACAACTACAATTGCATGGCTGAAGTTGTGCAGAGTATTCATTGAACAAGTAGGAGACCACATCACCTACAATGCTCTGCCTCATGGAGCATACCTCACTTACCTGTTGTCATACACTAGTAGGTCAATGACAACTGCATTCCCACAGATCCCACACAAGATCAAGCATACATACATTTGTCACAAATACAATACCACAACAATGTGAAATTATACTTCTAGAACATGTTGCTGACAGTACAATAGCCTGGAGAAGGTGACATGGAAATACTCGTTTCACACTGGAAACATATCAACAATGCACAGGCCACCTAGTGAAATTTGTCCCAATGGAGTCAAGGAGGTAGTATTAATGTTGCTCAGATATGCCACACATTTGGCATGGAAATGTACACTGTAGACATCATGTGCAAAATGCCAGGGAGATCTGTCCCCAAAATCCACAATACAATGAATCAGCAAGTCCCAGGGAAATCACCACTAATGTCTGGCACCCCGTACAATGAAATACCCTGATGGCATCAGTAGATACCATTAGTCCCTTGTATGTTGGAGAGGCCCAGAGATTTGCAAGCACTTGTAGAAGGCACTCAACATGTTGCCCAATGGGAAGCTACTTCACTGTCTCCCTTTTGATCATGCAAAACCAGATGTCTGTGGATGAATGGTTGTACCCAACCACGTGACTTCAACATAACTGAAAGTCACTCCATGATGCATGCCAACATTCAAGTTACAAACCTTATCATTATACATATGCAGTGTACTTTGCTGCATGATGCCACATCAATGGCATGGAAATGCACATTGTGGCTGCAATACCTAGTCATACACATCTTGCCCCTCATTGCTACTGCAGTTGTCCATGCCAATTAGCATTCTATAATGGGTGACAATGTGTCAGCCAATAATCTATGGTGACACACTCCTGTATATGGCACCACATTAAATGTAGTCCAATTGTATGTGTCCTAGTCCACACACAGGTTGGCATGCACATATGTGAGGGGATACAGAAATGGTCCCATTAACACAGGTAGACCATGCATGAAACAGCAGCTTACAAATGTTTTCCAAAAGAGAACGGGACACATGCTGACATGTAGGCACAAGGAATGTTGGCAACAGTGACAGCACATAAATCATGTCAATGGACATTCCCCACTTACCAAGGGAAAGTACTGATCTGTAGCTGAACTCCCCAAAATTGTATGCTCTGTCACATGTATGATGTACATCTTCACATTACAGACAGTAGTCAGACACCAGTACCCATCACACACTGAAGAAAAGCAGCCTCTTGTGGCAGGTGCCAGGAGCCAACATACTCATTTCACCAGCCACATGGCTGAGGACAGTGATCCAACATTTACTTTCTTTTGGCTTGTAACACTGAAGAGTAGTGCTCTGTTGCATAGAATGTACACCCACCACAACATCAAACAGTGCTTGATTGATCCATTCACACAGCCATGTGCTGTCCCTGGAGAGCAAAATGTTTGTGGGTTGTACACAGGTGTGTCCTATGTCCCTTGGCTCATGGGCAAGGTACACAAGTATGCACCACATGAGATATCCACCCAGTCACTCATCTACTGTGTTGAACATGGCTCAACCCTAATCATAAGGGAGAGCTGTCATAAAACATTCACTTGGCAATGTGACAGGAAGGAATGTGCCCTGGACTCATCCCCTTGTGGCTGCTGTGCTGTCCTCAAATGCACATCAAGGTCTGGGTAGGCTATCGCCAGAATGTGGGCCATTAGCGGGGTCATGGTCTAAAGTGCACCCCATCCATGTTGGGAGGACATCCCAAGCTGGACCTCTGCAATCTTCCAGGCCCAGCGTCTCAGGTCCTCTCACCTCTTTTGACATTAGAACTCCACCGGCTTTGGACCTGCAGGGTCCCCACCTTACAGGCAATGGCTCTTCATATCTCCTTCTTTTGATGGGTGTTAACCTGCATGGATGCAAAAGACAAATCAGGAGATTACAATCACAAGCTTTTACCCAAATAGTTGAGTCACACATGTCAGAAACACCAAGCTAGAACTTTTCAATTTGTTAACACTTCACAAGTGTGAAACACCCAAGCCAATAAGTACAGGGACATGGCTGCAGACATCTAATATTTCCATTTGCAGACTAGCCCACTACTTCACTCATGGCCTACAATGACTAAGAAAGCTTACTAACATCAGGTAGCCCATGCACCAACAACATGTATTGTGATATGAGCCACAATGAAACACTTCTGAACATGCAAACACCTTAGGCCTGAATGGACCAACACATTCACACTCTGAGATTCACGTGATGCATACAGTCCCAACTGCAACTAGCATAGTACAGACTTCACCATTACATTAAGTGACAATTAAGGGGCTGAAATGACGGGTATGACAATTAAGGGGCTGAAATGATGGGTACAGAAAGTGTCTTCTTTGTCCATGTTTAGACATGTGGCCTAACAAATGCAGACTCATGCCACTTCAGGG